>NW_023339707.1:6559243-6570190 GCF_004916995.1 Morone saxatilis
TATACACATATATACACACACATATATATATATATAAACATATATACAGATATATAAACATACATATATATACACACACACACATATATACATATATACATACACACACACACACACACACAACACTATAAACAGACATAAAAGACTCTAAGTAGTTAATTATTCACAGAGATATTTGTCAAATTAGCTACTGTGCAAGTAAGAAAAAACAAATTGTTCCAGCTAAGCAATATATGAAATTAATATGATATGGGAAATTAAAAACGGTAAACCGGTTCATCCAGTATATCAACCAGCACTAATCTGAAGCTAAATTAAAAAAAGCTCAGAAATGTTATTTAAATAGTATATCACAAAATTATGAATAATACTGTGTTTCTAAAACTTTGTAAAACGGTGTGTATTGTATAAAAGAGACAGACTTTTGAATACTACTAGGGAATGTATTATCTTACATCAGACATTGGTACAACTATGACCTGGACAGCATACATGATGGACAGATGGCATTATTAATCTTCTTAATTGGTCCAACAAACTTTTTGTGAAATAGATTTATAGTCATTTGATGTGGCATTGAGTGTGCAGCTTTCTATCTATATAAATACTCCAGGTCCAGCACCTGTTCAAGACTGGGATTCACAAAGGTAAACAACAGCCATGCACAAGGGTAGAAATCTTGATAGCCAGATCAGCCTCACTCACCTGCCACTCGTGCTGCTGCTGGTACTGCTGACTGAGTCTGAACTGGAGGAGCGACTGCGAGAGCCTGACCCACTGTGGGAGCGTGGAGGACGGGTAGCCTGACTCGCCAGTCTCTGGGGAGAGGGATTCCGCGAATGCGTTGAGTGCGGAGACCGGCTACGACTGTGGCGGTATGACCGCTCCCCGCGCCGACCCCTGTCCTCCCGATAAAGGTCCCTGTGAACCACACTGGCCAAAGTAAAGGGTTCCCTTGCACGAGACTCATAGCGAGGCTCTGGCGTCTCAAAGCGACAAGGGCTCCTGCTGTGGGAGCGGAAGAAGCCGACCCCGCTGGATGTAGATCCCCCGCTTCCTCCCGTTGTGGCCCCCGCTGAACCACCTGTTCCTGTGTTGCCAGCAACAGCACTAACGATAGTTCCAACGACTCCTGATGATACTGTTGTACCACTTCCACTGGAGGTACCAGACCCGCTCCCAGCTGTGCTTAGAGTCCTTTCTCTTGCATCGCGGTAATAGTCTGTTTCATAGTGCCGCTGGCGTTCGAAACTGCTACCAGGACGCTCGTGATGTCCGTAGGCACTGTGATCGTACGCCCGATCCCGACTTTCAGTCGTCCTAACAAAAGGTGAAAGAGAACAACATCACATTATAGTTACATTTAAGACCTTTAAGAAAGCTACATCAGACAGTGGGCAAACAAAATTATCAGGTGTCTCTGATAAGTTTTCCTTAATTAGACAGATAGGAAGACGGGGCACTGAAGTGTTTTGAGAGGGGTAGTTTTCAAGCATCTGAAAAGAGAATTATTTTCCAGCCTACAGACTAAACTATAAGGGAATTTAAAAACTGGTTGAGACAACTGAGCATCTGGTCTTACATGTTTTCTCAACAGTTCATGACTTGGAGGTGAAATGTATCAGACCCTTCTGCCATCATACCAACCGCTTATTTCTTACAACAAAAATGCTGTTAAGTAACTGTCTTGCACAGAAGCTTTAAGCTTATATTGTCTAAAACGGCTTTTCATTCAATAGTTTCCCAGTTCAAGCATTAAAGAGATACTTCACTAGTATATCCTACTGTAAAATGCAACACACTGTATTGAAGATACAATCAATATAGGCCATTCTTATTGCAAAAGGCATGATTCAGTGTTCAACAGAACAGAAATATGCAGCTTATTTTAATGTTGAATTGCAGGATATAAGACTTACACAAGGATTACTTATAATAAAAATGAATTACATGAGAGATTCATGCCTTTATGGATTGTCAATTCCTTCTGTCTTATAACATGTAGAAACTGTAACAAAAGCCACTTTTTGAGGCGTTTTATCATTTATCTGAGACGCTTTGTTGAAGGTTTTTGGAGGTGACTTATGACAAGCCTTTTGTTTATAATGTTACACAATTTGACACCACTTGTTCTTCTGAAAGCTCTTCAAAGCATCTTTTATGAAGATGCACATTAGAAACAGTGCTAATAAGGACATTCTGTTCAGACCTGAACATCCTCTTACTGAATAAAGCAATCAGAATTTAATTTGGTAATACGACTGCTGTGTCATTACAGCAGTCATATTACCCAACTCCCTGTAATGAGCGGGACAGGACAGCAATTACCACTGTATGAATTCTGATCAAATTATAATCAGCAAATTAGCCATGATGTTCCAACACAGGGCGGAATATGGTTTAATCTAACTTCAGTTACAAACCTTTATTAAACTGGTTCTTTAAATAAGAGACTGCTTTATTCTTTGTCCGGTTCAAACAATAGTATGGGAAAATAATGAGATTTTAAACGGATTTTAAGGGCAAACAAACCTATGTCATCAATGTGAAATTAATATATCTTATAAATATATTTAATGCAAAAACATACGGTATCTTTAGACCCACTGCAAAACATTTGAGATTGTATATATGTGCACATACATTATTTGAAAAAGTTACTTCTGATCCTAGAAAAATACTATATTCTAGACATCATATTTATATTACACGGCTTGTATCAAAGGCTAAAAAGAATAAATTACTACGATAAATATTCATATATTATCATAATTAAAGCTTTCTGGATGAAATCCTAATAGGTAATGTAGCGTTAAACCAGAAATTAATGTGATTGAGAACCACCCAATGTGCACGATATGTTCTACTGCCCATATCATCCAACTGCAGCATCCTTTGGCTTGAGTCTGGGCAGGGACAAAGGTCCCTGGTTGATGCTACTGAGACCTTTTTGGACCCTCACTGCCTTCATCTCACACCCCCAATATTTCCTGTCTACTCCAGACTATCCAATAAAGGCATAAATGGCTGAAACAACTGTCTTAACAATATAGTGTCACCTAAGCTTCAACAAAATGATGCTGATGATGCTGTCTCCTATCAGTCTGAATTTAAGCATGACAAAACAGGTCTGTAACTGTGAAATGAAAAATAAATAAATAGCAGAGATAATTCTTTAGATAGGATTTTCAAATTTCCCTTGTTGATAATTGATAGGGGAATCCAAATCTTTTGGACTATTAGAGATGTTTTGATCACATCTGCGTAAAGATGCGTCTATCCAAATACTTGCATGCTGCTAAACTGTCTACCACAACACAGAGCTGTACAAATCAAAGCCATTTGCAAAGTGGAGAGACTTTTGAAACTGTACCTCATAAAAAAGATGGAAGCAGCAGTCTTTGGTTAGTATTTTCTTAATAACAGTGAAATTGAGGGCATATTGTTTTTTGTTTTGAATCTCAAGCAAATGTTTTTAATTAGTTCCTTCATCAACACATTGGACATTTTATAGGCTTCCTTTAGTAATGTTTTTAGTTTTATGATTTTCCAACTTTGAAAAACTTAAAGATATGCAGTTTAGTGTTTCTGCTAGAATTCCTCTAGTAGTTGTTATGCACGATATAATAAAGTGTGTACCAGTTAATAGAGCAACTGGAACTCTCACGAATGAACAGCTAAACACATTTAAATGTTTTTAGTGCATTTCCAAAAAATGTTCTTTGGATGACTCAAAGCAAACATCTAAGGAACCAAATACTTTATGTGAATTTCCATAGCTAAAACAGTGATTGGAATGAGCTGCCTGCATCTTAGTCTGAGCTTTAGAAACCAAGCAACAAAGGTTATACGAGGAACAAACAAAAGGATGCTGCCATTTCTCTGAAGATACATGACACAAGCATCCTCCTCTGCAGCTCTGATGCCCTGTGATGTCCCGAAAGGCTTTCTGGTAAATGATCCGTAAGATGGGTTTCTTACAATGCTCAACCTGACCTTTACACCTGACAAAAAATGTGTTATTCACATTCACACCCACATTTTACTGACATACTTGAGGACTTTGATACTGACTGTACTTATCTCCTAAGCTTAACCCCCAAAAATGTAACCCTTTCCCCAAGCAAATGTTTTTTAAATGTTTTTTTTTTTTTTTTAAACTGAGCAAATTGAATTATAACTGGATTTAAGAGTTTGCAGGATTAATCACTCTGCGGTTATCAGATACTATATTATGCGTATGTGGCCAATCTGGAAATATTCATCAGTGTACCTGACATAATTGTAACCTAAATACACTAACATTGTTTAGGGTCAAGTCTTTCAATAAGTCGTTCCACCAAAGGCTTTTGCCAGGCACAAGAACAAAAGGCTGCATGGGATGCGCATAGTCTCCTGGATGTTGAGGATAAATTGGTTAAGGCGACTGGCACTATGTCTGTATTTCACTGCACTATACATAAAGTACAGCAGGTCAGGGGCAAATTCGGTTTCAGCTTATTTGATTTAATCATCTGTGTGCTGGATTCATGAATAACATCTATGGCATAACGTTGTCTGCTGTGAAAGTGATGGATTACCTTGACCCCTAGATGCTCTCGAAAATGCTAATTTGGTGGTGCAGGCTCACTGCTCAATAGATAGCCTTCAATTTCACTTCAATTTCACTTTACAAAAAACAGGTTCTACATTATTCATGGAGCTTAAAAATAATTCAGTTAGACTTTTTTGGCTGAATTTCCATCAGTGTTTGATTATTAGTCTGCTCTGGTGCATGCTAAGCACATCAACTGTTTTGGGATTACGTGAACAGCATAATTATGAGGATGCATTCCAGCAGCATGCTAAAAAGGTGTCTTATGTGGAGGCTCAGTCATGTGAGAGCAACACATACATGTCAATTTAATTCAAAATTCCCAAAACTGTTATAAGAAGTTAATTGTTAAATATCTCTCAGCCATGCAAACTAAACTGAACTGTGGAGCTGTGGGGCATCCTGCTGTCCTTGCAGACTGAAGAACACACCATATAAATCACTTTATATCATGATATTGATATATATTGTGACGAAAAGCACATTTTCTGGAAACTTTATTGGTTTTGGAATGTTCTGTTTAATCCGCTGAATTAAATACCTGACAAATCAAGGTAATCCATCAAACTGAAGCAACAATCCTGTAACTCCATGGTGCCATGAATCCGTCACGCTCATTGATTTGCCTGCCCACATTGCCTACAACAGTCTAACACAGCCAGAAATTAAAAAGGCATAGATACCACAGTATGAACAGTAGAGGAAAATCTCTGACCGTTAGCAAATTTCTACCATCTCACGACAACTATCATTTTATTGGCCAACCCTACATGGAGACATTTAAATCCACTGGATGGATGTCATCTGTCTGGCTGCAGATTTATCATCACTGACTATGGTCAACTCTCTAATAAAAGTGAAATGTTACAAAAATTATCTTAAACAAGTTATATTTCTCAGGAGTTTGAGTTTAGGGAATCAAATTTTGAGTCCACACCTTATAATGTTATAATGTATTCATATTCTACTTTTGTCCCATAAAAAAGGAAGCTGAGGACATTTTAAAACTGCAAGGCAGGAATAAAGGATACTGGGGCTGGAACTAATGGATATTTTAATTATTGATGACTATGCAGATTATTTTTTTAATTAATCAATCAATCATTTCGTCTATAAAACGTTTTTATCGCCGCTTTTCTCCAGAGCCTGTTTTGTCCGAACAACAGTCCAACCAAGCTTAAAAGTTATTTCATTAAACATGATATGCAACAGAGAGAAAAGCAGAATATTCAGCAAATGTTTGATTTTTGTTTGACAAAAGAATTAAATCATTAATTAGATTCTTGATTAATTTTCTCCTGATGATTAATCAACTAATAATTTTACCAATAAAAATCCTTAACTGTGACCTTGACCAAGCTCGAATAGAAGTCAATCTGAGATGTTAATTTATAGTTATTATTTCATTCTGTCTCGCTGGTTGTCAGAGACGTTGCATGAATATATTTATAATGATACATTTTTTTCTAATCCTTTACTCCTATTCTAATTAGCTTTTTCACAGCACATATTGCGATTGATGAGAATCTTTTAAAGGTTTATAGGATTCCACAGCCCAATCCTTGAGTTATATTAAGACAGTGTTGTGCATTACATGATCATTTTTTAACTTCAAACACTTGTCATAAAAAACAGCTGCAAAGTGGATCTGTTTATCATAAGGAGAACTGGGGACAGGGGTCAGGTGAGGGGAAGAGAAAGGAAATCAATACAAAGGTAAGGTACAGATTTCTGCATTTATAGACACACAAGCAGTAATAACAGTCTATGTACCAGCTACTTATGGTTAGTGGGGAAAATGGAGAGAGACAGGGGGTTCAAACTAGGGGGGTTAGAGAGGACAGCTAAAATACACAGGGCAGGACATACCAACCTTTTGAGAGAGTGGTAACTTGACCTATAATTCCAAATACAATCTAGGGAGACAGAACTTTGTGAGCAGAAAAAAATGGGCAAAAATGTTGAGTGGAGAGGGAAAAAAACTGAAGCAAAATTGTTCACATTAGAAAACGTAATCCTCATCTTCAGGGCAGGGGACCTTGTGTGCTTTGATGAGCTGGATTGTCCGTTTTAATTAAAATGATGAAAACAAACATGGCCTTGTATGGATCCAGGTTAGGATGGTTTGCAGGCTGGAAAATGTCAACTTGAGTCCATATATCCAACCAGAACACGTGGGGGGAAAAAAGTCCAGTAAAATAAATACATGATATCCAGGAGCCATTCATCAGTAAGTAGGGCATTATTGATTCCCCAACAGCAATGATGGAAGCGACGGAAAAATTAAGTCTTGCATCTTCATTTGGGAAGTCCCGCACATTCCACTTTGGTCACACTGTGCTCAGCAGTAAAGTAGTCAAATTCCTTTGGCAGAGAGACGGAAAACTGGCCATGACAGATTAGAAGTCGAACATCTCTCTTAATGGTAATCCAGATTCTTGCTCATAGTAGTGCTGTATTCATTCCCATGGTGGAGACCATTCGAAACAGTTTTGAAGCTTGTGGATGTTCATGTCTATTTTCTGCCTCCTTTACAAGCAGAAGAGCCTGCATGTAGTCCAAACTGAAGCTGAGTCAATGACAAATACTGCTCATGGGTACAACTTAGTTCTCTGATTCTGTATGGGATTGTATCCAAGGTTTAGTTATAGTTCCACATTCAGGAAAGGAGCAGGTAATCCACAGACATGAGCTAGGTTATCTCCAACAGTAACTTTCCAGTCTCAGTTTCCAGCATTCTTCTTTGTATTGTACGATCCAAACATAGTCCATGTGGGTCCTCATTAAATTTGCGAGTCTCTTGAAAAGTAAAAATAATCTCCACAAAAATAAGGCAGGAAAAAAAAAAAAAAGTCATTTGCTCACTTGTTTTGGTTGTCTCTACTGAGTTGGATCACCAGTAGAGGTCTCCCAGCTCTCAAACTGTAATGCCCTGATTTTAGATATATTCCCAAATAAAACAATAAAAAAAAACAAAAGAACCAAGAAAGCAACCCATACCTTTAGCATGATAGCATATCCTTAAGGTGTCTGGCCAGTGTTAATCCAACAGAGGGGAATAAATATCCTGTGTAGGTTATCCACATGATTCCAGCCCGCGAGAGAAGTGAACACCTCCGTGAGGTGTGCACGATATTTGAAACCAAATTAGACTAATCCAAACAATGGTGTCTTATACATATAATGTGTGCTCTTGGTTGTTTTGTTACATGAGGAAAAAAGGGTGACATTAATCCACCGAGCAGGGCACGTAACTCCAGATTAGGGGAATCCCAGGGATGGCCGCTGGACCACTCTCTCTTTTTCTCTCTCTCCCTCTCCCTCTCTCTCTCTCTTTCTCTCTCTCTCTCTCTCTCTCTGTCCAGCAATCTCCAAATAATCCTGGGAAATTTTACGATATCCAATCTTTGCCCCGCATTTTCCGCAAATGATATATCCACCTCACAAAGATGTTTAAGCTCACCAAGATAATCCCCAACAGCCATTTAAACTATTGACTTTTCATTTAAGTAACAGATATGCTTGTGTACACACACGCTCTCACTTATGGAATATCTTGGTGTCTACCTGCAAGAATGAATCCAGGAGCGCTGGCCACGCTCTGAGGACTTTAGAGGGATCCCTATAAGACTGAATTCTTGAGCATGAACTCTTTTTCTCCTCTCCCCCCCCCCCCCCCCAGTAAATGAATAGATGGGTGGGAAGATGCTTGGAGGTAAGGTGTTTACCAGAAACCACGGTTCCCCCTGCCTTCAGAGAAACTTTGTCCACTTACCCGTCTAGTCTGCGTTCATAGCGTCCATCTCTGCTGTGGAGCGACGTGGGGGGCCCATACACGGCCCCCCCTGCCGCCCTTGTGAACCCTGATACATCCCGGCCACGAGTGCCTAAGGACAGACTATCGTCCAGCCCCCTCGCGGCACTAGGAATTGTGCCTGGTTCATTGTAATCAGTGCGCAGGTCTCTGTCCCCCATCTTGTTGATAGCATTGTGAGCCTTCTGAGCACTTTTAATGTCCACAAAATCCACAAAGGCTGCGACTCCACCTTCTGAACCCCGCTTGGGCAGGACCTTGACACTCTCCACACGTCCATATCTAAAGAGAAAACAATGGAGAAACAAGGTGATGACTAGGTTTTGAACTGCAATTATGTTGCATAAGTGTTTATGAATTTACAAACGGGGTGTTCAGTTTGAATTCTTAGTGAAAATAATGCTATTTCCCAAATGATGACACCTATTGTAAAACTGCATAGTGCTGAATTCAATTGTCAGAGTGCGTGTGTGTGTGTGTGTGTGTGTGTGTGTGTGTGTGTCTGAGGAGGTGGGGGAGGAAAGGCGGCTTTATTACTCTTATTTTCTACTCTATGGTACTTTCCTACAAGGCAACAGTAACCCAGCAACTGGACGTGAAACCGTGGCACGTAGTGCATATATTGCATATATTTTCTAACCTTAGCATGTTTTCTAGGAGGAAGGTGCTCTCATAAGCCTATAGCTGCTGGAAAGCATACAGATGAGGTTTGGGCTGCGTATAAAGAGATTTCCTGATCTGCTGTGTGGGGGTTTAACATTTTTAAAAAAATCAATAATGTCTATATGGCTCCTTCTGATTCAATATATGCAAAGCACTCTGGGTGCAATTTTACATATTTAACATAATTCCTCCCAACTCAATATATATATATATATATATATGAGGGTATTACATAGTTTCCATAATAAGCCTGTAAACACCTTGTTATGTGATGGTTGAATTGATGGGAAGTCTGCCACACAAAATGTACAAGCCCAGTCTGCTATTACAAAGCCTGCGATCATCTTTATGCGTCGACCCCCCACCCCCACCCCAAGGATCTTTCGGGAGTGTATTTGCACTGTCCGACAGAGACAGTAGGGTGCCCATAAATTTATTGGCATGCCAGTTACCAACATTGAACAGCCTCCGACGCCATTTTAGAAAAGCTGTTCACACTGCTTACTCATTCTGCCGTCCCCCATCTTCAATGACTTCTATCACACATTGGGCTGTCATGCACCTGCATACTCTGACTACCTCTGGGTTAACGCTGGAGCTGAGGCAGCATGCTAAAAAGCACTCGCCGTCACACAGTTTCCTCTCTGCTATTGCAATAACATGCAGCCAGATCACCATCCCCCAAACATAACGTTACGCACATCATAGCACGGGCTAATGTAAATAAAACGGCATATAGGTAGCCCATTATTGTGCGCTCTGCAGCGGGGCTGCATGAATCAGACACGAACCATATTTGTAGTTCACTCCCTGCATCCGTCCACGGTAAATAACAAGAGCAAGAGAGTGCAAATTACCAAATTGGTATCATCAGTTTATAGATTTTGCACAGTCGTTTTTTGTGTGCCTTTTTTTTTTCTTTTTCTTGATTGGGGGGGGGCAAATGTGCCTGTCGGTTGCAATTTAGTTAAACAGACATGGATGATTTATGTTGGTAATTTAGCAGCTTTCGCCCGATATGGCGACGCCTACACAGTAAAGAAGGCAACGTTGCTCATATAGGTAGACTGTGATGTTTTTCAGCAGTCTGGTCTCCGGCACATATGGACGGAGAGGCGGGCTGCTATTTCCTTGACAGCCGAGAAGAGAGAGGCGAGAGCGCGCAGACAACCGTGAGAGCCACACAAAAATCCCTATTTACATTTTTTTTCTCTCTCCGTCCAAGGAAGACAACAAAAGAACCAAATAAAATCCCATAAATGGTGCACGGGTTTGCTCTGCTCCACGAACAGCCCGAACAAGAAGCACAAATGGATTACAATTAGAATATCGTAATTAAAATATCGATAGGTTGTCTGATTTTCTTTAAATCCGATCACGCTGCAGGCTGTGCCAGTCAGCAGCTGCGCGGGGGGGCGTCCGGGGGTGCGGCGAAGAGCAACGCGCGTTCTCGCGCAACCCTTAATGGAGGCAGCCAAAGACAATCCCAAAATGCTCCATTACTTAATTCCGTGCTCCAACGCGCCACAAATGTAAACATATCAAGTAGCCCTCGCTTGTTACAACAGTTTGTACATTGCTTTACATGCATATCAATTGATTAACACGATGCAGCCACCCCGCTTCAATCACAGCCAGTTTAACTCCTAAAATGCGCTGCTATGACAGCCGTGGATGAGTGAACGGTAACCACGTGACATCAGTCTCGCGTCACCTCTTAGCGTTTCACATCACTATGTGCTTTGATTTACGGAAATAGATATATACATATCTCTGGTCTGCGATGTCTTAATCCCAACGACGTTAAACACAGTGCACTTTAACCTCTATGTTGTATCCTTATGATATCTCCGTCTAAGCATCTGGCGTGTTGAGT
>NW_023339707.1:6570290-6583912 GCF_004916995.1 Morone saxatilis
ACAAGAAAAAAAAAAAAAAAAACACTCGGCGCAAATCATTGACTGGTCGTTGTGACCCAATGTAAACCATTAGGTTGGATCCCCGCACGCTGTTTGATACTCTTCACTGTTAAAGCGCGATCTTGCACCTCATGAACGCGCTCCGGACTGTTCCCGTGACTAGGCGCGTCCCTGACACCATGCGACCTTTGGGTGTCGAAAGAAAGCATGTAGCTTCCTAAAAAGATGCAGCAACTTCGCTTGTAATGAGAGGCACACCGCGCAGGCGTGGCTTTGTGTGTGAACCTCTTTTTTTCTCCCCGATGAGATAGTCTGGCGCCCGTGCGCATGCGTGAGAAAACCCCTGCTTGAATGAAGGTGCTTTGACATCTGAGAAGCTTTTGACTCACGGGAGGATCCCATCACTGCTAGTTGGGTATGGCAAGGTGAGGTACTTTGCATACAGTGGAACCAATTGAGTGTTTTGTTATATAATAATTTACATTTTATTTTTTACCAGTGCACAGAAAAACATCAACGCAAAAGTGAGCGGTAGGACCACATTTAAAAAAAAAGTGAGCAGTGGGAGCCTTTGGGATTGCTGCCTCAGGGCTGATAGTTTGCTGAGGTGCATCAATCATTTATCACTGAATTCTAATAATTACAGGATGGCAACTGGGATGGGCCCAGTGTGTGCTGAGCACCAGCCTCCTGTAAACCTGAACAGAATAAGCAGTTTGTTAAATGGATGGATGGACTGATTATTGGTTATCTTTTATTTAGCACTTATTGCTTTATTTGTCTCCAGAACGTAGGTTAACATTTTATATCAGTAAGTTAAGATTACATGGAAGGATTCAGTCATACACAAGAGTTGACCCCCCTTCATTTATAGTGTTGAAGGTTTTTACACATGATGTGGAAACTTTACCCTACAGGAAACAGGAAATCAAGGGCCTGTTGTAGGCGACTCTGAGTGTTAATGTTGAGAACATCTGAGGCTGTGATGAGCTTTAGTAAAACAATATGCTGTACATAAGTTAAACTCTGTATAGACCCCATTGAAGCTCAATTATTGCTCTTAAGTTAATAGAGCAGATTCATGATTCTGTAAAGCCGAATAACAGAATCAATTACAGCCTTGAATCTCTATTTCTATGTTAGGAGAGATTTGTTATCATTAACTGTACCGTTTGGCTCATTAAATAACAGCATATATACATTTAACACAAACTAAAGTAAAGTGTTGAGAGACTTGGAGAATATATGCCAAGGAACAGTGTTACTAAGACATGATTTAGGAAATGTAGTTCTCCTTTAGTTTGTATAATATCAGTTAAACTTAAAACGCTTAAGAGATCCCATTTAAAAGGACATTCACAAAAAGTAAGAAGGTCTGACAGCTGTGGGATTGACATGTGTGACAAAAAAAAAGTATTCAGACCAAATCTATGTGTCAGTAAGTTGACTTAATATATTCAGAAGGAGGAATCAGAATATTCTTGAGCAATGCATTGCTATCTGTTAAGATCACTGATGAAACAAACACCGCTCAAATGAAACAATGCATACATTTTGCTGACGGACACAAAGAGACACAAAATAATAAATAAACACACAAGGGGATTGACACAGTATTGAGCAGGAGAGCAATGTGACAGACATGACACAAGAAAAGTTCTTCATAAAGCACTTCATCATAATGAGGTTTATACTTTGTCTGATTCCACTTTGCTTTGTGCACTTTATATTAACATGCTGTCTTCCCTTTGCTTTTAATGCCAAAACTCCTACTACTAGTAGGATACAAAACGGCATGGAGGCTATTAAGTCAAAATCTTTGACCTGGTCTGAGCTCTGTTTTAAGCTAATAAGTAACAAGAGCAATTGGGCCCATGTCCAAAGGTTCAGCAGACCAGTGGTGATAAGCACTGATGAGGGGTAAATAAAAGCTGCACTATTTTTTATGTGTTTTTCCAAGACTATCCCTGTTAGTAACATTTTTATGAGACTTGCTAAACGTGTAGGCTACTTATAAATGAATGGCAACCTAATGAAGGTGTCAGCATATGTAAATAAAATGGTGGGTGGACCTCAGTTCCTTTACATTTTGCCCAACCTGGAGCTGAATGTAACTCTTAGCCAATAGAAAACGATTATTTACTTAAAAATTGGCATAGAAGAGCTCTGTTACTACACTACAGCATTATTCTGCTTTTGTTACTATATTAAGCACGCACATTGAAGGCAGAACTGCGCTTGCGTTAAAATGCGGTAACAGGGGACACGCAAAACGGCTCTGCGCATGCGTGCAGCGTGCCTATCAGATGAGAACAGAAAAGTCTGGAAGTCTCCAGAGGAGGTGACAACAACTGCTCAGTCATTTCAATGGGCATTTTCACCATATTCGGGTGCTCATGGAGAACGTCCTCCCTGTGTCTACTGAATTCGTCCTGATGTGGAACCTTATTCAGTTAAAAATCAAATAAACCTATGGGAGTACAATTTCCTAATTTGGTGGATCTACTTGACACCAAAACTAAATTTCCTCTTCAGTGATTCTCAGACCTGGATTATCTTGGGAACTGGACCGCCAGGCTAATGTGCCCACTGTAATTCCACACGCCTTTTTTGACATGGAATGACGGGAGTGATATAACAAAAACCTTCTCATGGAATATGTTTCTGTCAGTCCACAGCTCTCAATAAAGACACATCTTATGGGCAAAACACCGGCGTCAAAATGTGGATTTAATTTGATGTGTGTGTGTCTCAGAGAAGTTCTAAATTGTCACAAGAAGTCAGGCTTTAATGTTACTGAGAAATGTAGCAAAGACTGGAATGTGAATGCGGTAACAATCAAATCTCTCATAAAAGCATCTTGTGTGTTTATATAGCGCGTTTGTTGTCAACAATTTCAGTTAATGTAGACTTTTTTTTTTAATTCCTCTGTATTCGCACGAATTTAGATGGATCTAGAGTCTGAGTACAACCCAGTAGCCTAGCCTTTCCTTTGTCTAACGCCATTTTGTGTGACTTTACCGCACTAACGTTGTCGTCAGCCATTTTGCCTTTTCTTTTCAAGCAGACAGTCTCTGGAGGGACATGACAAAAGCGGAATGATATTTACAGGCCCGTACATCGTGTGGATATGAGTTAACCGATAAAAGTGACAACATTAATAAACTTACCTATCTGCCTAGGCTGTTTGAGATGGAGTTAATGTCTGCGTTTGTTATTAAGGCTCACAGCTGTGTCAACCTACTGCGTAGAAGGAGAAAAATGCGACCTGTGTCCGTTTTGATAAACGTATTTTGTTTTCGGCATTCAATCCAGTTATGTCCAATACTAATGCGGATTTGTTTATGGAAATATCTCATGTGAGCTGTGGTCTCGTAAAATATATCCCCTCTGAAATTCATAATGTATGTAATGTGCATTATGTGTGACATTATGTTCTTTTGTTGAATACCTTTGTGTGTTCATTGTGTTTAAAAGAATATGATGCTTTAATGTTAGAAATTGAAGAAAAGAAAATACAATTGAGATTTTGTTCCCTCCTTAAATAACGACAATTAGCTGATAATTAGAATCAGATGTTTTCTGGCAGCTGGGCTTGATAACAGCAATATAACATGCACATTATAATCCTCACTTAGTTTGACCCTCATCCATCAGCAGGCCAGAAAGGGTTACAAAGCCCCGAGGCTCTGGGGCACCACAAAGAAAATCTGGAACAATGACAATTCTCTCCAGGAGTAAATGGCATGCCACAGTCTCTCCAAGATTACAGCGTTAATTCATCCTAGAGGTCACAAAGACGCCTAACGTCCAGAACTGCTAGTTTGTCACCTGTACAGCGTTAATGAACTGATAATGACAAAGAAAATGAGTTTTATAAGAGAGTACCAGAGAATAACTCCCATTCCTGACTCTGAGTTTGAAAAGAAACCGTTATGTGATGCAGGTTATACTGTGGTTGCTGGAAATGCTTCTTCTGTAAGGTTAAAGAGCTGGAAACAATTTTATTCATGAGATAGTCACATTATGGTCCTCAGACTTTTTAATGAAAAAATATCACGTTCTAAATACAAAATCACTCATTGTTGATGTAGCCCTAATAGGACTTACACTAATGAATGGCCATTAAAAATAAACACCACAAGTTTTAAAACCCCAGAGTAGCTATCTTTGGTGCTCCTTCTGTTTTGGCTGTGGTCCTGGACGACGCTCCCTCTTTACGCTGTCTGTATAATCCTCTTCATCCTACATGCACACGGCAAATAAAAGACAGATGCATAACGTAAGATGATAATAGAGCATATAACCAGGCTGCTGGCCAGGAAGAGCATAGACTACAGACAATATCTACTGACTCTGCTTATATATATTATTATTATAATCATTGTCATTCACCACAAAATCATACATTATATTTATACCAACAATAATATATTGAACTGGCATTTTAGGGTATTGTAGAATGAATATCTTTAAGGTAAATCTCATTTAAACTATTTTTTATCAAACTTTTATTTGTAGAAAAAATTCAACACTCAAGCTAATTAACAAAAATATATATGTGTTTTTATTTGAAACTCTGAACTATTTAATAAGGCAAGCTCAGTGAAAATGAAAAGTAGGCTCAGTATTCTGAATCAGAGAATACTTTGACCTGAATCTGTCTAGGGGATCTTAAACCTTCTCCACCTGGGACACAAGTTTGAGAAGTTCAGTCTCATCTTGGGACCCAGTCTAATGAACACATTGATATTCTGCCCCAGTTTCTTGGTCCCGATGGACAGAAAGTGCTTTTGGCCCTGTGCGCTGCTTCCAGGGAGACTCACTGACCTGTGAGGATGCCGCATCCAGCAGATCCATAGTGGGGATTAGACAGCTGGCCTCACCCAGGAAACACATTAAGATTTGGAGCACGTCGGCCCAGCGTCCAACAGTCAGCATCAAGACCATCAAACCTCCGAGACGCACCCCTACTGTGTTCATGACAGCCTGGCTGCCGTGCAGACGATGCTGTTCGTCTGCAGAACCAAAATGCAGAACCAAAATGCAGCATTAGAGGGAAATATCTGGTGAAAATGTATACAATTAGAACAGGTCTATAGAGGTGTAAAACATCAGTATGCTCAAATTAATGATGGATGCATTAGAGGCCAGACAAGACCCCTAAGACAGGCATGAAACTAATTAATTACTAATTGTTTTCCTCAGTCTTGAGAAGGGTCCATGCTATCACACCATTACAGGCTGTGGCATTATAGAAGGTCCTGCCCAGATTTACCAGTGCCTATAAGCACTGAAACAAAATCTCTGATATGAATGTTTCCCATTTTACATGTTTCTCACCCTGCATGTACACAACCAACAGTGTGTAGCAGATAGTCAGTGGTGTCCAGAACCTAAGGGCCTCTGTAGCAGAGAGGAAGTGTTTATTGATGATTGATATGGAAGCCACCACAGCCACAGAGAAAGCAATGAACATTGTCTTGCACAGCATGGGCAGCAGGCAGCGGCCTGATGTGAGGAGGCTGATGCAAATGCCGCAGTAGCGCTGCGAGCTGTGGAGTTTATACAGGGCCATGACATGGTGCAGCAGGAGTGTGGCCTGCCGAGCCAGGAACCAGCTGAGTGCTGCTGCCAGGAGTAGGCATAGCCAGCGCTGGGACGCCCCCTCGTGGAGAAAGTGCAAACTGCAGCTTATGGCACAGCCCAGAGAGAACTGGCTTTGAACTAACAGCTGCTGCAGAAATTTCCTGGACTCCTGGGGATTAAATGAGCATATGAAGAGAACTGATGGATGAATCAAAACAGATGATGTGCTGTTTATTATAACAGATATCATGTCACCAGGACATGATAAATCCTAGAAATTAACTCAACAAAACTGAGTAGTAGAAGCAACAAGCAAATCAGGTGGTATAGTTCAGTATCAGGCATATTATTATTTTATGTGATTGGTTTCTTACTGGTCCAGCTGTGACCCATCCAGAGACAGCTCGAAGACAAAACTCTAGTACCACCAGGGAGGCAACACGGGAGCCCACTACAGCCAGCATCCCAGCCACCAAGAAAAACTGGAGCATCCCAGTAAGTCCAGTTCTAGTTCCCCTTTGAGGTGTTCTCTGGCTTGATATATCTTTACCATTTTTATCACTCCAGCTGTGGGTTGCAGGGAAAAGAATCAAGTTAGAAATAAAACTTATCTATTAAGCATCTGTACTAGCACTGGAAGGGGAATATTTAGATGAGAAACAAATTGATTAAAAGGCGATTTCCTCACCTTTCCTCCTCTAGGAATAAGTGCACTCTCACCAGTGAGCATAGCACAGAGATCGCACATGCACCTATGAGTCCTGCAAGTCAAATAACACTGAATTTGTAAGCAATAACACACTCCAGTCACCTAACATATACAGTTAAGAAACAGCTTGTATAAGTGCGAACGTCAGAGAAAATGAATGGATGGACCTCACCTTGAAGTAAACTATCCAATGGATTTGTATCTAGAGTCAACCACCCCGGTAGGAAGTAGGACGTCGGAAGAAACGACGTGATAAAGGATAACATTGTACTACCTTTGACCTAAAAGAAGAAACTTTTATTTAAATGTTTAAAAAAACAAAACAAGTTTAGTTTTACAAAAAATACATGGAGATAAATCTAATTTAAGCAGTCGGGAAGCATATTTTATGGTTATTCCAGATCGAGAAGTATCAGCTCAGCCCTTCTGTTTATCTCTGCTGCCTGAGCTTTGTTCATGCAGAAGCCTGTTTTGTGTCCTGTACCAAAGGTCATCTGAGTGTCGGTGGAGCAGAGGCCCTCAGCAGCCTGAGTCATAACAAGATAATGGAGGTTATTGCGCCATGGGAAATTTTTGCACTCTAAAATGATGGCAGGTGTTAGTTGTCCTCTCAGTTTGTCTGCAAGCTACAACCGTTGCTCTGACAAAGAGCTCTTTATCTCATAGTTCTTTTTGAAAAATAATATTTTTCCAGAGCAACATTTCAAGTTCATTAATATATTTTTATTTATATTACATTTCAGAAGGCAGTGGATATAATAGATAAATAATAAGTCATGCTTCAACAAATTGTCTTATTATAGGGTCAGCAAGAAAGCCCATTAGTTATATCATTATATATATATATATATATATATTGCATTGCTTGATCCAAATGTGTTAATGTGTTAAATATATAATATAATATGTGTTCAAACATTTGTTAATTTGACAATTAATATAAAAAAAATCTTAGGCTCATATTATTTTAAGGTATAGTTATAAGGTGTAGCTGGTGGTCAGGGTCATAAGCTTTAATTCCTATTTACGAGGGGGCAGCAGTGTACAACATTCATGTTAATTTACTGACAACAATCACTTCCACTGGGCCCTGTAAAGGGATAAAACTGCAGAAAAAGTAGCACAAGGACTTGCTACAGTCTTACTCTGAGTACCTTGGGAAAGAAGCTTAGGGCCCGTGGATGCTTGTAAAGCCCCAAACATTGGAGCCATCATTAACCCCTTAACCTGACATCAGTGGTGTATCAAATAAACAAACACTATTAGATAATAATATCTGATGTTTTTCACATACATTATTTTTTCCTGAGTGTTCAAATCTAATGAAACCTGAAAATTAGTTAATTTACATCGACACCTCAATGTGCAAATGTAATGTGAATGCATGTTAATTGTACAGGTAAAGTGGGTATTGGAGCGGATGCCTGAAGGTGCCATCTGTGACATTGAGACTTTTGTACATTTACGATAGTAAAATGAGAGAGTAGCTGAGATTGCTCATTTGCTTTATATGTAAAAACACAGGAGGGCGCTCTTATTCCAGCAGAAACAGAGACGCACGCAACATGTTTATCCTCTTTAGTGGAGCTACAGAAAAAAATAATTTAAGACATCAAAGTGATTTTATATTCAACCAAATCACATTTACTTTCATGCAGAGGAGGGAATGAGTATCATAAAAATTTTAAACACGTAAGTATTTTGCTTTGCACTATCTGCACAGGATGTGATGAAACTGGAGACTAACAAACCACACAGAGCTTAAATTGCCCTTTATCACAGAGAGAGTCATATAAGGAGGTCAAAGACAAAAGTCTGATATAACTACAGGCTTAACTGCATTGTTAAGTGTAACAAGTAGATTATTACATGACAAAGTAATTAAAAACTGTCCAGGCTGAGCAGTGAAGCAGTGAGTGAACTGTGATTGCAGGCAGCAGATAAACCTCTGAAGAGAGGAAGGACTTCCCACATGGACTCCAACAGTGCCGGCAGTGTGCAATATGACCGCTGGAACGAGGACAACATCAACATGAACGTGGAGGGATCACAGTCTACTGTGATGAGGTGAGACACAGTGATGGCTGACAGAAAGATGCAAAGATCAAATATAAAGTTTTCATATTGTTTTTCTGATGCTACTGAGAAGCAAATATACAGAGTTATATGAAGATGTGGAGGAGATAAAACCATATATTTATATGAGTTCTACGGGTTTGATATTGGTCTTTCATTAAAAATCAAATCTGGTTTAGTCAGTGCCATCTACCTCTGACAAGATTGCTATTATGTGATTTTACCCATCCACCGCATTTCAGCGTCCTCCAGCTGCCCCTTTGTCAGTTTGATCACCAAGGAAACATAACTGGATGCATACATTTGTTATTTTTATAATGGAATTCAGTTATTGCAGGGTTGTGTTATTCCTCTGAAACAGCAAACACCATGACAAAAGTATACAATTCTAAAATTCAGTTTTTGAATATTAGCATTTAAATCCCTCATTACTTGAATCCATAATACTGGTAAGCTTTGTAAAACCTTTATAATCAAAGCAGCTTAACAATACAACCCAAAGGCTGTTTGACCTGACTCTGCCTCCCTTTCTGTTACATGCACAGGATCTTCAACACAGTGTGTAGTGGCAGCACTGGAATAGCAGTGAAGACAGCAGGAGCTTTGGCTGCACTGGTGTCCATTTACATCATAGGCTACGTGACGGGATACTACGTCCATAGGTGCTGATGGTGGAGTGCTGCTATGGAAGAATAGATTCTGAATAAGTTTAGATTTAATTTATTTTATTTATCTTTTAGATAAAACTTCCCAAAACAGCATGGTCACACTTCAGCAGTGACCAAAAATGTATTTTTTATAAGAACCCATTATAACACAATTCCTGGTGGGATTTTGTTTCTTTTGTTAACCTTGGGTCATCAGTTTTTTATACATGAAATTGAAAGTTATATAAAAGTATGTGAAATATTATTTATTCAAAATATTGAAATTAATATGTTGTCTTCAAGAAAACATCAGTCTTGCAACCATGCATCGACATCAAATCAATCAAATTGTGTTGTGAAAGTGCACAAGAGCTGTGTGCAGATACCGGTCATTATGATATATGTGTCATTATCTCTGGTCATTGTCTCTGTGATCTATGTGTCATTGTTCTTTTGTCTTATTGGGGGTCCACTGCTGCAGGGTCAATGTTGCAGGATGCTGCGCACCAAACATCCTTTCAATTAGTGTGAATCCTCGAAAGTTGCTTTGTTTCCTGCTTTACCACACTGTGAAACCAACACATCAAACACTGTATTTTTTACAGATTGGTGACTGGGTATTATATCCTTTTAAATACTGCTATTAATGATACAGCAGAAATGTCATGGATGTGTGCAGAGTTGGCTAATTTTGCTTTCCATCTTGATGCTACTGTATACTTCTTTTCCACTACAGTTCAGATGGAAATATTACTGTTTACTTTGCAAATTCAGATATTCAATACACAATATAATCAACAAATAAATTACTGGTATGAGTACAAAAATTAGCCCTATCTTCACCAGCTGCAAAATTAAAGTAATGCAAATATTATACATTATTCTAAAAAGGCCATTCTACATAATGATTGCTTTTTCTCTTAGTATATTTCAATACTAGTACAACTGTACTAATACTAAGTACACTTCTTAATTTTACTTTTAATTGTAACAGAGTATTCCTGCACTGTGGTATTACTACTTTTACTTGTTTATTTGTTGAAGAGTACTTCTTTTTACCACCATTGGTCACCAACACACAAACCTGAAGTCTTTCATGTCTTTGAAAATGAATGCATGATATCCATCTTTAAGGCTAAAACTCAGTTTGGTCACCAGTTGACAGTTGGTCAACAGACAACCTGCCACCTTTGGGTCTGAGTCCAGTCCAACTGTAGCCAAACTATGATGACACCTAGAAAATGAGAATAAATATTGTAGGGAATGATAAAAATAATATAGTAACTGTGACGTTATACGATCACTGTATTACAATTGTATTTACACTGTAAAGCAGTTGAGAACTGAATATATTTGCTGTTGTTCACTGACTGATCTTTAAGATAATGCAGTTATTTGAAAGTCTGTGGATTGATGTTTTTTTCTTATGTAAACTAAATAATGTGATTTCAAGAAAGGCAGGGAAACACGTCTGTGCGTTAAAACAAAAAAGAGCCTCCCATTGTTCTGGTTTTATTGTGGAATGACTTTCAGCCATCTGTTTTAAGTGTTATTCCAAATAGAAGAATGAGTTTATTACCAAAGGTCATACTACAAAGCTCTTGCTTTAATTAAGGAAGATATTTATACTGTTGGCACTTAAAATGGTTTTATTACAATTCAATATATTTTCACATATATCAAATAACATTGTTATCACCAGTAAAAACTTTCCTGTCACAACATGAAAATTTTTAATTTTTCACATAACAATTGAAGCAAACATGATTACAAATGTGCATAAGAAAACACACCAAGATCCATTTTATTCCACAGGAATCCACCCAAAACTTTCACACCGCATTCCTGACCAACAGCATGCACAGTACTGCCATGACAGAGCAAGGTGATGTAACCTCTGACCCCCCTGTGGAGGTGAAAAGACAGCCTCTAGGGGGCCTAAGCCCTACAAGTAAACTGTAAGTTCCCTACAAAGATAAACAGAGTGAATATTTTACAGTGAAGATAGAAGACGACCGAGGGTTAAACTGGTACCTGATAGACACCACTGATAACCAGTATTATTATAGTTGTGTATTAAATATCCCCTGGAATTGTATTGCCATGGTGCAACATTTGGGTCATCATGTAACAGTGAAGATCTGCATTGAACACACCACACAAACACATTCCACATCTGTTTCTTGATGATCAACAAAAACTCATGTCTCCTTCCGGCCGTCTCAGCTCTCACAGGCTGAGTTACAGTATATATTTTTCTCATGTTTCAACGTCGTCACAGATAGGCTCATGCAGCAGTGACGTTCCTTTCTTCCCGCAGAGCGAGGACCTACGTTTTCTGTGCTCTCTCTTCCACGTAGAGCTGCATCTGTTAAAGACAGAGGACAACCGCACATCAGTAAGAGCAAATGGGGAAATTTGAACCTGACATAATGACAATTGAACAAAATGTAATCACAGAGTTAAACCTCGACTTGATTTTGGTGCCTATGTTTTTGTCTTTGAACAGATAAACTGAGCAGTGAGTGAGATGTTTCCACTCACTTTTACTATGTCAGATGTCATGGTCTTCAGTGGGATGAGTCTAGGCTCCTGCATGTGGACCTCCTGCTCATCAGCAACTATCCATGGAAAATCCTGAAGATGTACATGCACAAATGTAACATATAATCATTGTGTTTTTTTTACATAATTAGCGCTAATTATAATTATAACAATTACTACAAAGACATAAACAGGCTGCTCTGTTATTATTAGAAGTCGTACATCATAAATTAACTTGTAGGTTTGCAGTGCTGTAAAATCTCACCTTGATGACTTGAACCTTCTCCATGTTGCGTGTAGCAGCATCTCTGGTATGTACTAGAACTGTAAATGAACACCCTGCGGCAAAAAAACAACAGGTCACAGATAAATTGATTTATATCTATTCACACCTGAACATATTTTACGACTCATATCATCTCCTTTACAATATTTATTAGTTTAGTTATTGTCATTACAAGCTCGATTCTCTTCTGATTACAGCCCAAATCGCTTGAAGGAGTAATTCACTTCTTTATAGGCTCGTTCAATCTCTCAGTCTCAGAGACTTGTATAGGAGGCGGGAGAATTGTATACTTATAGTCGTATAACTACGCCTTACAGCCTTACTAAGGTTCTAAGGTTAAACCCAAATTCTGCCTCCTTTGCCAAGATTAGCAGGCATTAATTCTAACGACGGCTCGAACCCTGACCCTAGTCTTAGTAAGTAAAATAGTACTTTGTCCATTGTGTAGGAGGTGATATATCATTCTACCATAGATGTTGGATTAATGATTAATGTTTGCCTGTGAATCTGAATAATTTGAGAGTGATAAAGAAACAAGAGAGCTGGATCATGTCAGTAATCACACCAAAGACTTAGAAATATAAAAGTGACAGGCAGAGGACATTATGTGTCTGCCATGTACTTCTCTTTATGTAATCCTCAGTGACATTACCTGGTGGGTTATTATTTAAAACAGCATCACACACACTGATCTTCAGGATGAACGCCCTCAGCAGCTGCTCCACGTGTGACAGTAATGTGTCGGAGCTGTAACATCAAAACCACATGCAGTCAGTGAGTNNTGATTTTTAAAAAGAAGAAGAAACCTGATGGACAGCAGTGTAGGCTGGGAAATCTCAAACACAAATCTCTCTACTGGATGATGCTCTTTGTCCATGATGACCACTACCACCTTCTCTGCATCATTCTGGGAGGGAAATGAAAGACTTCAGCAGTGTATACAAATACAGCGAGAGATGACACGTGTTATTAATTAACCACAGGCCATGTCGTACCTTCTCAATGAGTGGCTTAACACAATGAAGCGTATCTTGGATATACTGATTCAACTCTGGGTGACATGACATCTGGAAACAACCATCAGAAACAGAAGACCATTATTAGAGATATTAATAGGTAAGCCTTTCTGAAAACTGCGAGCATGGAGTAATGACACATAAACCCATCAGTACCTGCACGGGTACATTGTATTTCTTCCTCTTCTGAAAGATTCCAGAGGGATAAACCTCTCGGACATACAGGATGAGATGAATAGCGACCTCCAGGAACTCACACAGGATGTCAGCAACCACTGGAAGAGAGGAATCAGCGGGGTCATACCATCTCTCATGTAATACATTTGATCAGGTATTACCACAAAGTAAAACCAAACGTAATGCAATTTAGTGTTGCCGTCTTAGCTCCCATATAATGACAGCTGCATACAAGTTAAAGGAGATTTCATAGATATAAACGCTGATTTGTGTAATGCTCTGCCGGATAGACCAGCATATACCCAGAGTTCAGCATATTTATGTTCATGTGTTATCTACTCATAGGCAAGCTCAGATTTAATTGTCAAATATATACACAGTATTTACAAACGAGGGCTATGAGCGTTTAAAGCCACCAGCGTTAGTCTGGTTCTCTCACCTTGTCCAAAATTGAGGTCTTGCCTTGTTAGAGTTGTCATATTTTCTTTCCCCCCAGAACTACAGAATTAAAACAAATAGCTAATGTTTCTATCTAGCTAACGGTATTAAGCGGCGGTGTGTCAGTCAGGCGTTCATTC
>NW_023339707.1:6583925-6609287 GCF_004916995.1 Morone saxatilis
GGCATGACGACGGGTTTCTACGGTCACTGACGCAGTGTTATAACACACAGAGACTCATTTTAAAACCAGCAGCGGACAGAAACAGTACGACGACCCGAGACGCGGCTTCTCCTCCGCTAATTCAACGCTTCACGGCGCATTACATTGGCGTCACCCGTAGTTTGTTTACAAGCAGCTCAGCGTCCACCGGTGATGACGTTGTTTGTCTGTACCTTGATATTTCTTGCTTCTGCAGGTTATTAGAAGTGTTTCTGCACAATTGACCCCCTCCCAAAATATCATTGGTGGATATGGACATTTTTGTGAATAGTTATATTAATAGTAAGCAGTATGCAATGAGAGGAGGGTACAGAGTTGTCTGTTGTATGTAATTTTCCCTTTATTGAAACTGTGATGTATTCATAGCAAATGTATTTATTTCTTCTATGCAGTCCCGATACAATCAGCTCATCAGTGTTGACTGACTGTTATGACTATGACCAAAAGAAAGGCTGCCACTGGACTGTACATTGGTAAATGTTTCATTGTGTCTGATAGACAGCACAATCTATACATATAGATGTATTTCTAGCAATAACATCTTTACCACTAAATCTTAATAATTATTTAATATATTTTATTTTATTGCATTTGAAATCTACTGTTGCTGTTTGTTTCCTTATACTGTGTATTCAACAATTTCCCTCTGGTTTAATTTGTTTTATATTCAGCAGCAGAACCATGACATATGTCATCCAAAGCCCTGTACAATCCCAATCCAAGGCAGATCACTGGATGCTGTAATGCTGAGTGAAACCCCTAACTCATCCCTGGATAAAGTTATGTGAGTCAGGTGCACCCTGATCATAGACTGAACAGAGCTCCACTGCCCTCCTTCCTATTGTGGATACAGGAGTTCTCTAATACCATAAAAATCTCTAAAAACACTCACATAGCCTCGTTTGACAAATGAACAGCTCTGTCTTGTGTGTCTCCATTGTTTAAGAACTGGGACTTATCATTATGCTTTCTAATGAGTTTGTCTCCCTGCAGTTTATAAGGCTAATGTACAACAAGTAAAAGTTTCACTGATATGAGGGTAAAAGGTTCATAGTGAGTATTTCGATACAGCCTCATGTTTCCCCCATAATTAATATCAGTTTGGTGGAAAACACTCCAGAAAAACACCTAAAAAGTTTTAAGGACATGAAAATTGAGTTTATTTATATTAGTGTTTGGACAGTATTGAGCTTAAAGACACATTGAATTTGAAACAGAAAAAGTGAAGTTTGTGTGCTGCATTTGCAACGCAGCAGGATAATGATCCTGAAGAAACAGACACAGTAACCAAGGAGTTTCAAAGGTCTGACAGCAGAATGTCCGTGACTGGCCAAATTAGTCATCTGACTGATCTAACTTTCTAAAGGCCAAAAAATAGTCAAAAAACAAGTAAGAATAAGATGACAACAGTTCCTAGCAATGCATCAACAGAGATCTGCTGATAGGCAATACATATATGGGTTGAAAGCACCAGATAACTATTGCTAGCAAAACTAGTTTGTGTTCACTTGTGGCTGAATAAAACATAACAAAAAATACAAGCAAAGTAAAAAAAATTAAAAGTTAAAATCCAATGTCCTGAAATACAGTTATCACAATAAACTTGTTTGCACTTGCACGCTCCAAATACTGCAGTGCTTTTTATCCACGGGATGAAGTTACTGATGCCATGTTTTGCCAGATGCGGTGTGTTTGGTGTTCAGCTCCATAGACATAAAGAACTGACAAAGAATAAATGGATGGTGTTTATTTTACTAGATTTAAGTCTCAGAAACAAACAAAAAAAGACTTCGACCACACAAGAAAAATCAAAACAAGCGCAGTAATATTAGCGGAAATCATGCGGTTTTACTTTCAAAACAAAATGTTACACACCCGGAAGACATAAACATGTCAAAAATGTAATTGAAAGATAAGATACTTCTGGGCCCCATTACACAATCTTAAATGGGTGAGTGCCATAGAAAACATTAACTGCAAGAAGTGGTTTTAGACAACTTGACATAAGGGTAAACCAGATTAAATTATATTTCTTACAGTGACGTATTTTAAGGTGGCTTTTATTTTGAAAACGAAGCCGTGTCAAACAGGAAATGTTCTATTAAATGTGTGTAACTTGGAGACTGTCCGAGAGCAGTCATTAGTTGTGACACTGCAACAACAGGGTGATAAACACTGAGCCAGGTATGGAGGTATTCATACAATGAGGTGACGCTTACGAAAGGTAGGCAAGGTAGTGTTCATTAACAAACCTCCTTTTGCACGAAATATGTCTAATAATACACCGTTTGACAGTTAGCTCCATGTGTCATTTTTTACGGTTTTTACGGTTTTTACACGCGATATGTATCTTTTAATCTTAGTAACTGTAATACTCAGACTAACAACGTTAAACACTAACGGAGGTAACGTTAAATGTCAAATGAAGAGTTGTGAACAATGCTCTGAAAAGTAAATGTGCCCAATCGTGTGATGTTAAACCCCCCAAAGTTACATAAGACGTTTGGCAAAAAAAAGAGGAATACTTGTGCAAAAAAAAGCCATTCAGTTTGAACGTTTATTTTTATTAGTTTAACAGGATTTTACAATCACCTTTGGCCTTAATTGGATGTAAACATATACCCATACTTAACTGTCAGTCATATATTAACTATCCTAGGCTACCAAACCACAGTCAGTTTGCTTTATAGCAGCTGTAAATCTGCATCCTCAGGTGTTTTATCTCTGTAACAGGTCAAACACATTGGTCTTCTTTGCAGGCTGTGAAATTGTGCCAGTCATGCCTTTTTTGGAATTCATAGCTGGGAGCATTTCAGGTAAAGAAAAAACAACAAAGAAACGTATTCATGAGAGTTAATATAGTGTTTGTATACATGTGGAGAAATAACATTTCCTTGCTGGTTATTGCAGGTGCAGTGGGACTGGCAGTTGGACACCCATTAGACACAGTGAAGGTTGTATGCAGAGATACTGAAACCTATAAACATGACTAAATGCACAAAAGTAGCCTTTTTCTGACTCCTCATGTTTCATGTGTAGGTGCGCCTGCAGGCCCAGTCTGTGTATAAAGGGATTTTTCACTGTGTGGCTAAAACATACTCTCATGAAGGGGTATGTGTCTTAAATGGTTTCACCAGATATCACTGCACAAATACAACCAGTCGCACTTAGAAAAACACATTACAGAACGTTTTAAAGCATGCATATTTGTCTCTTCATTATATCAGCTCCATGGATTCTTCAAGGGCATGGCATTTCCAGTGATGACCACGGGCATCGTCAACTCTTTTGTCTTTGGCTCTTACAGTAATGCCTTAGATTACCTCACTCAGTCTCAGCGCAGTGACCGCAGTCAAGGTAAGCCGGCCTCTGCTGCACAGGTCTTCACTGCCGGCTGCTTCTCAGGCCTGGTGCAGGTAAGAACATGTAGATGCCACTGACTGGCTTTATCCAAAGCACCTTATAGGTGTAGATATTAGGACAACAAATGCTATAAAACTGACCACTACTCACTATTTTATGTAGCATGTGTGTTCCCCACCTACTATGAGGCAGGTGAAGGTTGTTGTGTAAAAATAAGACTTAAAGTGTAAAGTGCGACTGGCCCCCTAGAGGTTGCAATGTTCATTACAGCCTACCAAACAAAAGTCTTGATCGGAGTGGTTTATGAATGTGTTTGACCTGAGCCGGGCACCACAGGAGAGGCCAAAGGTTTAGAAAATCAAAAGTGTAGCAGTCAATGTGAATCTTTAGAATTTGCTCTGAGAGAACCATGAACACCATACTTTAAGAGCAACTTAAGAGAAATCTGTTGTTCAAGAGTGAATCGGTAGCATCACCAAAATCATTAGGAATTATCCTCTGTGGATCATAACTACCTGTTCATATTTCATGACAATCAGTGACCACACAGTATTTTATCTGACCACCAGGAGGCCTCCAAGAGGTTCCCAAACAAGACTGTCTTCTTATTCCCAAAATGCTTAGAGTAAATTTGACTAAGGATTAGAGAGAGCTCTTGAATCAAGAGAAAGGCAGCACCTGAACCTTTTACTGTGGGTGTTGTGTTTCATAAATGAGATTTACTTACTATGTAAGCAGGGATTTGATAGAGGTCTGCTCTACGTCGGTGAATTCCTCATAAAAAAAGCAAGAGCAGGAGGAACAAATACTGTTTCCATAAAATAAGTACACAGTAACTATAATTTAAAGAGATTTTTAATGAAGCCATAACATGGCTGAATAGTGAAATGAGCCACAGTCTGCAGGGACAGACGCACCAAGTGACAAACAACAACAGCCTCAGCCACCAGAGGATACAAGAGTCAGGAGTTCTGTCACGTAATGCATATTGTAGCTTCTAGTGGGGATGACACTTATATTTATTCTGGTCAACAAACACTTTTGATGGTGTAATTATATGGTAAATCTGTGTTATACCAACCATGTCAGCCAGTTTTACTGATAGTTGGGGAAAATCTAATGAAGTTGGCTGATGGAGGGAGAGCATGTATGGTTTTATTGTACCTGCAGATAGATGAGCTCCACTGTCATCAAAACACTTCAGAAATTCAGTGCAACGGTGTGGCTCGTGGTGTGTATTTCATAGCTTTTGGACAACAATGGAGCTCTATGGCACAGAGGAGTAAGCATTTTAGTGTTAGTCTTTGTTGTTTGTAGTCTTTTAATGGAAATTGTTCACAGTAAAAAAAGAGAGAATATGAGCAGACTTATCCTTTTAATATGGTATGTTTTTGAAGGCTTTATGTCATATGTTTTATGTCTTTAACGTGATCTGCTTTCAGGTGTTTATTTGTGCACCCATCGACCTGGTGAAGGTGCGACTGCAGGGTCAAGCAACAGCCAAGCGATACCGAGGACCGATTCATTGTGTTGCCGTCATCCTGAAGGAGGAAGGGCCCAGGGGTCTGTTCAGAGGAGGGCTGGCCCTCGCCCTGAGGGACGTACCCTGCTATGGACTCTACTTCTTGCCTTACGAAGTCACTCGAAAGGCTCTGACCGAGACTGGCAAAGAGCCAGGTCAGTTTCAGAGTCAACAGTGCAGCAGTACTGACTCTCAGTAAATATGTAACCAGGGTGGGAAATATCGACGGTCATTATAAAGAAATTATAAATACATTTCTTTTTAAATCATGGTAAATCAAAATGATGCTAGTCTTACCTTTCTGTGTCAAAATTCTAAAATATTATGAGAATCTTATGAGATACTGTGTCAAAACTTTGACTTGAATGTACTACAAGGAGTTTGTAACTGGTTATCAACAATGTAATACTAATCCCTCTATATGACCTACATCAACAAAGTCCATATGAAAGCTACCAAACAAAAATCTCAGTACTCACATGACCTTAAACATTTTCACTATGAACTAAACTTCTCTGTCCTCAGGTACGTTTGCAATATTGATGGCCGGTGGATTAGCGGGCGTGGTGACCTGGGCTTTTGCAACGCCCATGGACGTGGTGAAAGCTCGTCTGCAGATGTCGGGGGCCGGCGGCCGGGAGTACAGCGGGGTACTCCACTGCATGAGAGTGAGCGTCAGAGAGGAGGGAGTGAGGGTCTTTTTCAAAGGCCTCCTACTGAACAGCCTGAGGGCCTTCCCTGTCAACGCCGTCACCTTCCTCAGTTACGAGAGTCTGATGAGGGCTTTCTGTCCACCAGTGAGATGACCGCCTCGCTCTCGACAGTGTGCGATACACTCCTTGCCTCGCACATTCACAGTTCTTCCTGTGATTTTACTATACACACACACAACTTGACTGTAGGTCAGATATTCTCAGGTTTGTTTAACATTATCAGTTGAAACAGACTGTTTGTTTTAACACGATGAGCCTGAAATGCTGTTTTAAACCTTTTAAAGTCTACGTGGAATAGGTCAACTCTCATCCAGCCAGTGTCAGAAACCTTAACACACTTCAATTTATGATACACTTTTGATTAATTAGTCTCCTGTGACTTGAACCACTTTTGATGGAAGACATGAAGGTTAAGCTGCTCATTTTTACTGGAAGTCAAATCCAGTTAACACAAAATGTGAATGTAAACGTTATAACTTTGTTGCATATGGACACATATTTTACTATAGTTTGTTTTTTTATTTCAAAGCATTTTATTCTTGTCAACTGGACACAAAAAGTGAAAATGATTTCCTAATAAATATACAATACAAAGAATGTAGTTGATTTCATTATTGGTGACTCGAGTCCTTCTAGTTAAAGTCCCCCTAGAAATTGCATTTGAAGGCAACATACAAACAAACTGTAGGTGGAACCCTACTCTGCGTGACCTTTAGCATTCAAAAATGGGTAAAGATCAGAAAAGTTGTTAAGACTCAGTTAATTAAACAGTATTTGTGTCATTTTAATATGCTGCTACTTTCGTATAATCTGTACAAACTCCGGCACCTTTTGCATGTCTACCCATCCTGGAAATGAGATCCTACATGTGTTGCTCTGAGGCCAAAGCTGTGACCAGTTTTAGTCTGCTTCTTTGACAGCGGATGTTGATGTTTCTGTTTTTCTGTTTTCTCTTTCTCTCTCTCCTGACTCTCTGCTGAGCTTTGTAGCATCTTGCACCTTGTTTTGTTTTTTGCAACCTAACTGTTTGGATTCACTCTCACTACTCTTATCAGCATCATTTCTAAAAACACTGATAAAATAACTATAGAACGAGTAGGGTATTTCCAAAAACTAAATATAATTATGCTAGTGTGTTTGTAAATATGCAAAACAGCATGAGATCACCTAAAATACAAATACACTCACAATGTACTGAAGAGAAAGTACTTTTATTCTCTGCACAATGTCCATCAAACATCATTACATCCTCACTTAAAGAGTCACATGAGTGAATATTTGTACACCTTTTATTTGCACATTCCCAAATATACAGTTCATAACTGCCTGCCACTTCTGCATGTTTGAACTTGCCCCCTGAAGCAGCATTCCAAAGAGTCACTATGGAAGATTACAGATATATTTGTAGGGTATTGGTATTGAATTTCAGCCTGCACCTGTTTTTAAAAGCACTTAACTGAGACAGAAATTCTCCAACAAAACCATATAGAATGAAGATGTAGAAAACAACAACTCAGATTTGTAAGTGTGGGGATAACGCAAGAAAAGACAAAGACTGCTTCTCAAGGCACATGCAAAAGTGGAGCATTACTACAATGCTTACAAACCACCGAACCACTTAACCGTCAGACTGATAACGATTAACACAGATTAGTCCTATCAGACACCTGATGGACTTTGTAAGTCACTGACCTCAGAAAAATTGGGAAAGAAGCCTGGACTAGACTGGAGACAGTATGACTGAAGCAGTATGGTGAGAACTGGCACCACCCGGATGTTTATGGCAAGATGGCGACGTGGCACTAATTTCAGAAACAGAAACTTCACAGTCACCGTAAGGAGCTAAAATGACAATGAGGACGTAAAATTTCATCTGTTGTTGCATCTCTCATCATGAACTTCACTAACAGTTGGCATATGCCACTTTAACCAGTGGTATATGCCTAAGCCTTTTGGTTGAAAGGAAAACTCTGGTTTATTACGTTGGGTTTATTTTTGTTGGTTCTGTCGGACATAAACGAAAATAAAACCCAAGTTGTAATAAATCAGTTTTCAATCAAGACTATGAATGTGTAATATACAGCAGCTTACTGATCGATTCATTCTCTAATTCTAATTCTCTCCCTGTTCAGGGTTGCCAGGGCAGCTATCCAAGCATGCAGTAAGTTTACAAAGAAAAACAAAGAGAAGATGCACAGGTACATAAAACCCTTTCGTACGCCTGCAACATTTAACGGTAGACACAAGCATTCCTAGAATGCAGTATGTTGCTTTCAAATGTCCCACACATTGTTTACAAATGTGTCAAACAGCTGGTCTACGCTTTGGCTGGATGAGCCAGGCACTGGTGCCCAATTCACATCTTAAATTCAGATGCAATCAAGATCAATTTTACATTGTATAATACAGTGTAGGTTACACCGTCACAAAATTTCAATTGTACAGCTTAAATGCTTTACAGATATTCACAATAGCATACATTCAGCAGCTGCTGTACCACAGATGAGATAAACCAGCACACTCTGAAATGCAAATGTAAGACAAAAAGCTTACAGAAGAGACTTCCTTCAAAAAGCTGAAGTACACCCTGAGCATCTCCTTTTACCGACCGTTATTATACAAAGAAATGATCAAGGATGATTAAAGTGTAAGTATGTTATGGACAAAGAAATACTGTTTATACTGTTCCACAGGACTAGTGATGGCTTAGTCATACGGACACTGACCATACCAAGCCAGTCACCAGAGTTTACTTTGAGTTTTAAGACACGACAGTGAAACAAATTGAAACCTGGAAGAAAAACGCGAGTGGGTCCCCTTTAACTGGAATGTGTGTGTGGTGAAGAACAGACAAATATCCAGTCATCAGATCTTGACAGCCACAGGTAAGCAGACAGAATTTTGTTAATACCATGATCTCGTTTCAGGCAGCATTTTAAGTCCCTCAGTGAGACTGAGGGGCTTGGAAGTCCTGGTCCTGAAGTAGTGGTTTGTGGTTCTGCTCAGCAACCATGGCATGTAAGGTTTGCCTCTGGATCTGCCGGGCCTTGTTGTACAAGAGGACCCCGATGAACACGAAGAAGGTGCCTGCGGCGCTTAGGATGGTGATCTGGTTACTGAACACGATGATGCTCAGCCAAACCGACAGCGCATGTTTGACAGTGCTGGCAACACTGAGGAGGAGAGGAGGGTTGTTACTGTTATACAAATAAAAATGATACAACCTATGGCCTTAGGGGGACCGTATCTGTTAATTATTAATTACTAACACGGGTAAGACTCCCATTATAAACGGGTTACTCTAACTGCTTTCATATACCGTAGCAACAGTAGCAAGAGTCTATATTATGGGTACCTTCTGAAGTCACTTTACTAACATACATATATTATTGTTCTGTCTTCTGTTTGGGGCATAATCATGCTCTTAGTATTGGAACTACAGTTGCCATAATCTGGAGGCTTAAGGGGATGTAAACAGGAAGTTTCCATGGCAAACTGGCACCATTAAAGTAAAGCCGAATTAGCTATTAGCTGTTAACTTCTGGAGTTATAAGGAGGTGTATAAGGAGCATTTTTCTCTTATTTCAAAGCAGACTTATGGACGTTTATTCTTGGAGTTATTACTCAAAGAACGAGTAAGATTTTTGGCATACACTATGCTTCACACACACTCCCTCCACGCCAGGTGTGGGAAGGTACACGTTTGAAAACCTGTTAAGCCCAAATACCTGAATATCCTCTCAGATAGAGCGCCGCACCACTTGCTTGGCACTCCTATAACACTATAGGATTAACAACGGACAGTTTTCTTTTTTTCAAAGCAGCAGGACCAGAGGTCTCCTATTACGTGTGTTTTTCTTGCTTACATCGCTTACATTTCACAACCTGACTGAAGACAATTAGGTGTGTTATACTAGTAGGGGTTAACGTCCTCTGGAGCCACGTATGTCTATGTGTGAAACCTTTTTAATATGCACTAGTACTCCCTAAGACCTATAAACAGACACTGATGTGTAAAATCGTTGCAGTTCTCTTTAATGGCAGAAGCAGGGGCCATCTTCCAGCGTGTTGATGCCCCATACCAAGAGCTCTGCTGTACTGGAGATAAAAGGGATTACATTCAGCACAAGGCATGTTTACAGAATAAAGCGGCCAACAGTGTGTTTAATTATCAGCTCCATCAGAAAACCAAAACCTACTGCTGGTATAAGCAGTTAAAAGCATGAGAGCCACGTTATAAATGGGTTTTGTGTCTGTCTCCCTCACCTGAAGGTAACAGGTGAAATCCGTCCCATGAGAGCATAGGCAGTGACGCTCTGCAGGTGGAACAGGCCGCCGTCAAAAAGCAGCAACAGGATAATGTCTTGACTGACGATGAAGCTCCGCCCACTCTTCCCGATGACTGGGATGTCCTGGAAACGGAGCACGACAACCATCAGCATCGACAACCGAATTAATTAACTATTTGTTTTAATTATTCTTCTGTAAACGTTACTACTGCATTGTCTAACACCTGATGTCATACGGCTTCTTATTTAAGAAAATGACCTACTACAGACTTAAAGTACAACTTGCCTTACTGTTACAATAACTCAATACTATAATAATTGTAGCAATTGTGTGTTGACCTACCAAGAGGAACACCCAGGCAGGGATTAGCATGATGACTGCTGCTGCACTAGTATAAAACTGCAGCTCTGGAGGGCTGAAATAGGTCAACAGAGTTTTTATAATAAGTGTTTGATTGCTTTAAATGATGCAATATGAATAGGAGGGTAAACACAGTCTTACCTGAACCTGTATGTGTCTCCACTTAGCAGTTTTTTGGAAAATACGTTCTGCAAACTGAGATCAGAGACAAAGGGGTTAAACAAAGCATCACACTGCTGTGGGGGGATAGCTGCGTTGAGAGCTGCAGTACCAGTCCATGATGTTGGTGGAGAGAGCGGCGGAGAAGCCGAGCATGTTGAAGCTAATCTCCGTAGCTGTGCAGAGGGCCAGGCCGGCCATGACAGGGAACAGGGACAGGTTCACCCACAGACCTGCAGGTAGCAGAACAAATAGTGTACACAATACTTAGAACCACATTAGCTATGGCCTGATGCCATGCTCCTACTAGTACGACCACATTCCTTACTTCAATTGTTGTTGTTGGGAGTTACATAAAAGACATTTGTAATGGTGACTGGAAAAAAAACAAAAGATTTCCCTTTTACTCTGCATGAAGTAAACGGAATAGAGAAAGGTTTTAGAGAGGTGTCAATGTCACTTTGGATACATGCAGTGTCCCTTTAGTGTCCCCTAAATATCTGGTATCCTGACATTTTATACCCTGAACCCTCACACAGACATCCATCAGTGTGTCCGTTACCTGTGTACTCCCCCAGGATCAGTCTGGACATGATAACAGTGAAGATGGGTGCTGAGCTCTTCACTGTCTCAGCAAAAGATACCGCCACATTCTTCAGGCTCACCAAGCCCAGAACCACCGTGGTGAACCTAACAAAGGGAGTCATGCAAGGGATCAAGACTGGGCTTGCATTTGTAAATCCATTATTAAGACTGTACTACTTTATTGGAAGCTAAAATATTTGTTAGAAATCATGCAGTGTAGAGAGAGAGGACCCACCTCATGAGTCCAACAAACAGCATGATCATGATGAAGTTGGGGGGGTACTCAGTTCTGGACTTGTGCTGGTACAGGCAGCAGGGAACGTACATCTTAAGGCAGCCTATGACGGTGGTGGAGAGCATCTGAATAGCACCTGCGGAGCATGGGAATGAGTCAGCAAGACAACAAAAGCTCCAGCCACAAAACACCTGCAGCATGTAAGGTGTCGATTGAACTGAATGACAAAAATCTTCTTAGTGACATGAACACGCTGGAGTTAGGAAATCCAATGTAGTGAACCATTTGACATATTTAAATTTGAATAAGTGATTGCAGACGAAAAACAATAAGCTAATGTGGTGTCATTGTGGAAAAGGTCCGTTTTTTCAAAAACTTTTCCCTATAGTGTAACTTTGACAAAAATAAGAAAAGGTTGCTCACTGAAATGATAACGCCTCTCAAACATGTTTCATGTTTCTGTAACATGACCTCTCCCAAAACAAGCCGTTTTACATGCCTGGAGGGTAGGAAGCAAACCGTAGACTCATGGTATGCTTTAGAAATACAGTAACACTAGAAATGCAATATATAGTTACAGAGCTACAACCTACAAAATCTCCTATAAGATTTTACCAAAATCATACAAAGCAATAACGTACAAGTCCCATGCCCTATTCAGTCTAGTTAATAACATTAATATTAGTAGTAACAGATGTATATTATTCCTTCTCGTTACCCAGCATGCTAGGCTCCCCCTCCAGCAGCGACAGGATGTACTTGTTGAGGAACAGGGTGCAGAAGCTGAAGAAGTACCAGAGGCCCAGGTAGGTCATGGAGCGCCAGTTCCACACCCCTGACTCGGCCTCGATCACCGTGGTCTCTGTGACTGTGATCTTCAGCACCTGCTCCCCAGGCAGGCTCTCGCTGCGGGCCAGAACCACTCGCTCCTGGCGGGTGCGGAACGGTGACAGGAGGTGCCACAACGGGTGCCTAGCGGTCTGCCTGCTGCCTGGCATCACGCCTGCTACCTGAGGGCCCCCAGGGGCCCAACAGGAGGGTGATAAGAGGGAGGTGAGGGGAACGATGAGAGTTTTCGATGTCAGTCCATCTTCTGATTGGTCCAGCAATCGATCAGCCTCTCAGTCTTCCAATAAATGCTGGGGATGCGTTCAGGTCCTGATGTCCACTGTCCTGGAGAACAGTCAGGTGAGAGACACAGAGTGAACAGTCAATGTGAGCGTTACAGGATGGAAACTCACTGTTTGGTATCACACATGTATTAACTGTTGATCCACTTGTTGCAGCTGCTGGTCTGATATTTTACAGAAAATAACAATCCCATAATGCTTATTAATATCCATTACTATTACTTCAGATGCATACTCTTTTTACTTCTTTTCACTACTACAAATTGACATAAACACAGCCACAACATATGACAGGGAGCAGTGGTTTTAGCCTCTAAGCTGTGCATGTTGCTGAAATAAGACTGAACCACACAATGCAAACCTCAATGCAAATCTGTGCTGCCTGGGTTTGTTAACACTGGCGATATAAAGAGCGGTTCACAGATGCAGAAACGCCCAGAGCTTTGTTCTCAATAAGCAAACAATGTAACGTTAGCTTTAATCATACAGACAACAGTTTAAGTTTGCAGCTAGCTTTCTTCTGGCAGGGTAACACGCAGACTCAAAATGTAAAGAAGGCGAGCTCTTACCTCTCTTTGAATTTGGACACTTCAATTATTAAGACGGAAAAACACCGTAAGCAGCGTTATAGGAGGAAGTTGCACATTGACGTTAGCTAGCAGCAGCGGCAACATTGGATGTGAAGGAGTGGAAGCTAACGTTATAAAGCCAGGCGTGCTATCAGCCATACTGCCCGGCTGTGGGTGAGACAGATAACACTGCACACTCACATGTACCTGTCTACCTGGTTGCTCATATCTGTGCACCTGACTTTGAGACGTGGCTGCTAACAACGATCACTTCGCAGTGTCAAGCTAACCCGCAACAACAACCGAATACCGGTACAACCCTTCAAATTAAAAGTAAAATAATATCCACATAATAACCCCTAGCTAATATTCAGCGTAGGTTCACACTCGTTTTGTCTTTTGATTGCTCTGAACATTTTTTAGATGTGCATTTTTAACTGTGAGGTAAACTTGATTCTAAATGATTCACTTTCGCCTGAATAAAAAAAAAAACGTGCTTTTATTTTACATATTAAAATCTCTGCGTTTCCGGTAAGACTCATTTCAACTTGACGGAGCTGCCACGAAACAATAGTGCTTCAAAATAATTGTCATAAAAAAAACTTTGGGTCAGTTCGGTTGTGGTAATTTTAAAATTGCTCATTTAGATTTGATTTGAAAAGGCATTTCTAAAAACTCATATCATCAATAATAATAATGTAATGTATGTCTGTGTGTATATGTGTGTTGTCGTTCAGTATTGCGACCACTAGAGGGCAATGAACACTCGTTATTCGAAACCATATATATATTGATAACTGACTTTAACATGAGTACAAGATCAGCATAAATATATGGCTATAACAGGGGTATAAACAACTCTAATGGCCACTAGACCAGACAGACAAACAACCTGCAATTTAAAAACATTTGTGTTACGATTTTTATTTTCAATTTGGAGTAATTACATTGATATACATTTGTACCTGCATTTCTTATTTCTTATTTTCTATTTGTCTTATAATTGCTCTTTCTGTTCTAGACTGGGAGCATCTGTAACGTAACCCATTTTCCGCTGGGGATAAATGTATTTCTGATAAGGATTACATTCATTTGACAGTTTTACATTGCCAGCTCACATTGTACAAGAACACTGACAACATCGGTCTGCCAGCAGCAAACTCATTATATAATGACCATAACAAGCACTAACCACAGATCAGTGTCACTGTTGTCTTTGTAAATGTTTATTTGACTTATTTACTGTAAAGGGGGTTTTACAGTGAGTCAGGGTTGCAGTACATGATTAGCCCCAACATCTCCAACAATGTGTTAGTTGTAGTTCATCACTGTGGCCACTGGATGGCAGTAAACACCATTGACTGTATATATAAACACAGTAAACACTCACGATCCTCAACACATTCTGCAGCCAGAGTCACAAACACACCAACACAAAATAACAACAATCAAATCAAACGTTAAAAGTGATTGATTTTGCTACTCAAACACAAACAATCAACATTATAAACGTTATAATGACACTTAATTGTCAAATCTCCGAGTAGCGGAAGTGGAGGCTCTCTGTTGTCCTCCAGGGGGCAGCAGCACGTTGGTGGAGCCAAGAGGAAGAGCAACCAAGCAGCAGCAGAAGAAGAAGAAGAAGAAGAAGAAGTCGTCAGCTGGCTCTTCCGGTGTGTTCAACGTGAGGCTGAGTGAAGTTGGTCAGCTGGGAGTCGCAGCGATGTAAGCTCCGGTCGGTCCTGCTGCCCCTGAAGAGATGGACGAGTTAAGGTCGGTGTGAGACTGGAGGGTGAATCCTCACTGTGTCTGTGCTGTTCGCTGCTTTGCCTCATCAGGAAATAAAAGGATATTAGCCTGTTTAATATCATTAATGAATGACGTTATATTCAACAACAGGCTGTTTAAATGGAATATAAACTGTCACAATGCGTTATTATCATAGTCTGTATATAAAGTATGTGTTTATAGTCTGTGCCTCACCTGTTGGCTGTGGTTCTGATAAAGTCTGTGTTTTTATGGATCTGTTAATTCATTTCTGTGTTCATTTAATAGATCTACAATCATTCATTGTTACTACATAGTTGTTCATTTTTATGCTATATGTATTTGACCATTGGATTCCTTCATGTATTTCTTTTCTGTCCTACTTTCACTTTGTTCCTACACATAAACCCATTATCATTGTGAGTGAGTGCTGATGGTAAATCCACTAACATAGAAGTCAGTACTAATCATCCGATGCATGATATTTATTTTAATTTAAAACTGACTCTTCCCATCGTCCCATGTTTCACAACTTCCAGCTCGCCTTGTACCACAGTCAGTTGATGCAAAGCATGATGGGGAAGCTGACTCATATGTAAATTCTCTCTGTCCTTGTTTCACAACACTTCTGTATATGTTTTAATCTGGAAAGCACTTGGCTTAAGCTTGAAAAGTGCTTTACAAGTAAAACTATTATTATTATTATGATTATTATTATTATTATTATTATTATTACAAGCCCTCGGAGTTGTGGCCCCCTGGGTTCATTGGGGCCCTCCTGTAGACAGTGGGTCTGTCAGCACTGTGTGTTTTTTTAATGGAGCCTGAAATCTTTTATTGACGTTTTGTGTGTCGTGTTGGTTTAAGTGTCTCATGCTCTCGTTTTATTGTCTTGTAAAACACTCACTCTAGAAACCTGCTATAGAAGCTTATTTATTTCCTTACTTCGAAAGTCCATTTGGTTGTGTTTTAAGATGTCTTTAAACACTCAGGTGATAACAGTGGTTATCCTGTGCTTGCAGTTGGTTGCTTTGCTCCTTTTATACAGTCTTATTTTATATTTTAACGTCTCTATTTACAGTGTGTCTGTTACTCAGAAGTCACTGTAGTATTTACATGAAATCACCCATATTCTCAGTGTGGTTTGGTGCCGTATTCGGTCTGTATCTGTAATACAGGGCTGCAGAACATAATTTAGTGGCCAGAAGGAATATTTTAAACAACTGTATCTCTCAGTCTCTGCAATGCTTTGAAGAAACTGCACCAGGGTATCATTTATTAATTATTTTCTTTTACACTGCAGTCCTTTGTTGGGCAACCAGATTTCTGGGCAGCCACCGGAGGGCTCAGACCTTCTGTCTCCAAACTTGAGGCCGAGGCACCAGGAACTGATCCCAACACCATGTGGACCGGTGAGCTGCTGCAGGAGGGGAAAAAAAACCTAAAACATTAGTAATTCTGAAAGTAGAAGTCAAGTTCAGTTTAATTTTGATGAACTAAAAAATGAAGTGGATGTGATACAAATATCATCATCATAATCAGTAAATCCTTTTACTGCATTTATTAAATACAAAATCCATTAACAGTCCCAGAAACCCCAGTCCCTCAGCCTTACTGTGTTTATATTTTCATACTTGAACTGCTGTTTTGGGAAATAATTCTTAAACTCGTCTTTATTTATTCCCTGAGATGTATAATCCGTGTCTCCTCTTGCAGATAAAGCGCTGGTCGGAGCTGTCATGTCTGCTCAAGCTCTACTTCTGCTTCACCATAGTGTCTCTGCTGGTGCTGCTCGGCCTCACCGCGTCCAGCATCTACAAGCAGAACATGGACACAGATGTGTCTGATGAGGACAACTTCACCGTATCTCTCATACAGCTGTTTGGAATATGTGAGTACCGTCACTCCATCAGCAGGAAGTTGATGGCACACCACGCCCAGTTAACAGCCAACTGCAAAAAGCAGAAGTTTTTCTTTCTTCTTATTTAAACAACTTTATTTCAAGTTTCCCATCACAAGAATACATGAATCTGAATGTTTGAGTCATCCTAACATGAGTGTAACACCTTATTATATTATTAAAATTTGACCAACCAACTTAAGAGAATATATGACAGTTAGAGCTCTTATAGTCATAATCGTTGTCAGTTACATGTTTTTTCCTTAATCCGTCATGAGAATACAGACTGTGTAACTTCTGCATACACACAGATTTAGCTATGCTGGTGAGTATGACAGATTTGTTGGTGCAGTTTAATTTGAAAGGTCGTCTTCTGTACCTGCAGCATTGTAAGGAATGTACAGTCAGATAATTGTAATGACTCCTGCATTGTTTGCCCTGCAGTGTTCGGCCTCTACTACATCAGCCGGGGCGTGTTGCAGGAGAACAGACAGGAGCTGGTAGCGTTTGTGCTCACCATGCTGGTGGTGATGGTTCGTTCGGTGGTCAACTTCTCCGTGCTGGGGTCAAAGGACAAGAAGGAGCTGCTGGTAGGTCGCCCTCTACTGGACAGCACACGGCACATGGAGTGGCCCGTGGCAGATCCTTCGCCTAAAGCATTTATGATTAACAATCATTCACATATTTACAATAAAAACACAGCTTTGGAAGAGCTGTCTCCAGCAGTTTCTGAATCTTGTATTCATTTGACTTTTTTTTTTAAATTTATTTATGGATTTACAAAGCAACAAGAATCCAAGAGATAACACTAACTTCCAGCGTGGACACAGATTGTTAAAAACAAGACACATTGAAATTAACATACATTCAATCAGTATACACAATTTCTTAAGATTTCAGTTAGTCTTCTAATTCTTAACTCTTTTTAAATACTATACTACGCCCACCTATATGTATACGCTAAAAACAATCAGTATTAAAAAACTTAAAAACATCAATATTACGATAGAGCCCTCACTCTTGTCGCAAAAGATGAGGTCAGACCTGAGCTTTAACTGTCCCTCTGTATCTGGACAGCTTGACATACAGAGGGAGGACAATAGGACATCTGTATGAATCAGGAGGTTGTTTTAATGTTGCTTTTTCAGCAGCAGCTGTAGGAGAATATAAAAATAACTGGAAATGAAAACACATTTTAAAGGTCCAGTGTGTAGGATTTAGTAGCATCTAGCAGTGTAATGGTGTCTAATAATTACTCGCTACCGCCATTGAAGCTTTATTGCTGAGAGCACACATAATGATTGAAGGCGACTGATGAACATTGTGATAAATGTTAGAGCTGTCTGATTTTAAAAAGTAAACCCAACTGAAACTGTTAAAAAAAGACAATATAATGAGAAGATCAGATTGTACATTGTAGAAGCAGCACACCAACCGCACTGACGCAGTGATTCAGACTAGCTGCTGGTTGCTGCTAATAATCCCCCTTTATTAATGACAGGGGAAATAACAGTAGATAGCTTCCATCCTGTTTAAATGAGTGTAAGGTTCCACCACTTGATGTCACTATTGTTGTGTGTGTGAGTTACATCCAGTTGAGAACATGGATGTGAATATTGAAAACAAACTGCAAGTTAATCTTTGGAACTCTGACTCTGACTGGATAATGGCTGATGCTAAATCATTTGATCAATCATGAGTCAAACCACTCGTCAGGATTGTATAAGGATGTAGAAATACACATTGAAAACTGAATCAGCCGCTGTGATCTGTTTTTTGGTCGCAGGTTCGTTTCGTGTGCATCATGAGTCTGGGCCTGTTCCACGTCATCTGCACCCTGCTGCTCATCCAGAGGCCCAACATGATGGCGTTCCGTGTGGGCGGGGCCTTGAACAGGCTCCAGGAGCAATACTTTCTGCTTAACCTTTGTTTCTCCATGGTGACCTTTGACTTTCAGGCTCAGGTACACGTGCATTCCTCCATACAAACATGTGACAGGATAGTAACTGTGTTGTTTGTTTTGTTCCTTTAACAAGTGACATTTTTTAGTGTTTTAGTGTTTTTTTTTTCCAACAGTTTACTAAGATCAGGTAATATTTGTGACCAAATGAGTTGTTCCTAACATAATGCTGTTCATATGGGTGTTTTAGCGAGGTAAATTCCTCCATCAGACAGACTTCAGGCTGTTACATAAATCATCAGTCTGTGAATTGTAGCGCCTTGCTTGTGATTGTTTGGATTTCCCTTTGTGGTGACGCAGATTCCCCTCATCCAGCCTCAATCAGAGATTTGCCATGTGCCCTAGGAAGACTTTGAACTGTCTCCAGAAAACATGCTTGGACCTGCTGCTGCATGTGATTTGATTTGTTGTGAACATATAGACAGTAATAACAGCTGTGGCGATCAGCAAGAGAGCAAGTTTTTCTGGTTGAGTCAGACGCTGTGTGCAGGTGCATTGCTGCACGTTGCATTTTATGTTTTGGGTTTTTTTTCAGGTCAACTGCTGCTACTGTTGTTGGAGGACAACACGTTGCTCCTCAAGTGTTTGTTGAGCATTTGTTGGGATCTCTTCCAGTGAGCTACTGACTTTATTAATGATGTGCTGTTGTTGGTGTGTTTCAGTTGTGTCTGTGCATCCTGATCATGACGTCGGACTCGGCCATGCCCGCTGCTCCCGACCGCATCATCATGGGCGTCGGGGTGGTGTGGGCCTGCCTGACTGCCGCTGTCGGGGTTGTTGCTGTGAGTGCTACTTATCCACGATGCTGCTCTTCACACAGCTCATAAACTAATGAGGAGAATATCACACAAGATGCAGTCGAAACAGTTCAGAGTATCTGTGGTCGAATTCAAAAGCGGGCAGTAGTTGTAATTACTTGTTGTTTTTCAGGTTTTAAAGGAAGCCAAGGTCTTAGTTTGGATCTTCATGGTGCAGAACCTTCCTCAAGTGGCCTTCTTTGTTTATCTGATGTACACGGTGAGCTGACAATGAGTTTCTATGCATATGAGCACAAAATGCTTTATGAAGCAGCTTGTACAAATACTGATCCATGCACAACTCAGTCTGTGGTCATTTACGCAGGAGTGGCTTTCCCAAAGAACATTGTAGTGTTGTAGTAATTTCAGGATGCTTCTCCTGAAACACAGACATTTAAAGGGCCAGTGTGTATGATTCAGTAGCATCCAGTGGCCGCAAAACTCGCAAAAAACGCAATAAAACCTAGAGCCAGTGTTTGGTTTGTCCAATCTGGGCTACTGTAGAAACGTGGTGGGCTCCACAGAAGAGGAAATAGGAATGTAGATAAAATGTTTCATCTAAAGTAACAAAAACACAACCAGTCTTATTTCAGGCGATACACTAATGAAAACACACCTATGAATACTATGTTGCATTTCTTGGCAATGTAGTGTTTTAGCAAACGTTACTCAAACAGCATTGAGGACTATTTTTAGCCGAGGATTAATACACATTTGATAATTTAGTGAGTATTTACAGCAGCTGGATGTGGGACTGAGTCAAACTGGACTGAGTAAATAAAGGTTTTTCCCAAGGGGACAATAAAGTTGATATATCTTTGGCTTCAGGTATCACCGGCTTAGTGTAATCAGCAAAGTAATTTAACAGTAACAGAAGTCAAATAAATGTAGTGGAGTAAGAAGTATAATATTGTCCTCTGAAACATAGCGGAGCAGAAATAAAAAATCAAAAAAATATATAAAATAGAAGTTATACATGTAAAGTACCTCAAAATTGTACCTGTAAATTGTACTAAATGTACTTTTCATCATTTAAAATACTTTGTGTACATTAGTTTGATGATTTGTACATTCAGAGGTATATTCCTGCAGGAACCCTTCTGGTTTTCTTTAATTACAGGTGATAATGAAATGGTATGAGGACAGCACGTACACCCTGGAGGCAGCCGCTGTCACTGGAGCCTTGATTTCACTGTTGATTAAAGCAGTTTTATTCTGGGGCCTCATCAGGCTTATGCACACCTTCGGCCAAGGCCTGAGGGAGAGGAGTGAGTATGCCGCTTTTCTTGTCTTGGTTTCAGTCCTTCAAATGTTGAGCTGAAGACAAAACAGACGCTCCTTTAGGGGAATGTTAACTAATCAGTATCTCCTGGCAGATTTCTAAACCACTTTCCTCGTTATACTGTCTTGATCATGTCCCTGAGTTTTCCTGACTGACCTGGCCTTAAGCCTGTTTATGTTGGCTACAAAGCGGCAGAGTACCAAAATGTTGGCGTTAACCTTACTCTTCTTTTTGCAGTGTTTGCACCCAGCAAGTGATAAAACATGCAGTGGTCGTGGACCAAGGACACAGCTGCATGCTGAGGGGAAGCTTTAGCACCGTGGTGCTGACCATGGAGCTCATTGTTTCATTCCACATTAACTCCACCAAACATATCTGTCATATCTAGGTCTTTCCAGCCTAATGTACTCTTTACTGTATATATTTTATATTTTCTAACACTTAATTACAGGACTTATAGCAACACATATCCGCTGCCTTGAAACATTTTTCTATGAACAATAAATGCCTTTGTAGATTGGATTCATAGTATTTTTTACTGTTATATGCACTGTAATAGCTGAACCCATTGGTGTTTGAAGGCACCAAAGATTTTAAGTGGCGGACAATTTGAAAAGGAGTTTATCTTAAAAGCTCTCTGTCTTTCCTTCCTGTGAATAACTTTAAGGTTAACTAACTTTACTCTGCTTTTTAAACTGCGATTGTCTAACTTAAATCTTGTGAGCTACAACTTTGGGCCTCATTGGGATATATTTTTTTAACTTAACCTCCTGCTGCACCTTAATGCACTCAATTGCACAAGTGTTTCTTTTTTATTCAAGGTTCTTAATAAAATATGAAACCAAGACTGATGTTTTGATTTATTGTTCAGTAAGAAGAATGAAAATGAAGTTATTTGGCTGTAACTTGAGTTCTATGACATGTTATGCACACTTCTGGTAACTTTTCTATTTTTAAACTTTTTCCACAACTTGGTGGATACTGCTAATGGACTGCATGACTTGCACCACTTTCCCATGACTTATAACATAAACCCCATAACTGAATTCAGGTGTCAAACAGGAGGACACACACTTCCTGGTTTCAGTTTTTTTTCTCTGTTTATTAAAGTGCTCTGGAAAAAGAAAAATAGCATGATTCATATAAGAAACATTAACAAACTTACCAATACAAAAGTCAGAGTTAGAGGCTCTCAGAGTTACAAAAGTGAAAAGCACTTTAAGAGAAGAGTTGACAATGCTTCACAGAAAGTCAGAGCTATCTGTAGAGCTGGGCTTAACTGGGACTCAACAGTTCAGTCCAATATTTGAAACAAACCACACTGGCTGCCAGTATCTGCTTGGACACATGGATTATACGACTTCATCTGAAAATTACAATATTCAAGTTGTCCTGAAATGCATTTTGAATAAGCTTTGGTTCTATGTGAATGTACTTTACTGCACTTTGACCAATTACAGAGAAAATTTGAGTTAGAGAATCAGAACTGCTAAAACAGAAAGAATTAACTGAAGAACTTGGTAATGTAAAAAAGTACTAAATAGATTTATTTTCAGCAATGATACATTGTAAACTGGTTAATAAACATATAGACTTTACAAAATACATCCTATTCAAGCATCACATATATATATATATATATATACATTTAAAGTTAAAGGAATGATTGCCTTTTAGAGCTGGTCCACTTGAGAGTTAAAACAGGTGACACCACTTTTCATCTTTTCACCCTGACACAATTTGTTGAGCCAACTCACAACGCCTAGACATTATAGGTGAACAGATATGCAAGATAGGCCACTTTAAAGTATTCAGCAAAGACTGCACAGTGACAGACTTGGAGCGAACTGATAAGAACGAATGCAACAACATACACAGACCATTAAATCACACACAGCCCACACACACACACACACACACACTGGTCTATAAAACCTACAGAGTTCAGCTATGGCTTAGAGGACATTTTAAAATGTTAAAAAATATGCTGAAGACATCTGAACTGTGGTCTCTTTGCCTGGAATTAATATCACCTTGTTGCATTCTTGACACCTCATCCAACGACTACACACTATGGAGCATACTACATAATTCAGTTAGTCAATCAAGTGTCATGTGCTGCAGACAGCAAAGACAACAGTCAACATGTGGTTACAATGAAAATGCACAAATCACAGATCTGTGTGTGATTAAAAAAATTACCATGATGTAAACCTTGAAAAATAATATTTCTATACATTAATGATACCAGTGTTTAAGGCACAGTCTGTACAGTTGGGCCACTATTGCCAAGTAATGTACTGTAAATCTGCTCTTCCCCGGGAGCACTTCATAAATTGTGTAAAACATTTTATCCATTGATGGAATTCGGGAAAGTTTGATTCAACTGAACTTTTTAGGGAATTTTCCAGAGAATTGCAATGTGGCCTTTCCCCTCTACTGAGAAAACCAGCTTTTGTTGTTTATTAAGTAGTAGATGTGTCCCTGCCATCCTTCCTAAAGATTAAAAAGTGCTAGAACAGACCTGATAACCCCCATCAAGAGTATTGCAGTAACTGCCATCCACAACTGACCTTGTGCATTTTAGTCCAAGAAGAAGTCAAAAAAACCTCCTCTACAAAACTGCATTTGGACTTCAAAAGGCCAGTTTTCACAGCATACAAAAGAAAACACAGGGACAATCCTGGAACAATAGCGGGACCAAACTCCATTCAAAAATCCACCATTTTAACGTGCTTACACATTAGAACATGACATAATATCCTCATTAATGCGGCATACTTCCAACATAAAAAGGTAAAACTTTAGTGGGTGACTTGGTGTAAACCCAATTCTCAGAGTAACATGAGTGAGTTTCATTAGGCTCATCGTTCAGATTCCGAGCCCAAAAGTTTCCAATAAATTGTGATTTTTTTTTATAATTAGAAATGTATTATGTATAATGTATAATTTTTCCCCCCCATTTCCTTTTTTTGTTTCAGTTATTTTAAAATCTCACTTTTTAAGTCAACACTGTCACCAAAACATGTTATATAATGATTTGAGGTTTAATCGTTTAAGTTATTTCATAATGCATATTTTCATAACACCATATTTATTTAATGCTATTTTTATTTCATTTTATCGAACTCTTTTGGGTTTCATAGTTCACCTCTTACTCCCACACATAGATTCCACCAAAATAAAACATGGAGACCGCAGCAAAGGTGCTGTTTGGCCCAACGCTTGTTAATGTACCACATTATTCGATAGAAACATTTTAATACATATGAATGGCAACATTATCATGAAAGATTTTTCTGAATAGAGTTTGGTGAGACCCCCCCATCCATAAAAGACAAAATGGCACAGAGCATGGTCAAGTTAAAACCAAGACTTGAGAGTCCTAGAGACCTTGGAGAAGACCTCATAGATGGTGGAAACGGACTCAGAATTCCTCGTCCTCTGAGCTGAGGTAGTTCTGCTTCTTTCTCACGTTCCAGTGTAAACACTGGGCCAGGCTCTCGAACCAGTCGTTGACCGGGTCCCGGAAACAGATGGAAGGAACGGGGAAGCAGGAAGTGGTGATGGTAATACTGGAACAGGGATGGGGAAAAAAATAACTTAATCAGAAATGGTTTTTTGTTACAAAGGGCGATGGCCGAACGGGGAAAGAAAAGTCCAGGTATTTGCAATCACAGAAACAAAAGAGATGTTGACATAAGATGTCGTAACAGTACTTCCTTCTGAAGCAACACTGGGTATTTGTTTAGCACTCTTTAATAGCTCTAAAGGATTGGCAGCTCATTTTATGAATCAGGAAGGTGATTATCTCTGGGTGAGTTACATAAAGGAAGAAGCTGGATCTTCCATAGGGGACACTCCTGGCCACAAGCCCATTAAGCAGGTTGAAAAGGTTACGTAACAAAGCCAGTAAGTGTTGAGGCAGCGGCTGGAGGAGTTAAACTTATCCATTACCGAGTGGGTGGGCTTTGTTTTGCTCCATTTACTCAGCCTTGCTCGCTGTTTTGTGTGGCTGAGGTGTGATGATCAGCTAGGTATGTGGACTAACCTGTCTCCATGGCAGATCTCTTGTCTCTTTCTTCCATCAAATGACACCCAGGCTGTGTTTCTGGCATCACGGGACAGCATTATCTAAAAAACAACAAGCAAAGAATGAAGAAAAGTCACACAAAGAACCAGTTTGTTTTCACAAATTTGCTCAACTGGAATGAGAACTTTTACTGTACAAGTTAGTTTAATTTACCTCTAACGTAATGGTCTTTTTTGAATAATTTGGGGTCTCAGTCTGTAAAACTCACAGTCAGACTTTATCATAATGTAACTTAAGTGCTAGCTGTTGTAGTAGCACGTGTATGTGATATGCATCTGATTTAGCTAATGCCTTGACCTCTGATGTCAGTGCAAAAGCCAACTACCTCGTTGAAAGACTCAAACAGTCAGAGTAAATACCTTCAGCTCCACCCCGGCCGGCACCACAATGGGTCTGAAGGAGAGCGAGTGTGGGCAGATGGGGGTGATCATGATGGCGGGAACGTTGGGATGGATCATAGATGCTCCTGCTGCCACTGCATACGCTGTACTTCCTGTAGGTGTAGATACTATCACGCCTGAAGGGGCACAGAGACACACACACACACACACACACACACACACACACACACACAGACAGAGGCGAACTTAAGCCCCAT
>NW_023339707.1:6609387-6664320 GCF_004916995.1 Morone saxatilis
GATCATTACCCACTGACAGGGGGCGCCACCGGGCACTGGACCGGCTCTGGAGGTTTATTGGACCTGGAAAACACACACACACACACACACACACACAGACAGAGTGAACTTAAGCCCCATGTCAGGTTCAGGTCTAACATACTGTAACTCAATAGATGACCTTTATCCTGAAAGCACATGAAGACTTCACAATATAAGCATGCTCTTCACCAATGGGGGAGTATTTAGACTACGGCTGAAACTAACAATGGCTTTCACTATCATCTTGAAAGCTAAAATGTTATTTAGTGTAACATTACCTCCCTGGTGTTCAAATAATTGTTAAGCTGCATGGACCTCCCGTAGTTTCTCTGTGCCGGCCAGAGAAGCTCAAGCACAGGACAAGAAGTTTGACTAGGAACTATTTTTATAAATTCGAATCTTTTATGTTCTTAAAACATTTTGCTGTAATCTCTTTTACTACACCATACTTTGAGTGAATGCTGCCTCTCACACACAACAGTTATGTCTAGAAACTTCTGTACAAAGTCCAGCTGCTTGCTGGGAGGTGAATGTCAGCCAGAGGTGCAGAGATTAAACTTTGCCCCGTCCACAGACCGTCTTGTTTGGGCTTGAAAGTAAAAACGCACGCTTGGCAGCCTCCTATAAACATAAACCACTGATCTGATTTATGTGTCAGCACTCTCTCACTCTGGACTTGTTAAATGGTGGCGGTACAGTGCAAACTGGCCTGAAGCCGTTGTAAGTATTTACATTTTGCCAGACAGACGAGCATCAAGACACTCACCGTCTCCCTGCACTGTGGTAATGAGGTGTCCATCCAGGAAGAGGTCGACATTGGAGAGATAAGAGGAGGGTCCTCTGTCCACCACCACCTCATTCAGTACCTGAAACACACACAGGCAAGACGCATTCACGTTAACTTGTGCGATCTAGACACAACTGCACACAGCTACAACTGGATACTGTTGGAATGTATAGAGGGAAATTAATAACCAGGTTTCTCATGTTCCATGTACATCCCAAATATTATCTAAACCAGGATCCAAGGCAAAACTGGGATACTAATGCGCATGTAAACGCATCCACTAACACCTGTTCTACGCTAGACAAGACAAAAACACCTTGCATCATAGAATTAGTGGCAGTAAAAATACTTCACACATACGTCAAACACTATTAACCTCGTACCTGGAGCAATAATTACTAAATTTTCTCATGTGGTTCTTTAATAACTGGTTCAGGCCCACAGGCATCAGTGGGACAGCTGCGTCATGATGACGCCACATGGGTAACCTGTTTTCACTTATTTACAGTGTGGACTGAGGCCGTAGTGGAACTGCATCTTGCTGTCGATTCATAAAAAACTGTAGCATTGTTTCTTTTTTAAGATCCCCATTGGTGGCTACCATCTTTTTTTCATTTACATTTACAACTCTTTGTGTGCGTTTGCTTAAATCTTTTTTCTCATTGCAAAGGAATACCAAAGTACTGGTTTAAGGTGCAGCCGCTACCTGATACTGCATGGCTTTCCGGCTACTTTCGATGTCCCCATTGGTCAAGATGATACCCTTTTCATCCACTCTGGCCTTCTTCTCCAAGTTCTCTTTAAGCACCCGCACCTTCAAGCGACTTCGCAGGACAATGGCAGCATTACCTATTTAAATATATGAAGGTTCTTTTGTAAATGAAAACTGGAGCACAGCATATGCTTTACAAACAGAACAGGAGTGTTTATGATGTACAGAAACCACGGCTGACAGAGAGAGCTTTCAGTACCTTCAATAATTTGTGTGACCTGAGACTGGTATGTGTCAAACTTGAAAGGGGTCAGGAAGCCTAAGGAGCCCAGGTGGAAGGCCATAACTGGTGGAACGCTCTCCTACAAGTAAACAAAACGAAGAAAATGTTACGGTATTTCAGTAAATTTAAAAACCCCACAAAGGATGCTTTTTTAAAACACCTGGCTGAATACCTGAAAGAGCGAAGATGCATACAGCAGAGTCCCATCTCCACCAAGACAGATAATGAAGTCTACACGATTGGAGATGTCATCAAGATCTGAAAAATATAAAGACAATAAACCTTTTAAATATCTTATATACGATCATACATGATATATATATATGGTGTCCATACAACCATAGAAAAGATGACTTTGGTTTTCATACCTTCTCTGAAAGTGCAGAATTTCTTAGTAACAGCCCCAAAGTTTTCGTCGCCTGAAATGGCTGGGTCCTCAAGAACTTTCTTTTCCACATAAACAATCAAGTTTTTAACCTACAACAACAATAACAACAACACACACAAAATTAGCAACAGCCAATGCAGAATATATAAAAGAAAGCACAACATCTATGCTAACAAGATTTGTTCACAGATGACATAATGCTTATACAAGAGCAGCAAAGGTGTAGCCTGATGATGGCATCAAAGTAATAGTAACAAGATCACAGAAGAATCCATCTTGGCCGGACCAATCAGTGTACTGACAGCTACAGGGGTGGGTGCTAGGTGTGACATAGCGAGAAGACACGTTCGTTAAACAACAATGGCGGCTCCCAGAGATGTTAGCATAGATGCTGCTAGCATCAGTTATCAGTTATATCAGAACTGGAAAGTGTGAGCACTGAAAGCTTTTCCCAATGGAAAAGAAGTTTTCAATCTTCTCCCAACAGGCTTTGTAAATAGTCTGACTACCTTATATGGTTTGTTGGGTTGGTTGAACTTTGACTGTAACAGACAGCAATAGACAGATGGTTCATCCAATCACCCTGCGACTATTAAAAGTGAAGTGAAAGTGTCTGCCCTTTTCCAAACAGATTCCAGTGACAGATTCCCAAATGGTTCTGTGTAACATACCATGTAGCGAGTCAGGTAAGGGTCATGGATTAGGGGTTACCCTAATCAAATCTCAGGAGCAGGAATAGGCAAAGCAGAGTTTTATTATAAGTGAGTGTTCAGGAGTTTATCAAAATGAACAGCTCGTGCTGTTTTCTTTTATTTGACAGCAAGGACTTTGACTAAAAGAGGACAACACACATAGTGGTGCCACACTGATCCCTCACCAGCTTCCCACCAGGAAACACTTTTGGACAGTTATGTTTGTTGTTAAAGGTTAATCCCATCACAGTCTGTGGTCAACACTGAGTGGTGTCAGCGATCACGTGGTCTTACCTCGGTGAGGAACATGCAGAGCTCTTTGAAAGGCTCGAGCAGACTGGCATCTCGTATCTTCTTGATGACAAGGACACTTTTTGGTGGCTTGTTCCACGTCAGTCTCTGGCTGGCGGGGTCCTGAATGTGCCTAAACACACAAAGAGAGTTTTCAGCTCAAGAGGGCAAAAAACAGACTCAACGGTCACTTGATAAGGATTCCCCCTTACATCAGCATAGATCTGAACCAGATGGCTGGCTGATGTAAGATCTGTTAACTATCTGATGCATCCTAGTGTTCATCATAACCAGGACTGCTTAGTAGCTATCCAATTAGAGGCCCTGGCTTAAGGTCTAGCTCTGTTGCAACATATTGCTGACCTCCATGTGTCGTCTGCAGGGCCCTCACCTTAACTCAACCCCTCAGTGATATTATTAGCACAATGTAAAATGTCGAGAAAAAGAAAAGGCAAGATAAAAATGTTTTGAGAGAAAAAAAGAGGGTTTACATAATAATGACTAAGCTAACAGGGAGACATGGATTAACATGAACTCCCCAGGCCTGAACAAATCCAAATCATATGGAAAATGAAGTGGAAATTGCCATGGTGTATTTAACAATACCGACTTCTGTTGAAGGTTCTCTTAATTTGCACTCTGTCTCACATAGGCACTTACTGATGGTACAATAGGCTGAGTCTAGCCCTTATACAATATTTTATTTTTGTGATATGATTACAGCTTTGAAGCAACCATTTTCTAAATATAAGTTGACAATACAAGTTTTGTATTGGCAAAACAGTGATGAATGATTAGCCTAGATTTGGAGAAATAACTTGCACTCACTAATGAGTAAGAATTCCAGGAAAATGACAAGCAATTGCAAATATTTAGAGTTTTGCCCTCATTATATCATATATCCTGATGAAAACAGATTAGTTTCTCCACAGTTTAGTAAAGGATTTATTATATGTAGTGCCTCAGATTTCTTCAAGACTGCCACCAATATCACTGACTTCCATTAACAGTTAGCTGGACAGTCACTGTTTTATACTCTAGTGCAAACATACTTTTGTCTTCGCAATTTACATACAAGTAGTGGATTGCAACCATGTTATAAAACCTCCTAATGTCCTACATCTACACGTCTTTACTCCCTTTACTTAATTTCCTGCAGGCACTGTTAAACCTACACAGGCTGCCCACATACCCAAACACTGAATAGTGTATTTGATAAAAAATTGCTGTGCTTTAAATAGCTTGTAAATTAGCATCATTATCGCACAGTGACATTTACGCCAATCACATGTGGAGAATGGTAGTTTCAAGCCTCGTTACAAGCAGCTGTAGCGAATCGGTGGATGTAACCGAGACTAAATTAGAGAACGACTAGATAATTCCTCCTTCGCAACTGCAAATAGGAACTAACAACTTGACTCATTAGAAACCATAAACATAAAATCCAACTTTAGTTCCACCCCACACATGTTCCCACATGTTGATTTTACTGTAAATACTAGCTTCTAATGGTGCTTTACTGTACAAGTATCTGTTGTAGGCTGACTGTGATATCTCTACTCAGACTAACAGATTGCAGCAGTGTGTCAACATCGGCCGCACATGTGGCCCAATGTCTACTACTGTTTTCAGTCCAAAATAAATATTGAAATTAATCGACACATTTGCAGTGATACAAGTGACTCTGTTCTGTAATGCCACCACACACCCTGCAGGTTCTCTCACCACCTGAGGATCCTGACAGGAGAGCATATTACAATCAGCCTGCAGACTTCTGCTAACCCCTAAATGATACCGCACACAGTTTGTGACCAGTGACTCAAACACACAACCGACATACAAATAACTGACTAACAGCAGCATTATTAAACTATATCCTTGTTCCTGTTCATCGAAACACCAAACAATATAAAGCAATTTAACAAAAACACCTCAAACTAAAGCCTTAAAATTGCCACAGATTATTTAGAAAGGCAATAATCACTAGTGTAAGCCTGCACTGTGCAGTACAGGTTATTATGTAAAAATGTACCACAGGCTGAATGACACAAACATGAACAAGAACAAATAGAAAACTGAAGCTGTGCAGGCCTTGTTTCAAATACACATAATAAAAGGATACAAAGCAAAACTTCATTAGCATTTGAAGCGCAGACGAGCTGTGATCTATTCATGGACAGTTTCTCCTCTGACCACCTGAAAGCATCCACACCCTGACATCGCCTTTCATTCAGCAACCCCACTCTCACAAACCACAGGGCCATACTGTTACAACAGCCAGCCTGTGATAACACGCAAAGACTGACACTTCTACCACTTGATATGATACAACTAGACCTTGATATCACGACTAAACTTTGATATCACATCCAGTCTCCAAACTCCACACAAGTCTAACCTTACAGAAATATACATTTTTCATTAAAAAAACAAAACTCCAAAAGCCAAGAATAATTCTCTACTTTGTCTAAACATAGTCTGAAGCATGACTCTGACATGCCATCAGTTTAATATTACTATTAGCTCACTGTGGTGAAGCATCTGTTGGCAGTAATCCACACGATGCCTGGTGCTGCCAGTGAATATTTCACCCATCAAACATGTTCTCTCTGTGGAGAAAGAGACAGCGACGCTCCGCTCACCATTTCCACACTTTGTTCTCGTTGTGGTTCCCGGGAGTGTCCTGCAGTATGCACTGGTTGAACTTCATGGCTGTACTCATGTAACAAGGATGCTGCTTCAGGTTGACTCGGTTGGAGTACAGAGCTCAGTCCCGGTGGCCTGTGCCGACACAACAACTCATTCTGCCTCTAACAACTTCCTCGATGGCTGCACATTGCAGAGCAGCTGGAGCGGCTGGGTCAGTTCACTTCTTGTGGTCGAGCTGTGAGTCAGCCACCGGTTGTCTGAGAGGCTGAGAGTCTCTCCATGCGCTGTGGTGGGGCTCCAGGATCAGCTAACAACCCCTCAAGCTGGATTCACCGCAGCTATCTTTGTCCCACTGAGGACTTAACAGTAAAACCGTCCTGGTGCATTCTGCTGCGGAACTAAAGCTCTCACTCATCTTAAAAGGTTGACTTCATCTTAGCCCCCGCCCACACTGCTCTGCTGAACCCGCCCATTCAGGGAAGGGCTTTCCTTATTGGACAGGTGTGATTTACTGAAACACAACAATGCCATGACTTTCCACTGTCATTCTTCTTTGTGTAAAGAATGAATAGATGATTGATACACACTGTATCAGAGAGAGTAATACTTCAGGGTTTACAACTCAGCCAATAGAAAAAAGAAAGCTTGATATACCAGAGCAAATTCAAGTTAATCAAAACTTTACCTTTTATGAAAAAATAAACTGATCGTGTATTTTTTGTGTAAAACCAGAAAAGTAGCTTTTTAATTGTATGACCATTTTCAAGAAAAGACAATGTGGCCAGGTGACGTGTAGGAAGGGGAAGTCCGGGGTGAGAATAGATTAACAGGACTATGTGGGTAAATGATGTAATTATGTGTTATGGAAACGCAACAGGATGTACCCGAGCTTCCTACTGCCTCATTACAGTCACCATGATAACTTAAACATAAGTGTTCATTAGCAAATGTTTCTGAGAATGAACTTCTCTCTCCATAACTTATTGATGGTCTTTATCTAAAGAACTATGGACTTGGACAGAGTCAGGTATTGTAAAAGAGGAGCATGCAATTTAACTTTCATCTGTCCTACACTGGACGAAAATATGCAATAAACAGTAAATAAAGGTCCAGGATTTAAACAAAGTTCAAAAGTTACATTTTTATCTCTTTCCAAATATTGTCACAGACTGCCTTGACGGCGGTTATTTACACAGGAAGGCAACATGCTGTACAGAAGCTACTTCAGACTGTTCAGAAATTGAAAAGTATGATGTAATTTCAGCGTTCCGTGTACTTTCAGTGTTTCATATTGCTGTATGCTACCTCGACTTGACAGCAGTGTTTGTTTATGAAGCAGATCAAATAAAAGAGAGAAAATGTGGAGCACAGTTCATCCAAAAGGCGGGTTTCTAAAACAACTCCTTGGGTCACTTGTTGTGTTTCATTTCCGGGTGTGTTTGGGCGGTGTGGGACCACTGTAACGGGTGGAGATTACCTTGAGCAGTATCACGACCACACCCTTCCACAGAGAATGAATGAAGTGGCCAGTTTTTAGTTTGAATGCTCTAAACTTAGGTCACTTAGATCTTTGCTCACCTTTTCTATTGCTTCATATTTCATTTCATTGCTTCATAGTGCATTTACACAGTATCTCTGTGGAACTCTTCCTAAAAATACTACAGCCTAACCTTTATTTATGCTACAAAGATAGCCTGGTTTTGCCACTTTTAACCTGTCTAGCAGCTTTGGGGAAGCTAATCCTTCAATTACTGCTGCCTAAAACAAATAGTGCTGGGAGCCACTTATGTGACTGAGGGAGTCAAGAGGCCAACAATCTGACCAGGCCTTGACGGGAACACATGAAGAGTCTTTCACAACTCTGCTTACTGACTCATTAAGCAGATCTGTGTAGCAGTTTCAGCAGGTGGACACATTGTTCGGTGGTGAGCTTCTGTTGATAATGTGCTGATATGATTCTGTAGAAATCGGTGTTGGCATATTGTATTACATTATATATTAAAATATGTTATATTGATAGGTGCAGGTAATGTAGGTGTAGCATTGCCTCCACAAGCTTACAAGTGTATTAAATGAACCAACATCTCTCTTACACAGTCTGAGCAAAAAAGTGTGTTAGGAGCTTTATGAGGTAGTGTTTAACACACATTGCATTGGATAACTTAGAGCTAAAAGATTAGTTGAATAATCAATAAGTCGATTGACAGAAAAATAATCAGCTTTGTCTTATTCCAGTGTTTGAAATGTGAGCAGTTCAATTTGTCCAACGTGAGAGTACACTAAATATCTGGTAAATTAATCTCGAGGTCTTACATGCTAGCTTTTTAGTGGACCTATTAACACAATATTCATCGTCTTCATCAATGGTTAGAAAGCTCTGGAAAAAGCTATTAAGTGGACCTTGAGTCGTGATTACTTTGCAAAACTATTCTTTTCTCTCTACCCTTAAATTTAGGAGAGTGAAAAGTGGAAGCTCTGTACTCCACCACAACGATGCCACAGCTTTCAGCTGTGATTGAACAGTTGATGAACTGCAGGCCTTTAAATACATAGAAAGTTTAAAAGAAGTCATATTTTATATCTGACTGCAGCTGTACACACAGCCGACACTTAGTATCTTCCCAGATAATGCTCTGTCAGGCCTGTAGCGGGGACATCTTAATTTCTTGCTCGTTTCTAGAGCTGGATGTCTTAAAACATGTACTGGAGCCTATACAATGCCTGCATTTTGGTATCAATACCCGACCTATACTCTATTCCATACCTTACTTTGAGACCCATTTTTTTCTACAAAAGAAGCCAAACATTGCCTGCAAGTTAATTTACAAGAAGCTGTATGTGAATTAATAAATGAAATATAATAGAAATAAATAATAAAACAGTCTAATTAGTGAGGTTTCAGTGAGGCTCTTTGCTTTCAGTCTGGTCTTCAGCAAGTCAATCACATGCTCAGTTAGACTGAGGTCAGGTGACAGACTTGATCAGTCAAGAACACGCCCCTTTTTAACCATACTGGGTTGCCTTGTCTGAATGTTTAGGATTATTGTCCTGCTGCACTCTTAACCTCATAGTCATTATTACATTAAACAGCAGTTAAAATGCAATGTGCGGCAGTGGAGCAAAAATAATGCCAAACACGGCACTCCCTTCATACTTTTTAATTTTACAATTACTTCACCTGGCATCATATCAAAAGTCAGTCAAGTGTGTTTGACAGATGCACAACATGCTATTTAAAATGAAAAACAGCTTAACTGGGCACGCTTAAACACATCTTCAATATTAGTATGGAGCCTTTGGCCGGTGTAGTAGTACAACTCTTGGTTTTAAGATGTCACTTTCGATGAAAAAAAAATAAATGTGTATGTGACATTGCCATACAGTGTGCAATCCTTTCTTTAAAGTCTACAGTTACATAAGAGGATATTAGGAAATTTAGGTGGAAGACCAGACTCATGAGCTTAAAAGCTTCTCATAAACAACCAGTTTAAGAGAAGTACACAGTAGATCAGGAAGAATGGGGTTAGCCACTGTTACGGCCACCGCCGACACATTCACTCTCATCAAAAGCAAGTGAGAATGACGCTTAGCAGCATAAATATAAAGTGCATGTTTGGTGGACATTTCTTTATAACCTGTATATTTTTGGACAGCTGTGCAATTTAATGATTTGACCAACATCTACTAAGACACAAGCTAATGTGGTTTGCTGGTATCTGAGGGGCTATCATAGTTAGTGCTTTTTAAATGAAGTTAAAACAGAATTTTCTTTGTTTTAAAGTCAAAATTATAAATAATAATGAAGTAAAAGTTTAATAAAGAGAAGATAGTTTGCGACAGAGCACTGACAAGGAATGGGTGCAGTGTTTGATACTTTTTATGCATAAAGAATGTTACACTACCTTACATCCCACTGACTTTAAATAGTTTGATTGAGAATTTTATTTTGAACATGCAAAAGCCAACAAAACGCCAAAAATAAGATAAAACAAAAGTGAAACGAAAAGAAACATACAATGAGAGAAAGAAGAAAAGAGAAAAAAAGAAAACGAGAACAGGTCAAAACAATGTACATGAAAAAGATAAGTTGTTAATTTTAAAAAAATTAATTGAATAATAATGTTAAAAAAGGGAGGTAGGAAGAAGTTACATTATAAAATTAATTCAAAATTATAATACTGGGTTATTAAATTATTCACTTCACTCTACTCTCAACTCGATACGTACTTTCGAATTTCACGAATATCTTTTCATACGTTATATACACCGGTCAAACAAGCGGTAACTATAACTCAATCAACGGTATCACCGTATATATTTTGTATATAAATATTTAATATAATATTTTACTTTATATATTATATAATAATGTATAATATAAATAATTAGCATAAATTGATAATAATTAATAATAATTAATAAAAAGTTAAATAAATATTTGAGATAAGTATTTAATTGAAAAAAATTAAATATGTATTTATATTTTATATTAGGAAAATATTGGTTTTGTATGTTTTTTGATTGAAGATATAATAATATGTTAAGGTAGGTGTAAAAATTATTAAAAGTTTAAAAAAAATATTGAATGAAATAAATTTACTGGTTGTAGAAAAAAAGATATTTAATTTGAGATATAAAATTAAGATTGAAAAATTAAAGTTTAAAAAAAAATTTTTTGTATGTTGATGGAAGTAAATTATTTTTTGATTTGATAATTATTTGTGCTGTATTGTATTTAAAAGATTATAAGATTAAGATATTAGATTTTAAAAAAATAATGTGTTGGTGTGTTAGGAAAATAATTTTTAATAATGAATTATAGTTTTTTTGAAAGTAAAATACGATGTAGTTGTTTTGGTACGGATTAATAATGAAAGTAACTGTATAAATGGAAGAAAAAGAGAAAAATAAGAATATATATAGTGACTTTGTGATTTAAAATTATGTATTGTTTTTATAATGAATGCATGATATTGAAGTTGATTGTGTTATTTTTAATGTTGAGGTTTAAAGAAGATTGTTGTGGTCATAAAATAAAAAATAAAATTTTATTTAATAAAATTTTAAATTGTAATATATATAATAAATAAAATGTAGTGTGTTGTTTTGTAATTAAGAAAAAATAATTTTGTTTGTAAATTTAATGATAAATTATTTATATAAACAATTTTTTAATTTTAAATTTTTTAAAAAGATGATGTAAATCATAAACTGAAAAAAAAATATTAGTATGATAGGCAAATAAAAAATTTAAAAATTTGGGATTGAATATATATTAATATAAAGAATGAATAATTTGGTAATAATAATGAAATGAAGTAAAAATAAGACATATAAGCGTTATGTTGAGTTATGATAACAGATAATCATTATAAATTTTCAGTGTTTTTTAGCGTGAGAGTTTTAAGAGTTAAAGAAAAATAAATGATAATAAATTTTAAAGTTATAACATTAGTGTGTGATGATATATGGTGTAAGGATTTTTTTTAAATATAAAAATAATAAATGACACCACACACGAGTAAAATTTTTTTGTAATAAAGTTGTAATTTTATAATATATAATATTAGTGAATTATGATAGATTTAGATATAAAGCAATATCTGAATGTACACAATTTAGAAGTTTAATGATTTAAATGAATTGTATACGTACATTAACATGAAAAGTTTTAAAAAGGTCTGTGTTGTGAAGTGGTGTGATATAAAATTTTTTATAAAGAGGTATTAATTTTGGATTAATATTGTTTAGGAAATTTGAAAGTTGAATATAATTAAAAGATGTGTGTTAGTGGTTTTAAAATACAATTAATTAATTTTTGAATATTTTAATGTAAATGTCATTAAATAAGTAGATGTTTTGTTATTAAATTTATTTAAATATAACAAATTTTATTTTATTACTAATTGTAAAAGAAAAGAGAGATTGATAACAGTTCAAATGTAATTTTTTGATGATATTAAGAGGGGTCATAAAGGTAAATGATTTTTTAAGAAAATTTGTTAAAAAAAATTGAAAATATTTGTTAAAAAAAATAAGAAGATTTTTACAATTATAAAGTGAAGTAATGAGGGTAAATGAATTTCATAGAATTGATTAATGATAAATTATTCAGTAGTAATATCAAATTTATGTTGTTTTTAAAATATATATATTTCATTAAAAGTATTATTTTTTGAATGTATAAAAATAATATTAGTTAATTTATTTTTATATTTTTTATATCTGTTTTCTGCGTCTTTGGTTCTATGTTTTATGAAGTCCCTATATAAAGTATTTTTTAGGAAGGTTCTGGTTAAAGCTACAAGGCCTTGTTGTTGTAGGTTAAGTGTTTAGTCTTTTTAAGGATCATGTTATATGTTATATCATATATATATATATATATATTTAAACACATTTGAACGTTTTTGTGAGTTCCACTGTTTTATGTCTTATGGGGAAAATGCTGTTCAGGCATAAACAACTGACCAAATCAATGTTGGTCAAAAGAAAGGTTTAACATTAATTCAAGTGGAATTACTTTGTTACAACTGACCCCAAGTCTCACAGTTATTACTGGCTCAACAAGATCTAAAAGCGACATGAAGTGGCTTTCATGGTTTTTGGTGTTGCACAGACTTAACTGACACTTCAATGCAAATTTGTACATTGATTCATAGCCTCAATATACCAGACGATCAGATATGGTGTATGGTACTGCAGTGTTTACAAGCACACAACTTCTGCCATAGCCTAAATAATTATTTTGTAATAGTTTCCACCCAGCTTTAGCAACAAAAGCTGGAAATGTCCACAGTCTCCTTTGAGAAAAAGAAAAAGCGACTTACATTACTGCGTGTGGATTCTGTAGCATGCATGCTTTAGGGCCGAACGTGGTCACAGGGCTTGGTCCATGTAGAGACTGGTTCCTCCTGAAAGAGAGGATGACAAAGACAGTTGGATTCTGAAGAATGCAAAGAAACACCTACAGAAAAATAAAAACACAACTTTTAGGCGTGAGCTATTTTTACACAGTAGAAAAAGAGAAGTCAAAGTTTTATTTTGTTTCAGTTGTAAAATAACATTTCCATCATTTACTGGACACTGTAAGCTGAGCTGAAGAATGGCCAGTGTTGTACACCGATGGCGGGATGTAGCTAAAATTCCTACATTTCTAAATACATACAAGTTTCTCATCAAATAAATTTCCCTTTCATTTCTTTGTTTCAAAGAAAAAAGAGAAGTGAAACCACAGTGATTGAGACATTTAGATAAAGAGCCTAAACCTAATAATTTACTCCATATAATTCATCATCAGCTAATATCAGACACACGACCAAACCACCTGTCTATCTAATGTATTATAAAACATGCTAAACGTTCTGTGTGGCCTTTGATGCTGGAACCTATACTGTGTCAAGACTTTGTCAAATGTAGTAATGTATTGTGTAATGTCTGAAAAACAAACACTTATATCTCTCCTACCTGCAGTACAAATACTGTATCAGTAAATGATGAAATAAAGCCCAACAGTTTTAAGAGCCATTAATATGAACACATCAGATGTCTTTATCTACTCTGGAGTTTGAGAACACAGACACTGGCACACTCTGACTTTCCAGACTTACGACTGCGTTGCGGGTAAAAGGTCACTGACTTTGAGCCACAATGGAGGAATACTAGACGACTGGCTCAAACTACTGGCGTTGGAGCCGTATCACATCGCTCAGCCAGCAAATCCTCTTAGCAGTCTGATTCTTAGAATTTACCATCTGCTGTTTACTGGCTCTTAAAGCTGCATTAATCAATATTTTCATATTAACAGTGAATGGAATGAATCTGTGTAATGTGACAGGTGTTGCTCGTAGTGACAAACCCACAGACAATTCTCATCGATTTGGCAGCTCTACTGAGTTTTTATCCTCTTTTAGGTCATTGTTTTGGAATTAGTCAAGAGGCCAGAAACACGACTCCAGTGGGATGATAATGCCGGTTGTCTATCAGGTGTTAGTAGGATACTGTTTACTAACACCTTACTGACGGTTCTTTTGCCCTCTACTGGACAAAATGTTTTTAATGCACCTCTAAGATTTACATTCACCATCTCAGCAACAGCACAACGAATAGTGGAGAAAACAAAAGGCCCATCCCAACTTCCAAGGGTCCGTGGTCACGTCTTAATACGTCTTGGGTTTAGACTAACCAACTAACAAAGATAAACAGTCAATAACCCAAAGATATTCAGTTTAAATTGACAAAGATAAAAGAAAATAAATCCTCTCATTTCACAAACAAAGGAAACACTAGAAGATAAACTTTACAAGCAACAACAAAGGCCAGTCATATTACTGACCGTCAAGATGCTCTATACCAAAGGGTATCCTGTTATAATCATTTTTGGAGGATTGATGATCAAAGAAAGCTGAGAGCAGAGAAAGATTTCACTTTTAACATTTACATAACATTTTTAATGTTTAAATCCAACATTATATATTCATCAGGCCCCCCCCCATAACTCCTCTTGTATTTTGAAATGTTTCTTCATGTTGACAGTAAACCATCAAATATTATGTTACGTTGGTAAAAAACCTAATGATTGCACTAATTTGTACAAAATTCTATGATTAAATTCATCAACACTTATTCTGCCATGTTAAATAGTAACTCCAAGCACCCTTCAGCCAAGGAACCCACTTTCCTCGTGTTTGTTTTTTATGAGTCACTGCCCTAAAAGCATCAAGTAACTCTCCACAATTCTAAATTAAACACCAATCCTCATCAAATGTCACAAAAATGAGAAGTGTCATTGCCAAACTAAGATAAACTCAATGAAACTGAATGTGTTGGAGTTTATTTCAACATCTTGGACATGTGTAATCATTGAATGACAGTTCACTTCCTCATTTCCTCATCAATAGTGGGACAGTCCGGATTGCTACTTTAGGAAAATGTTAAGGTAGGTCCCCGCCGTTTTCACTTCTCCTTGTAAGAAACCTCATGACTGTTGCTAAAACATACAAACAAAGGCCCTTGCAACATCCACAGTGAACAAACATTTCAGGGCCTCAGACCTTTGGTTTCCTTGACACCATTGCTGTGATCGTTGGAGGGATTGTGCACACATGTGTTTCTCAAATGTCCGAGGTAGTGCAACAGAGACCATGTCACAAGACTGTTTCGAAAACATTTTCATGAAACCAAAAGCAAGAGCAGCTGTTCTTAAATACCACACAGCAGTTACTCTGGTTATTGTGTTGAGGCAACGTGTTCTGGAAACACATGATGTAAAACTGACATGACAACCGAGACAACACCCTAAACAACAACACCAAAATACAAACACAGTAAAACCAGGCATGTTTAGATTTAGATTAGTTCACAAAAGGGTGATACGTCTGATAGGTACATATCTATAAGGTTTTAGCCTCTAAGCTAAAAGCTGATTCCACATTTATCAGTGAGACCATAACCATTAGTAAAAGATCTGATCTAGTAGTCTGGCTAGAAAAGCAGCCGGTTAAATGCATGGTCTAGGAAAAGATGGCATCTTGTAATGATCTAGTCATTCTCCAAACATAATAACAGGCTTGTCATCAACATAAAGAAATCATGTTACATCTGTGGGCCCCTGTTCAACGCCCACCTGTACTCAGAGGAGCTGCTGGCCGAGGAGGTGCTCAGGCTGCGGGTCTTCCTGTTGCGTCTAGCCAGGCTGCGGCCGGCGACCTCTCCTCCGTCACAGGTGGAGCAGCAGTATGGGGCAGCTTCCACTCTCACCTCCTCTCCACCGTCCATGTCACACAGCCAGGCTGTAAGGAAACTGAGAGGACACAGCAATCATTGACAGAGACGGAGTCAAATGGTACGTTAGTCAACTTAGTCACACTGCCCACAAATCGCCCTTGCACGGGGGAAACGCAGCTCCGAACTCCATTGGGAAATTGGGCAACTTTATTATTGCTTCAGAAGAGCGCAAACACGTTATAGAATATTATTCCACACAAAGTGTACATAGATACATTATCAGTCAGTCTATAATTCGGCGCACATACAATCCAACAGGACGCACACATATCTGGATATTTTCCTCTTTTAATATTTGTTTTATAACATGCATCCGACAAATTACAGAAAAAAACAACACTGTGAAGTTCAAACTGTCTAAGTCTATGTGAATTTGAAATAAAACGTTACCGACATACAGTTACAGTCTGGTACATTTAAAGTTAAAGTTACGTGTAAAGCAGCACATTAGCGCAGTTAATTAATCACAACAAGGTTTTTACAAGTTCCATCATATGAGGTTAAAAAGCTAAGTTAGCTATAATCTAGCTATATACAGTTTAATTATTGTGTTACAGCTTCGTGAGGCTGGCAGCGTCGCTGTCACTCAAAGTTTGCAAGTTTCCTAAAAGTCTAATTATTGTTGAACCGACACTGAAACACACATGAGTGTTAAGCGGATGAATGGTGACGAAGCCGGACGGTACAATATCCACAGTGAGCTAACTAAGCTAGTGTTAAGCTAGTTAGCGAGCTACGCTAGTAGTTATCATGTTCAACACAAAGCGCAACATTAACCACTTCTGTGGCCAACAATACCTTTTACCCACAACGGTACAGGGCAGCACACAGATCTGGAGCGAGGGAGCTGCCGTGGGATCAGAGCCTCTCCATTGTTCCCTCAGATTATAATGTTACACCATCTTACTCCACTGAGAGCTGTCAACAGTCAGCTCATCACTTCCTCATACTGACCGACCAATCACAGGCGCCCTCCCCGCCGACGTCATTTTGGACTTCACGTACCGACGAACCCACAGTGTGAACGTACAGACGTCTCCCTTTGTATCAGAGGGACAAGTAACCATGGGATTACATTATAATGAAGGAATTACATTTTAAAGTCGTATACGTGTGGCTGCTGTGTGAATTCACTGATTATTATCGATATTAACAGTCATCATGTTAACAGTTCAATTACACTGTATGGATTTAGAACTGATTTCATTGTTTACTTTTACAATATGGAACTGTTTATTAGAATAGATTGATAGCATTTATTATCACACTCATTCTGATAATAATATATAACTAATAGAAACGTTTTTTTCTCTCTTGTGCTACATTTACTTACTGTATATGCCAATGCATTGCCCAGTTGTTGATATTGATAATTCAGAATGTACCAAAGCAAACCGTGTCCCCTATATCCACTATATACTATTCCTATATGTATATTTCTCTGTGTGATTTTGAACAAGTTCTACATGTCAACTCATCGCAAAGGGGCAACTAGCACTTTTTCCAGATTGTCTGAATATGTCATCTGGACAGTGATGCAATAGGACTGAATGTGGTCTGACCGCGCTGCATGACCAGAATAACTTTCCTAGGGGCCATGAGGCAAACATTTGGTGCTGGCCCCACATTGCCAGCTCAGGGTCTGACCTGGGGCCTTGGGGCGGTTTGTTGGTAATCCAGTTTGACATACCTTCGGGTTCTTGTCTCGAAATATGCAGGTGGTCTAGGCCGTACAGTTAAGAGGTTATTGCCCGTTCACTGTGTCATAGATGTGCTCAGTGAACGGGACATGTTGAATATAAAAGAAAGGTTAATCTCATATCAGTATTTAAAATAATGTTACCTGTTTTCATTCATTCACTCATAAGCAACTTCTCAGTTTCTAACAATGTGAGTAAATGTTATATGAGAAATAAATGAGCTTTTGATGTAATCACTTAACGTGCAGTATTACTGCTAGAATGAAAGTGTTATCTCCACAAAGAGGAACTGTACAGTGACACTGCTCTGACTGACTTTCATTTATCTGACACAAAGGAATAATCTGTGCTTTGGATTAGGGAGTGCTGTATGACGATTAATCACCATGTTATATGACAAAATAGATTGTATATAGTTTATAGGAGAATACATAATCTTTTAAATACAATTTAAAAAAAGCTCAATACAGCTGAAGAAACTCCCTCATTGCATTTCATGCTTCTGTCCAATAGAGGGCGAAAAAGGTCAGGGAGTGTTTCCAAGCATATACACCAAAGAAAAACACCAATCCAAAGGGAGAAATAAATAAACTACTGATGAGGGAAATGCCCTTTAGCAAGGCATTTAAGCAACCTGGCAGTTTATTGACATTACCAGACAAACACTGACAAGTCAAATGGCAGTAAAATATGTTCATGTGTGGTAGACTTTCTTCACTCACTAGCCAAAACGTGGCTTTATTCAAAGGCTGGTTAAATTTGACTGTTCACTAGCCATTGTCCAGTGGACAAAAAGTTTATTTTGCAACCTGCAAAAGTTTCAATCTTCCCAATAGGAATATGAGGTGTCCCTTTATGGTCAGTGTAAATGCTGAGGAACAAACAGCATGGCTACCTTGTGCAAATAACTGTACAGAGGAGTCAGACTGATTCAACAGTGGATAAGAAATTGTTTATTTGACTTGAACATAATTACAAGGAAACCAAACAGTCTGCAACATTCTAGCATCAGTGGAAACCGCTCTAAGTGAATCACACTCAACACAGTAGGTCATCTCAAACTGCTTTTTATTACATCTTAAATAACAGTACATTTTAATATAGTTTCTATCTTGCATCCAGCTTTCGGTTGTACACTGACTGACTTTAAAATTAAATACAAAAGGTGAAAAGGGAACAGTGGGGGTGCAGAGCTCTACAGTTATTTGATGGAGAAAGAGAGAAAAGGAAAGGGAATTTAATTAATTTTTAATATTTTTTATTTCATTTTATTTTTTGCCAACTCCAGGCCTAACGCACAATTACAGCACATTTTTTGTACAGAATGTCGCAGAGAAAAAACAGAATGGAAAAAATGTCACTACTGCTAAAGAAAGAGCGTCTCTGTTTACAAGGAGAAGGGAACAACAGAAAATTCTGCCATTCAGATGCTGCAAGATTTTTTTTTTTCATTTTTTATTAAAGGACAGAAAAAAACCTGTTATAAAATGTTTTTCTTTGTAAGTGGAATTTTGTTTGCTACAGAAGGAATGAAAATTTATTTGTTCCATTTGAGATTGTGTATGTTTAGGTGAATGAATGTACGTATGCATGTGTGTACAATTTAAACATTTACGTTACTTCTTAATTTGTGGAATCCCTCCCAAGTATGGACCAAGTAACCGTTTATGTTGCAGGGTTTGCTTCTCAAGTGCATAGCTTTGACATTAGAGTTGAATCATGTATGCACGGAGTAGCCAAAAACAAAAAGAAAAAAAAAGAAAAAAAGAAAGAAAGAAAAAGAAAAAATATAAATACCATTGTATTGATATATTCAACAGGTTATTTTCTTAAAGAAAAACATCAAAGGACTTAATTCCATATGCACCTTTTTAAGCAATTCTACAGCATGCGATTCTAAGAGATAACCCACCCATGGCAGACAACCAAAATCTTTTTTTTTTTCGTTTTTAACTTAAAAAGTTTCAATATCATTATTTTCAAACATTGATTTATACAACATGTCATTCACAGAGTAGTAACTGCATTTCCAAGCACGGAATGGGCACCTCTGTTAAAAGAGAAACGTCCGGATTGTAACCGGGCTAAAGTGGAGGTACTCCCTACCCAACCAAATCACATCACCGGTCCCAACCACGGGCAACAGAAACCAGGGAAAACAAAATTATATTAAAGGAGAAAAAAAAAGAATAAAAAAGGGGGGAGGGGTGGATTATGATCCGATGGGTTAATCTTCATTTAATTATTCTACACTGTCGCCAGACAAAAAGGTGTAAGAATGGTTAAAATGGTTTGTTTTTTTTTTTGTTGTTTTTCGTTTTAAAAACGAGCATTCATTATCATAAACAGCATGTGCTTGGTTAGTTTAACTTTTTTTTATCTTTAGACATTATTCTATATATGCAAAGTTTAATTTTTGTGCAAACAAAGATTTGTGGACTACACTGGAAAAAAAGAAACAGTAAAAGTATCATGGGACTAAATATACAGAAGGACCAGAAGTGGCTTGAGGACTCCCTGTTGAAGCTCAATTCTCTCGCTTTATTCTCCAGTGGGATAAAGCTGGATTTCAAATGACGTGATCTGGAGGTTCTTTTAGTTTCCAACTTAAAAACATTTTCTAAAATGTGTAAAGACTAGGAAATAAAACAAAGCTTTGATCCTCATTTTAAACATTAACTGACAGTTCACTGATCTACTTCTCTTTAACAAAACAAAAATAAAAATAATGAAAACAACAAAGAAACAAAAATAAACATGGCCAAAAAGCTATTAAGAGTTAGATCACTGTCATGTAATAACCTTCACTCAGACCTGTGTATAATGAGGACGCAGGACATGTTTGCTTGGTGGCGGCAGCAGCGGCGGTGGGGTGTTTGCATTTTCACTTACTACAATACCAGACCATGGTCATGGGAGGAATGCACAATTTTCCCCTCCGTTCCATTTTGAAACCACTAAATTCCTCAAGCTTTTTTTTTCCTTTTTTTGTTTTTTTTTTGTAGCTGAATGAGTGACAGACAATTGTGCTCTTTTAAATGAGAAGGAGAGAGAGAGAGAATTTTTGCCCTTGATAGTTTTTTGGGGTGTTTGGAGTCAGTATCATGGTGTTTTTGAAAAGATTGGATATGCAATAAAATTGAACATTGTGATGTTGGAATGGTCTTCCACTCAACTTTGGAGTCCAGATGCCATCTGGAAAACAAACAAAAGAATCATCATTATTATCTTTATTCAGTAAAGTCAACAGTAAAATTATTCAATCAAAGTTGATTATATGTGCGTATCTCCTCCAAGTTTTATTAGCACTCATAATTATTCTAACTGTGATAACTGCTCACACATTTATTTTATTCGTGTTTGTGTTTATTATTTCTAGTCCAACCTCAATATCACGTTACTTTCTGAAGCTATGAAAACAAAACATGGCAGGTCAGGCAGAAACTGTCACTGCACAGTAAAAAAACAACAACATTTAACTGGATGAAAAACATTTTAAATCCAGTGAAATTTAACACTGGGGCCCTCAGGTATAATAATTCCACTGTGTGTGCTGATGTGATATAATGTTTGATGTTTGTTTCACATTATGTTTCATATGTTGTACCTTCCTTACCAGCCACCAGGTGGCAGTAAATACAAATTCTAGATGAGGTCCCATGTGGCTGATGCTGTTAATAAACCATTGCTCTGACAGCCAACGTTCCTCTCAGTTCATCATTTACCTTCAGACTCTAGTTCCAGATCTTGAGGAAGCTGTCCCAGGACCCTGTTGCCACTGCCATGCCGTCGTCGGTCACACCCAAGCAGCTCACCCGGTTATCATGACCAGCCAAGACACCTGCGGGGACACCAGAGGCTAAGATACAGCAACAAATCTGCCCTGTCTCACGGATACCACATGCTAGGTAGGTAAGTAAAGTCAGAATTTCTAAATTGGACATTGTGGTAACCTGGTTTGATTCGTAAAATGTGAAACATGGAAAAAAAAGAAAAGGTGAAAAAGGACAAGGTGACACAATCTGCTTCAGGGCATTTGGGGTCTTGATACCCGCCTGCCTGATGTGTTTTGGTTCTTTGGTTCAAACCACAAAGAGCTCCAAATGCCACTTGCTGAGCTTTTAGACAATTATTAAAGGCTAATACTGACTCAATATGTTGATAATCAATATTTTACCCACCAATGGAGCAAATACATGTGTGTTTGTATACTTGAAATAGCCTGCTCAGATGTGGGCCTCCTCTGATCCCTATCCCACTATGCAGTCAATAGCTGTAAAGTATTCATGCCTCCATAGGGGCTCTTCACTGCTGGAGCAGGTGACACTTGCTGCTTTCCCAGATGTACATTAATGCCTTTTATACACACAACAATGAATCTTCTTCATATACAGACGCATTATCAATGTAAAACTACTCATGTCAATATTAGACTCTGGTTGCTTCCTGCAATATGCACTGAATAGAAAAAGCATGCCATGAGTTTTTGTGTTTCGCCTTGTGGTTTGTCCTCTACTCTGTTTGACAGAACTAAACCTATTATTAAATCTTAAACCTTATTCTTAAACAGATTACACGTGACAATTTCTTGGAGGTAACGTTTGTCTCATTTGAACATCAAACTTTAAAGGGTATTAAATATATGACACTAAAACTAAAAACAAAAAAGCATGTCATTTGCTAGCACACTGAACACTGGAAAAAATACTTGGAATTCAAAAGGAAAACCATCTCTACAAATTCCCCTAAATGAATTACACATTTAAAAAGAAAGTAATAGATTGCATGCACAAGTATTTGGGCCATTCAAGTATATATATTGGGAAAACATATGGGAGCAATGACAGCCTTGATTGTATGTGGACAGCTGTGTATCAGGTTTGCACATGTGGCCATTACATCTTCACCCCCTACTTCTTTGGAAAACTGCTTCAATTTCGTCAGGTTTCATGGGGAGTGTGAGTAAACAGGAGTTTTTAAGTCCTTTCACATATTCAGTATTGACTAAGGCCTCTGACTTGACTCTGACACACTGGTGATGTCATGAGACTTCACCCTCTGACTTGGCCATTGCTGCCTAGCTTTGGCTTTATGTTTTGTGCCATTGTCTTGCTTTCAGCAGGTTCTCTATCCACTATTTTTCTCTATTTTGCTGCATTCATGTTACACTACCTTCACAAACCTTGCAGGGCCTATTTGTTTCTACTGATGCATGATGTTCACTAAATATAGCATTTAGCATGATGGCCAAAAAGCTAATGTTTGTCTGATCATACCACTACGTTTTCCTCCACTTTATTTCTCAGTGTTCCAGAGTTGCCCTCTGGCAAACACTAGTGCAGATGTCATGTGAGTTTTTTTCAACAAGCATAAAGCTGCGAGTTGTGCACCAGGCAAGAGTTGTTGTATGACAGCTTCTCCCATCGCAGCCATGGAGCCCTGCACCTCCTTCAGAGCGTCCGTACACGTCTTGGTGGCTGGCTGTACTCTGTGCCTTCAAAGATTTCTTGTATCTTTTCCCTGACTGGCACTACTCAGTTACCTTTTCACAACTTTGTTTGGAAATGTTCTGTTGCCTTATGTTGTAGTTTTTAACAGGAAATTGACTAACCAGCTGTTTAACAATCAAGATGTAGATACAGAAATCAAAAATCTACAGTCACATCATGACAAAGTCTACGGTTAGGCACTGTATCACACAAGATACAGTGGAATAAACTAAACATTTTACAATTACTATAATACTGTTATAATAAACTTAATTACACATATATCAGGTTGATACCTTTATACAACAGGGATTTAATAAACATTCCTTTTTGTCATATTATCCAAACTGGTATCAGTCTGAAATGTTCAATAAAACATAGGATCTGTTTAGTATTTGCAATTAGCAGTCCAAATGAGATTAGTACATGGCATTTTAATGAGATTCATAACGGCTCAATGGCAAACTAATTTGTATGTTTTGTTTGTTCACTCTAAAACTTGCCTCACCTAAACAAATACCCACATTTAGATGAATCGGTTGATTCTGTCATAAACATCTGAAATGTACCTTTTGATACGCACACTTTGCCTCAACATGCTTCAGGTACTTCTCCTTCAGTTAGTGGTTTTCTACTAGCCTAACAACAAACCTCAGAACATTCTTGTATTATGTTATTTCGCGAGGAGTATATATTCCAGTACATCAGTCTGAAAACAGTGAAAAACTCCTCTCAGGGGGTTGGTGGTGTAGTGTGGTTCACTCAATATGTCCAACGTCCTAAAATCAACCAAGTAAGAGCCACGCCCGCTTTTTGCAGCAACTGGCCAGGTGTGTAGAGGTGTAAAAACTGAGATCTCAAAGCATGCAGCAGATTATGTTCTCCACATTCCTCCTGTTTTTACATCCTCTACTCTGTTCACTGCTGAACTGCAGTGAATGCAGAAGAAGAGGAGACTGTGGTGGAAGGCAACTGACACCTGGAGTTCTGAACGAAGGCAGCGGCAGATATGCTCCCTTTCTCCACCCCACATTTGTGAATAGGGGTTGACAGTGAACTCTGACATTTACTGCTGGTTAGCCACACAGCTGAAAGTGCTAGCACTGTAATGGAGCAGACCTGGAAAAATTGACTTTATGACATATTTGGCCAATTGGCCTCCAGAATAAGTTCCACAATTAATGTGGAACTACATCAACTACAACAACATATTCGTCTAGCTCCAATCCTTTGCTTACCTGCACGGTCGGCCTTCAAAGTGTCCCAGACGTTGCAATTGAAATCATCATAGCCAGCCAGCAGTAAGCGACCACTCTTGGAGAATGCCACGGAGGTGATGCCGCAGATGATGTTGTCATGTGAGTAAACCATCAGCTCCTGGTCAGCACGCAGGTCAAACAGCCGGCAGGTAGCGTCGTCTGAGCCCGTGGCAAAGGCGTTGCCATTGGGGAAGAACTGCAACAAGGGCCAAGGGAGATTTTTCAGTGTTTTTTATTTCAGCTTTTTCGCATACATTCTTTATTTAGTCATTGTGATTATGTTTGTTATTGTCCTTCAGTTGTGCAACAGTAACTAGCCGCACCTTTTTTGTGCAATTGGTCACTTAAAAATGTACAAATCATTTAACTTTTTGCAGTCTTTCCAGACATCTATGAAGTGTATGGATTGCTATTTCAGTAATAATTATCGAGTATGCACAACTATGAACGCCCAGGAAATGTTAAGAGTTTCATTCACACAAACTGAAAGGACTAGGTTTCATATATGTGACCAACAAACTATTAACACAGCCTAATTTAAATGCAGTCTTATTGTAATAGTGGGCATCCACAGACCTGAATGATCTACAGCTTGACTTGCAATATGCTTATAAACTTTACTTAAGACTTGCTCTGATTTGACATGGAGATGCCTTGAATGACTTGAGACTAGACACCCTGATATGAATAGTATATAACATGTAAGTGTGTGTGTGTGTGTGGCCTTACGCAGATAGCGTTGATGTCCGACTCGTGGCCAGTGAAGGTCTGTCGGCACATTCCTTCTCTGATGTCCCAGAGCTTGGCCGAGGCATCGCAGGCTCCAGAGACAAACAGCCTGGTGTCGGGCGCCAGAGAGAGACTCATGACATCACCGGTGTGACCAGCAAATGTAGTTGTCTGCTGACCAGTCTCAATGTCCCACAGAGCACTGCAAAAACAGAAAGAACGCTGTCAAATTACAGCAGCAAAACAACATGTAAAGTGCAATCGAGAAGGAATCTGATTGAGCTATGGTGTGATGCTGGTGGCTGTATGAAATCAAACTAGCCCAAGCACTTGAAGCTTAGGGTTGACTTGGCTTTTACTGCTGCCATGCTGGATATAATGTCAACAGTGGCGAGTGAATCTCAATATTGATCTGGAAAACTGATATGGCTATAATTGTTTCAATAGATATTGTTGAAAGAGAAATCTTAACCTTAAATCCTTAAATGTAGGAAAACCTTACAATACAATGCAAACAAATACGATAGCCCTGCAACTAAGGCTATGTTTGAAGTTTATAATGCTCTATTTCTGATTAAATTGTGTTAAGACAGGTGTTGAGTTAACCCTATGGTGAGGTCGTAGTTTGTGGAAGGGTGCTCTATTGGATTGCATTGGGTGCAGTGCCACAACTCACCAGGTGGTGTCTCCAGAGCTGGTAACAATCTGGTTGTCATCCAGGAAGCGACAGCAGGACAGGTAACCTGTCAGAAATCAAACACATTGATTAAATAACTCATTTATGATGGACAGTCTCTTCTATAGTAGGAGAGGCTTCATTTCTGCACAGAGGAACAAATTCTATTCCAAATTGTCTGAGTGCAAAATGCTATGTGTGCTGGATGTGGGGGAGATGAATTGACTAATTCACTACCAGAAACAGAAAAAAGGCTGTGGGGTACCCCCTGGTTCATGACTTGCTTCCATAATTCATCCTTTACTAGCTGGCAGAGTGTACATACCCCTCCCTATAGTGAGGGAACTAGAACTAAAATGCTGACACACTTCCTGCATCATGTGACACTGATCAGATGAATGCTCCTCGCCTAAGAGCTCAACACTTTCACTGGTTTGAGCTAGGATACAGCTAGACCAGCTCCTACATTTATGAAGAAACACACACCATGTGACTGGCATCTTTCGGATGTGAGAATAATTCGGCTTACACCAGCAGATGAGGTTGACATGCCTTATATTTGACTGGTTGCTGTGGGAGGCAGACATTTATACAATACATTCATCAGTCAAAGTGTCCCATCCTCGCTACCTGATATCAACTACATTCACATTATTAGAAATTATCTCTTCTCCACCCAAAGAAAGAGACAAATTCAAACTCAAGTGTGAAGCGGTCTTTAAAAATGCAGTGACAGAGTTCTGTTAAGATAACATTATGACAATTTGACATTTTGGACCTCTCTTGTCCTTGCCCCTTTGTAGAAAGCAGCACACAAAGGCTGGGTGAACATGATCATGCCAAGTGTTGTCTATTGATGTTTCATGTTCCAGTTCCTTCTCGCCGCCATTTCGGCAAGCTAATGTGTGCAGATCTTAGAGTACATTTAACATGAATTCATTAAAATCCAAGAGTTATCTGTAGTATTTCTGCTAAACATAGTGTGACTTAATATCTGCAGGAACTATTGAACGCTAATGAGGGACCAACTTGAGAATTCGGTATTCCTAAAAGCAGGACCGGTCCGAGGCCTTCCTCTCTAGCCTGTGATGTCAGAAACCTGACTACTGCTACCTGATGTTTGGTAGCTACAACTCAAGTTCGATTAACATGCTTGCTGATAAAATGTGTTCTTGTGTGTCCACCTGGGTGGTAGAGAGATGCAGCTTTAAGGGAACTAAGCTGTTTCTCTATTTATTGTCATTCACACAGATAAATGACAGAGGTCAGCACAGAGGCATCAATTACACCAAACTGTCAGTCTGGGTTCCAGAGACAACTTTTGTTGTCCCATAGCCTACAGAATATTTTCCTATTGCAGAATCATATCTACATTAAATAGTAGACACTGAGTATCTGTACAAATACGATCTATTGGCAGATAAATCTGACTATCAAAAAATCTTGGGATTGATGGGTAAATGTTGATGTTTCCAGCCTACCTGTGTGTCCGGCCAGCTCACGGCTGACACGCACATTTCCCTCGCGGGTCTTCAGGTTGTAGATGGAGCAGATGTTGTCCAGACCTCCACAGGCAACATAGTTCCCAGAAGGGGCATAGGCGCACGTCATCACCCAGGAGGAGCGCAACGGGATAGCATGGACCTGGAAGAGAGGAGGAAGATTTAATATTAGATAGTATGCAGTGACAGATGGGAGAGAGAGGCATGGGCATGTGACAAGGTCTGTCTGCAATATTAACTTAACCTTTCAAGGGCACAATATAAATAGCATTACTTGGCACCCTCAAACAGTTGAATTGTTTTATAATGAACTCAGCACTTTGTCAATCAAAACCAAACTATCTGCCAGAAATGGGGGTAGTAATGATTATTGCAGACTTGTGTTTTGATGAACAAATACCGACAATGGTTCACCTGACAACCAGTTGCCAAACCATTTGGATATCTGGTGAAAGTCAACCATATAATTTCTTTATCTTTAGACTTCCTCATAAGCCAAAGTTTCTCTTTTGACTTGTTGGTTTGAGATCCAATTGCCTTTAGGCAAGCTGACCGACTGATATTCTATAATGTCATCTTATTACCTTATTTTAATATTTTGATGATGACCTTTGCTCTTATTGTTCCATTGCCGTAACAATATAACTTGGAATTATTACTGTTCACAGATTCACCAAAAGAAAAAGAAAAACAAGAATTACAGGCCATTGAGATCGTTTCCTGTGGAATATGGTGGTTTTACCTTGTTCGTGGTGTAGCTGTCCCAAATAATGAGTTTGCCGTCCTGGGAGGCACTGACCAAAAGCCTGATGAAAAGAAAGATCAGATCAAACGAGTCCGACAGAACAATTTAAAATGACCAGTCCCTACAAACCTGAGACAAAGGTTTTCTGTGAGTTTCAACCAGCAGAGAAATACAGATAGAACAATGACAACATGCGGATACAGTTAACACCAATTGCATCTATCTTATCCAATCTGTGGTGTTGTTTCTGTATACATTTGTAATATATTGGTACTCGGTTCCTGTCATTTGTAATCTTCACAAACACAAATAATAGTAAGTGACACACAATTTATTGTTGTTTAAATGTTTTCATTAATTCTGTGAATATTTGAACATTAAGTGAGTTTTAGTTTTTAAAGTGTTTGGCCAGTGATGCACTTTTTGTTGTGCTCACTTTTATTTGAGGGTGTTTGTATCCATATTGGGAGTACAGTGTTGTACTGAACAACAATTGGAATATGTATTTTTTTAAAAAGCTACAATTCCCACACTGTTAACCTGCGCATAAAGTCATCACTTTAACCTCAAATGTATTGTTTCATTTCAAATCCAATGTGCTGAAGTGCAAGGACAACACAATATAAAATGTGTCGCTATCCAAACACTTACAGACTGCACAGAATATTATATAGAGTGTGCAGTACCTTTACGTGCATTAATTATGGATATTAAATGTAATTGTAATGGACAAAACATCCAGGACAATGTGTTTTTCTATGAGTGCATATCTGACAACAGATAGCAAGCAACCCAGGCCACATGATCCAATTTGTTGTCTACATAAATGGGTGGAGAGATGGTGGGCTCAAGATACATCATGGAAGCCAAACATTGTGATGCTTAACAAAGACGTGAATAGAATTTTGTTGTGCAGACTCTACTTCAATCACAACAGTGATGGATTGACTAATTAAAAAGCACCATAATGTATGGAGTTTTAGCAGTCAAAACATTTTTGGTAATGAATTTAAAGCTTTTAATCCAGTACCTACATACATCTACGTACTTTCTGGGCCATTTATTCACTTTCAGTATTTTATGTGCTTCAAAAACACAACTTGCACACTCTGCTAGTAAGCATAGTTATTGTAATAGGAGTCATTCCAAACCCTGCTTTTTTATTCTACAGACAGACAGGTACCTGTGTGGCTGTGTTCTGCTATCTGGGTGAATCTAACAAGAGTAACCACAGTGATGGCCCCAATGCACATAGGAACAGGAAAAGGAGTGAACACACCAAGGCCTGCTGGGACTATGCAAATCTTAACTACCGGGCTGGCGGGAACACACTTACATGAGCACACTCCAGCACATAATAAGCCAGGGACAGAAAAGTCTGTGCTGGCAATTTTAGTCAAAAAGAAAAATGAAGCATTGGCTTTCCAACCTTCAAATTAACATATTAAACTGAAATAATCAAAGCCTAGGATGATGTCAAAAGCAGGAAAATGTAACAACTTCAGATTAGGCCCAATATTAACTTCCAGTGAAATGTGATAGAGTGACTATTTGTGTGCGAGTGTGTGCGGGTGTGTGCATGTCAGCTGGGAGATGATGATGCAATGCTTTGATGTGCTCACTTTCTAGTCAGAATAGAGCTCTGACATCAACAGGGTTGGGAACAGACACCCAATGTTTTCTAAGATGAACAAATCAAACCATGTTCATTGTATTTATTGCTCTGCTTTTCTCAGAATCACTTTTAAAACCTGATTTTGAGCAAACACAAATTCAGTTTGCTCATCATTCATCAGGTCTGTTTGGCTAACTGTGATAAAGTCAAACAAAAGTGAAAGAAAGTGTGTTTGGCTGAAGTGTTGTTCAGCTCAAGTGAATAGCAGCAAACGAAGAAAGGAAAACACAAGATGAAGCCAAACTTTCAGTTTCTTCTAATGTTTGCCATTTCAGCTAATGTAAACAGCATTCATGTGAAACCAAATGCACCCAGGTACCAAGGACTCATTTACATAGTGTATAGTTGTGTGGTGAGTTAGGTTTTTAGAGAGAACAATTTTGGAGGCTGGAGTCCATGATGAGTTAAAGATTATGAGAGACAAAAACAAAAATTAACGGCCTAATAAAAATGGTGCACAACATTTATCTATCATTTATCTTTATCAACTATCTGATATTGCTTTAAACATTTCTGTCCATTAAATTCAGTGCAGATAAGGTATTTCAGATGTTGCAATGGTTATATAATAAGATCACTCAATACTTAATTCTCAAGAAATCAACAATTTGAAAAATCATCTTAATTCCAAATCCTATAAACAGAAATCAACTGTAACAAGAGCCAGCTTGTTATCAGTAGAGCCATAAAAATAACAAAAACCAAACAACTATTGGGTCAACTGTGGTTATGAACAAATCTTTTCATGTGGGACATGAATTATGACTCACTGATTTCATGAGGATCGAGGTTATCTAGTTCTACATTCAAGCTCCTTTACACACTATTACACAGAATTTTAGTTTTTAAAAATAAAACTGACTTCTTTATACTAGAAAACAATGTTTTATGGTGACTGAAATGTTAAATTTCTCATGTTTAATCATAGTACTATTACAAACCTTTGTATCTTACAGGCATTTTACATTTTATAAGATAAACCTTTGTGTAGATGTATGGTTCACAGATGACTACACCCTGAACATTTAACCCGATATATTATTGGCTAATGACGGAAACTACCTGTAAATGAGTGCTGGGTTTCTTTCTAAAACTGTTAGAATCCCACTTAAGACTGAATTCAAGTAGTGTCTCCATGGGGCTAAAAATACCAGACTTAGCCTCGACTCTGGGTCAAAACATCTTCATGTGACCTTCTTTCTGGGTGGCTGAATCTCAGCAGGTAGTCTAATAAATACCCCAACTCCTCCGGGAGGTGAAACATTAACAGATGAAACAAATAAACAGGAAGAGCTGACGGTGGGTAAACAGTGGTAGATTTTTTTTGTCTTGGGTTTATGACTGGGAAGATGATGAGGTGACATGGCAGTTTGCAATGGTCTCTCTGTGGACTGACGCACACCAGCACCACAGTGATTAACTTGTTGTTTGCTGAGGTGAGGGGTGTGTACAACTCCAGGGAAAAGGCTGTATGTAAAGTGAGGAGTGTTGCTTCATCTGCCTCAGCTATCTAGCCTCAACACAGCTCCAACAAAGGCTGACTCCATTTTGAGTATTTTCCCTACCCACATACCCCACCCCCAACGCACACAAACACACAACACAGTAGACACACTCAAACATAGAGTGACTGATGCGTGCTCAATGTGCATTCAACAAAAATGCATTACCTATTGTGCATGTGCGTACGTTCCTACTGTTGAATTGTTACAACACTGAGTATATGTTAATCTGATAGATCACTTTGCACAGATGTAAAGAAAAAAGACCTGCTTTTGGATGCAAAAGGGAGCTATTGCAGAATGCCATGATTTGACCAGGACCCTCAGGAGAAGTAACTAGCACAAAGACAGTCAAGCTAGCTTTTCTATCCATTTCCTGCATTTAGGCGAAGGGGGCTGGGCTGATGGGATGAAATATTTAGTTAATGGACAGAATGGAGTTGAATGAGATTACCTCGAGTCAGTGCCCCAGTGCATGGCATAGATTTTAGCCAGATGCCCCCTCAGTGTCCGTCTAGTACGCATCTGAATTCGGCCAACAGGGTCGATGTTAGCTGTGATCTAAACAAGATCAAGATGAGAGAAACAGTTTAACTTTAATGCCACTATATTTTTTCTGATGTTTGCACTCAAGCTTCAAGTAATGTGGCATAGTGAGGTGGCATTTGTCAAAGGCACAAATAAAGATATGACTAACAAAAACATAAAAAGAATGCAGTCTTCAAATCATGCACCACCCACCCAAACACCCACCCAACAGCTAAGCTGATTTTAGTTTTTTTTTTAAAACATATTTTATCACTGTTAACTAATAAATAATGGTGAGTGAAGATCATGGTATGGACATATTTCTTACCTGAGACAGGGTAGCATCCGCACACGCTTTCCTGGCATCCTGAAACACAACAACTCGGTCAAAAATGTTTCAGCACGCTAACTCTTCATCATTAGTGTAACACCAGTGTATCAATAGGACTGCGTCGATAACCCCAATACTTTTGTGTACCATCCAATAAACTCAAATGCGTTTATCGCACAAACTGCACTGAAAAAGTATAGCTATTGATAATAACATTCATATATTCATGCCTGTGATACACCTTCAAAAATAATACACCATGTATAAGTCTCTGTCACAAACTGACAGTGGGGTTCGCCTTATCTGTACCCCAGTGACGCTGTCTTTTACTGTGGGGCTCACTTACCTTTAAATCAAAGCGCTACGACAATCTCAAAAACAATAAAGATAACTACATGATCTCCACTTAACTGCATTGTGGCAATCATACCAAGCATTTTAATAATAAAATAAATGTCATCATGCACTAATGGAGCAATACAAGTAAAAAATTCTGCATCAGCATAACAATTAAAGTGGATTCTCATTCAGTTGCATATCACTCCAATTATGCTAGCAATGATGCCTAGCAGACAGCTTTAACTTTAACACAGTAATCATCTGCGACACTAATGTGTGAAATGTACAGTGGCTCATGATGGAATTTTGTCATCCCACTTCTGTTGTAGTGGCTGATTTACATCACTGGCAAAGTTTCACTGAATTTGATCATTTGAGCCAACGACAATATAACATACTGTCATGGGCTATAAAAGCTTTCTGCAAACACTTAACTAAGACCAGACCTTTATCCAGCAGGCTAGCTCTGAAAAGGGGCATCATTTGTACTTTATAATGTCATCATTAATGGAGAAGCATGAAAATAGGTAGCTTCTCAATGGAAAATCTGCTTTCATCAACACTAGTTTGAGATATCAGTTTCATGGAGCACATGAATTGACTGACAAAGTGTCAACCTGGATTTGTAAACCAAGAAAAAACTGAAAACGGGTAGACTTGAGGACACTGAAGGACTTACTCTGATCTGGTTCTTGAGCTGCTCAGCCTCCTGGCGTAGCTGATCCAGTTCACTCATTTTCCTCTGCTAATGGTGTGCTTCGCTCCGCCGCCTAGACTCTTGCTGATCTGGAGGAGACAAGAAATGAGAGACTCAACAAACATACCACATACTGCTCATTCAATGTTGGTTTTATTATACAAAATGTACAATTATGTAATTTATACTTTTGACTCTGAATGCCAGTGCAGCAAATTACATGCAAGGCCAGGGGCAAAATGTGAAGACATTATGTGCTTTCTCTTTTGTAATGAATTTAAGGACATGGTTACTTCAACAAAATGCAGCTGAGGATCACATAGTGTCTGTTAAATCCAATCTGTAAGGCCCAGACAAAGTCGCAGGGAATCACAACAGCCCAACACTTTCTAGACAGCTCAAGACTTGTCCTTGCCAGCTTGAAACTGTTACCTAGCAACAAGCACTCGGCAGCTACTTTAGGCTTAAGATAACAATTTTGAGGATGATGTTGAATTTGTTCTCTCTCCCTTCCAAACAATAGCAAACCCTTGGGCAAACATTTGGCCATACTGAGTAGCTGATAACAATTCCTCAACAGCCAAAGCAAAAAATACTTTAAAAACCAAAAAAAAACCCTCCACTAGCCGTAAGGGACCATAAACGTACCCCTACTGGAATGTCAAAATGAAGCAAGATTAAGAGTCCAGCTATCAAGAAAGCAGAGGCAGACCAAGAGACCAGCTTGGGTTTGTTGCACTACTGGAACCCCAAGGTGCTCAGATGACAGGCAGGGGTTTGGCAAAGCTGTCAATGCTCTGGCCTCTGGACTCTAAACTCTCCTCCAATGTCATCCCTGTAATCCTGGGACACAGTTGATTCAGCTCCTCCAGCCAAATCCGGTTAAGACAAAACCTGCTGATGATCCTAAAAGCAGTGGCTATCCCGCTGACCCCAATCCTCTGGTTGACGCTCTTAGCACTGACACTTTCACTCTCCACAGAAAGAAACAAATTCTACTAAAAAGAAAAAATACAATTGTAAGAACTGCGAACTCTGGCTTATAGGCACGTTGGACACTGATGCAAGACACATTGTGAGTGGTACAATCATTACTACTTTAAGAGCCTGTAGGAGTCATAGCAAGTCAGCAGACAAAACTTTCCAAAACAGCTGTCCACACTCCGGGATAATTCATCATTTCAGTGACCACATTCAGTGAAGCAAATGATGTCTTCCTTTGACGCGCTCCCTTTTCACCCATTCCAAGGACCATTACCCTCACAATTTAAAGAAAAAAAAACTACATTTGCTTAAAAGGAAATACTGTAATAAAATCACCGCCCATCTATCAAATACAAACTAACTACAGTACCATTTTGTACTGCAAACACACCTTACCTCCCTGTTTCTCTGGGTCTCGATATAGGTCCTTTGTCCTGGGGAGTGTCGAGACCTTCTGAATGAACACCTTATCCTTCAAGCGTCTGACATCTCAGTAGCTACCTGTCACCTGATTGGCCAGCGCTGCTAAATGGGTCTGCATCTAAGCAAGGCGCCTTAACCCGTAATCTTGGTGATAAAAACGCCTCGTGGTAATATCACTGGCTAATTCTTGTCTTCTCTTTAATAGCCCTCAGTGTAAGAGGTAATGTAACCTGCCGGTGGCCTATACGGGGGCTGTCAGCAGTCAAAAGATTTTGGAAGCTGAACACATATCAGACTGTAAAACCTGAACATTAGTGTAAAAAAATAAAGTGCATTAGGCCAAGGATATGTTCCACTGGTTGATGAAGTCTAGGTTCAGGTGATTCACACACGCTGCAGTGTATAAATAACGACCACACTTCTACTGCTGACAATTGTGTCAAATTTATAACAGACTTTACAGCTAAAGTAACCTTGCCCCTAAAGCCTTGTATTACAATCTAAAAAGTTTGTTTTCATTTTCTGTATCTTTGTCTTATACCGTGTTGTTGTTTTTCGGGCACTTCTGTTGAATTTTTGTTTACCCAATTAACATTATGGTATACTGTCACTCCTATAGCATTCTTTAGGAACACCCTGTTGTCCTTCTGATATGTATGCCCGACTCTGTAGAGGAACAATGCAAAGGGTCACATATCCGACTCCCAAAAACGTGCTTGCTCCTGACTAAGGTAGTGCTTTCCCATGGCCCAGGAACTACGGGGGTGGAGTCTGCAGTGCTAAAGGTTGTTGACTGGTCCCACAAGCCTTGTGGCTGCTACAGCATGCAGCATCCATTCTGTGTACAAGTAAGCACTGGTTGTCCCGCCTTTACGTGACTATGCAACACAGGACGCAATCGGTATACCCTTTGCAGCCCCTTCGTAGGCTAGTGGCTTGTTTAATGAAGCGTTCAGGGAATCCTGGTAAATATGTCTGGGAATACGTGCGATATTATACGATATTGCATCATATTTAGTAGGTGCTTGATTCAGCTGGCCATAAGTCACTCTTAAATATATCACATAACCTAGATTAATAATAAGAGTGGTTGTGGACGATGTTTAAAAAAAGAAAAGAAAGCCTGGTAGAAACTCCACTTCGTTATTGACCGTGCACAAAGTCTAAAATGTGATTCAAACATCTATATTCTTATGGCCTCCACACAATTTTTCACATATATCTGGTTGTAAAATCTCTCCAATCAAAACCCACCAGAAGTCTACAATCCATTCACATGAGCAAAGGCTTGCTATCTTTCCATGCTCTGGCAGGAATGTACTGCAGCCATCTTAACTTCTTTCTTATTTTAGGGGCTTTCGTCTTGGCTTAAACAAGTGAAACACATGCTCAGTTGGGCTGAGGTCAGGTGATCGACGCAGCCTGTCAAGAACATTCCACGGTTTGGTCCTTAAAAAAAAAAGGTCCTAAAACTGTGACAATTTCAGACTGCTGTGTATGAAGTGATTACGAATCTTTTTTGTTTTACTCAATGATCTCTGTGCTCAAAAATACACTGGCTTCTTAAAATGCAAATATTGAATTCATGAAATGTAAAAGAAATCCTACTGACTAAATATATAATATGGCGGCACTCTTTACTGGCAATTAGTATTAGAGGTGTGATTCAGAGGACTCTTTTTCCCTTGTGCTGGTGGTGGGAGTGTTGAAACCACTGGCAGCCCAACAGATAGAGCCTCGACTGCGCTGCCTTCTCTTTCTGCCAGCTATTTTTAGAGAGGTGGTGGGGGAGGAGGAGGAGAAAGAGGAGGAGGGAAGCAGACTTCACATTTTCCAGCCACTCCTATCAGCTCCGACATCTCGAGCACAACACAGTGACAAGGAGAGAGGAAGTGTAATTTGACTCCACACACACAAACACACTTCATTGGTATTTCTCCTTCCCATATAGCAATGATCATGCGCCATTCATTTTCACACCATACAGATTTATAAGTGGCCTAGATGAGCTTCTTAATCAGAGAACATTACTGTGGATGTTGCTTTATACAGGGTGAGAAAAAAAAAAATCATGTAAGAGGACTTCTTCTCTACAAATATTTATTTCAAAGAAAGGACTGAGAGAAGGATTAAGAGCAGCACATTTGTGGATTTCAAAAAGGTTGTTTGGCCCTTTTAAATAATAACTTGTGTTTAATTTGAACAAATTCTCTCATAGTTCCTGAACCATAAAGGAATTAATGTCCAATCTCATCACCCAACATATCACAAACAATCAAAAATGCAACTCTAATAACTAGGCTCAGGGCACTTTAGAATCATATTGTTTTAAATCAAAAGACTTGAGAAGGATAAGCTAATGAAAAACAAACATTAAGAAAAGCGTCATAACACAATAGGGGAGCAGGTGTGAAGGGATATAAATCACAGGATGGTCCAGTGGGGTTTGGCAGTAGATTTTTGGGTTAGATGAAAGGCTCCACCCTGATGACATAAGGAGTGGGACAGGCAGTGAGATGTTCTGGTGCACAAGAGGATAGAGGCGAGAGAGGCAAGCTGGAGGACAGAGCCAGATTAAACTAATGAGAGTGAACAAGCAGAGGACAATTGGGAGAGGAGCTGCTAATTAACCCCTTGGTGAAGGGGAGCAAGGCTTGGTAAGCTTCCCAGCATTAAAGACTGAGCAGAGGAGGCCTACACTTACTTCTCTGTGGGTTCCTTGGTCTTCTCAAAATATATCTTTTCTCATCTGGTTTTCTGCCAAATACACTGCGCAAATGTGTATATACAGGATGAAGTACTGTACATGTTGTACAGGGGGTAAGCACACAATCCAAACCAATCCAGTACAATAAGCCTGCAATATATAACTGTCGTTGTGAAATGTATAATCGGGAGTTCAACTAGCTGTCGTTACATTACATTGTTCGGTTCTACTTGTCATTCTCATTATGTATGCAAAAAGGGACAAAATAACAAATGCCCCACTACTGCGGAAATATTTTAATAATCATCTGTGTCACGTGTTTGGCAAGCATAGCAAACTAAATCAAATGATAACACATTCTGTCTGTTATGGGGTTTTCACTTGCATCTTGCCTTTTGTGGTTTTTTCCACTCTAGTTTTCCATACTAGTCCTGACCACTGTCCCTGCACTCTTCAGGCTAAACCTGAACATGCATCTTTAACTCCCTTTAGGCATTTTGCAAAGTCAAAAATGTGTCTTCAGTGGACCTAAAGCCAGATTTTTCATAGTGAGACAAATGTTACCACATCAGAGCATGTGTCCAGCACCTAAAGCAAATGGACAAAGAGCACATCTACCAATAGTACACTGATCCCATGAAAATCCCTTTCATGATAAAAACTTGAGTAAAACTAACACGCTAAACTTGACACTGAAAAATGATGCTATTCATTCTATGTTGGAAGTTGCCCAACCATTGTGATACATATTTTTTACATACTGCCCAGCTGTGAGACATAGACACACAGCTATGTATTAAGCAGAAGGTAGTGTTCGAAAGGTGGGGCAGAGATGGTGGGCTTAATAATTTACGCCCTCCTGCTAGGATACCAGCTGCCCCACCCCTTGCATTCGTGAGGGATGCATCCCGTCTCCCCCATCTGATTGTTCCTGCTAGTGCTTCAGAGTAACATTTAGGTTGTGCTTGATATTCTGCTCCTAGATACAGTCTGGAGGTACAACAGGATATGGATGGGACCCGTTTTTGTTCCAAGTCAGTCAGTAGCTAGCTGTGGCAGTGCCTCGACTACTGATCATCTGTGTCAACACGCTGCCTCCACCTTCATATGAGTGCACAGCCTCTCTAAGCAGGCGTTTCCTTTTTAAGGGTGTTTCCCTAACTATGCTCGTCTCTCTCTTCTCTTTGTCAAAACATTGAGCGGATGTGGCGACAGCGCACACACTTTACAAACACTTGCTCTGTGGTTTCTGCTACTACCATTGCACTTGCCAGTGTCCATCCAGGCTTTGAACCAGGCTATGCAATCAGCTGCATTACAATAACAGGTCACACAGGACATCCTGACAGAGAGGCTTATGCTAACAGACAAATGTAGGGATAAAATCAGAGAGGATGGTGGAGGATCAGCAGGAGGCGCTGTGTGTGGTGCTGCAACAGAGGGGGATAGGCTAGCACTTCACACAAAATGAGGTCAGTCTGACTTATATTAGGCCTAGCCCATGCTGCTAAACAAATAATCAAAACAGACTGAAAGTAAGATGCCAAGTATACTGAGTGGAGATGCCATGAGACGAGTCATTTTGTTGAGCTACTGGGAGTACATTCCTAAATGAAAGAGGGAACCAAGAGGTATGCAGCAGTAACCACGATTAACCGATACCCAGACAGGTATTATACTTTCTTTTGTACACATTTGTTGATGAATGTTCAAATTTAATTTGCAATTAAGTGCAAAGAAGTGACTCGTTTTTAAATACATTATGAACTTGGAAAATGATTTAACACTATCAGAAAAAAATGTTTACTTACACAATCATCATCTTTGCTTTGAAATGAGCTTTTCCATACAATTGGAACCAGCTACATTTATTCAGTTTTTGTTTTATCCATGTGGTCATTCTCGGTGTGTCATCTCAGATTGGTAGCCTGTGGACTGATTTATTTTAACAGCCTTTGTATACAATGTAATGTTATCCAGGGGTTTACAAATTAGACATATGCCTTTCACTTTAAACCCAGGCCAGATACTTAAAAAGTAAAAAATTATCTAGTTGGGTTCATGCTGTGTTTCTGCACCGTCTGTGTTCACTGCAGAGCCTGAAGCTAGGGAGACTTGAAATATAAATATATTTACATTATTTGAATTTGTTTCAGTGGTGACTTTATGTCACAATAGGCAAATAAGGTATTTGCAATGCATGAACAAACATACAACTTCAAACAGATAACCTATTGACAGTGATCTGATCACTGTATATGCCTGGTTTCACCCAAGGTAGTTTGGAAAATGCAACTAGTGAGAAAGCCTATGGTTATGGTGCAAGGTGTGTAAAAACAAAACTAAATCTGAAAGTAAAACAAATCTCAGCCCTCAACACCCATGGTGTGAATATGCACAGAGAGCTCAAAAGCAAACAAGGTTACCAGACTGCATTTTAACTTAAACAAGCCATGAAAATCAGTGTGCTGTTTTCATTTAAATGCTTGTACAGATTGTACTTTGTCAAAGCCAGAACGGTGAAATGGCAGATAGTTCTAAACCCCCTATTCCTGGCTTACAGTGGGACCGCACTCTCAGGTCTTGATGCAACTGGAATGGCTTTTAGAAAAGCACTCTGTCTGGACCGAAGCCACCTCATTTCTTCTTCTTCTCTCCATCCATCCATCCAGTGGAAGAAAACCCTCTGCAATATTTAAAAGCATTCTCCCACCCCTGAGCTCTCTCACTTTGACTTTGGCAAACCTCATATATTGTGTTCAGTATCTCAGGTATAACCAGTAGTGACAGCTTAACCACTGCATTGACTTTCTCTAACCAGCAAACTGGCAACATTATGATTAGTCAAAGTAATGTCAAAAGGCTAGCAGTTTATAACAGACAGCTACTCTGATCCAAATGTTCAGGCATTTCTGATGGATTGTGTTGGCTTAATACTCGATTCATTCCCAACTTCTTTGAGGTGGAAAACACCTTTACGTTTTTGCTTTTGGCTTCAAACATGCACTGGAACTTCATAGTGGCAAAGTAGAGATAATGTTCACAACCTACTGCCACATCACCTTGTTTTAGTAGTTGCCCTAGATTGGGCTAATTGTGCACTGTGAAGCTGGGTGATGTAGAAAGATAGTCATAGACAGTCATATCATGCTCAGTTACTCGATATAAAACGTGTCTGATTGCATTCTGAGGTAATAAACATGATCAGAAAATTCCTGATAACTATTACTTAATGTCAGATTTAATCTTCAACATTTACAGATTTTTTACGAGTGTAAATCAGAGGTGGAATGATACGGTAAGTGCATGGGTCGTGTTTTTTTTGTCTGGTTGGTGGGTGAGGGTCCGTCTAAGTGCTGTGGGGAAGTGATGCATGGTAAATGTAGCTGAAACACAACCAGGTCACAAAGAAGGCAGGAACAAGGGGGCTGATGATGCAGTAAAAGAAGACAGAAGGGGATTGCTCCAGGACATTTCTTAAAAGCCCCATCCAATCTCACTCACTTAGTCATTCTTTCCAACACACACTCTCCATTCCACTTGGTGTTTTTCGACCAAACAGGCACCATGGAGGAGAAGGACGATCCGTACTCTCCCTGTCTGGCTAGCATCAGTATGAATTAATATGTTGTGAAATGTTTAAATGTCGGAGTCAGAATACCAAAAACTATTTGACAATGTAATTGTCTGAATATAACTTCTAATATCTTTTCGATTTAATATAGTATGCCAAAATTCACAAAAACACAAGGCGTTAAAATGGTGGAAATTTTAAGGTGGAATACAAACACACTCTGAAATACATTCGCAGAGGCAAAGTGAGTGGAATACGTCTTGACAAGACAACCAAGCCTGGCTTTGCCCCTAGTGGCAAAGAGGAGACTGGGTGTAGTTGATAAAAGCAATTTGGGCTGCCCTAATGGCTGCCCTGGCAATGAAGCTGTGAGATGATGAGCAATGTGCCATGTACTGACAAACTGTGGATTATTCCTTTAATTACTGCTCTGAGGAGTAGGTGCATTTCGCATCCTTATGGGTCTCAAGAAGAATGGCTGAACAGAAAATGAATGGCCTCAGGCCACATAACCCATTTTGCGCCACTGAAAGTAGAGCAAAATCTTGGGGCTACAAATGTGTATGCATAAGCTGACACAGTTCTGATCCACTCAGTTTAGGCACACAATTCATCTAACAGAAAAATCAAACAGTACAGTACAGCAATTTTGTACCTTTTCCCCGAATAGTTCCTTCCATTCTGATGTAAACTCTGAGTGGAATCGTACCAGAAGGATGGTATTTGTGTTATGTCAACATTTGGCCACTAGAACATCCATACAGGACAAACATGGGCTCAGAAGAATGACACGTGCATTAACAAAACACCTGACATATATTCGCTTTATATGCTTTCAATTCCTATGTGATATCAAGTCCATTGAAGCCTCATATTTCAGGAGCAGTGAAGGGCTGGCTTTAAAAAAACAAAAAGCATTTATGGGACACATTGGAGCTGCATGTGTGACACAAAAACCTTTCCACATCAGCAGACTTGGAGCCGGGGGCAAGTGTATGGTGGGACCCTTGTATTTCCTCAACAGTCACACTACCTAAAATCTTAAGAAAAACAATGTACTCTTAATGCCAAAATGCACAGTTCTGTAGTTTCTGTTACTGAAAGTATGCTAATCAATGCAGTTCTAAAGCCACTTTGTTTCCATCTTTATGTATTTTTAAACAGACTCAAGGTTAGGTGTATTGGTCGCTGTAACTCGCCTACAGAAAGAAGTGAATGTAACAGAGTAATTATGAATGTGTCAGTCGTGTGACAGACTGACAATCTGTTTACTGCCCAGTGTGAGCTGACATAGGGGCCACCCCGTTATGATCCTGCACAGGTTACGGGTACAGAAAATGGATGGATGAGTTAAGGTTTTCTGTGTATCAAACCTGTATATTTTAACTGTTTTTTAAACTCTACCTGAATCTAGGTCAGGGTATCAAACCTCTATTCAGAGGCACACTGACCATGGTTTTTTAAAACCCAATGCAGGTCCTGTCACATTGCTTGCTGACACACACTAACATGTGATAATTGAAGCTGCTGCCTGCTGTGCACTTATTTACTTGCTCACAGCACTGCCAGCAGACCCTCCAGTATTGTGGTAAGAGTCCCTCCTTTCAGAAATACATTGGGATTCAAAAAGATAATACCAAATTAAAACTTGGATCATTTCTTGCCATGGTTATCGCCTCAGGACATCCCTAGTTGAATAATCGATTGTTATAATTGTTATTTGACTTTAAATAAAATTTAATTACAACTTTGTAGTTTACATTTCTATTCAGAAAATAAAGGTTATGAGACACACTCTAAAAATACGCTCATTAAACACAGATGTTCCACTATGACTTGAAATAGTCTTGGGCCTACCTGCAAATATTGTTGACACAAGATGTGTTAACTGTCCCTTTAACTGGGCACAATTTTATATGTGCCCTCCCTCAATGTGGCTGCCTGCTGTGGGTAATGTCTGATGATAGGGGACATAACATCAATGGGAGTGACAGTGGAGTTTAATTGATTGATTAGTGAAACATTCCATGATGCGGTGTGCTCTTACTAGACAGGATGCATTGTTGGTAGAAATAGCAGGCATTGGCTATTGTAGAATAAGCGACGCCCAACAGGCAAAGCTACCTTAATGAAAACTACAGAAATAAAACAACATAATTCACTATAAGCTGGTGTGTAATACAATCATCTGACCATCACAACACAGAAAAAGCACAAGGCTCAAGTCAAACAGATTCAAGATGATTTCCTGCATGTGATGGCATGAAAACAATTAAGAAATGCATGTTGAAAAGAAAACGGAAAAAAAAAACAGTCACATACATTAACAAAGGTATGTTTTGTGCTTGGACAGCCGCACAACTAGCTTTTCACAGAGATAAATGAAGGAGTTAAATTTAAAAAAGGAAAGGAAGGTCAGGCTAGCCCAAAGCCAAAAGCATGACTTTATTTAAAACATAAAATACTCTCCTTTGATTGCATTAATAATCATACCCCTCCCCCCGTGCTTTTTCTCCAAGCTTCCAAGAGAGGAACAAGTGTGTGTGAAGAGTCACATGACAGCTAGCCCACTCTTTTGCTCAAGTGACTATGGCCTTTCTTGCTTTAAAGAGGAAGAAAACTCGCCAATACTGGCTGTCTTTCCCCATCATCTTGGGATTCAGGTTTGGTCACATTTTCCCCGTGGCACTCAAATGTAAGGGCTAGAATGTAAATAGGCAGAGAAACTGTCTTCTATTCAAAGCAGAGCAGGCACTGAGCTGCGTATGCAAAGCAATACTGGGGATTGTGATGGGCTTTCGGCAGGGTTACACAGTGAGTGGTGACAGGCTTGTGTGTGGGTCACTGAGCGGCCCTGGTGCCACTTACTTTGACTATTCAAAGCAGTGGCAAAGACCTATTGGCCAGTGATGACAAGCTATGTATCCATAACAGCACCTACACTCAAACTACGAGCTAATCTTCACACTGGGAAAACTTCTGTAATGTGGACCCTGGGTTAGCTTGGAGAGGAAAAACAAAAACAAACAGCAGCACAGATGTTTTGTGTGTTACTGAACAAAAGCACTGTAAAATCAGGTTCATGTAAAACTTAAGTCAAATTTTTAGAATACACTTGCCAACATGTCCTCATTTTCTGTTTCAATCTGGAGGGTCTGTTCTTTAACAGGCTAAAGTCAGTATCATTAAACACCCATTTGTTATATTTGGAGCGACGGTTACATCACATTACAACCATGTAGGTTACCAGATGGCAACCTGTGTTGAGGATCCCATTAACACAAAAGCTGACCTGAGTCACACCCTCCTTCAAACGTGGCTGGGAGAACTGTTGGGACATGGTTTGTGACGACCCATTCAAACACAGACGCTTATCGTGCAACACTTCATGGATCCCAACAGTATGGTACGAGAGAGAAATCACACCTAAAAGAAAAGCTAGTTTTTATGCTCAAAGATATTTGAAGCATGTGCACTGGAAAAGTAAGTGCAATGTGTAATAACTACCCAGTGTCCTCCTCTGGTGTGCCCTCTGTTCTAGAGTCAAGGTAAAGAAACACACTGTCTGTATTTTGCCTTACAAACCTTGACATGGGACGAGTAAGTGCACACGTGGCTGATCACGTGTTGTCTGCGCAAACAATAATTTGTGCTGAAGATGTGATTGTTTGTGTTCAAATAAAGTTGGACCTCCTGGTGTCAGCCACTTCAAGGTAGTAGTGGTGTTGGTGTGGTTGGCTTCACAGCGAGCTAGTGTCCACAGAAAGGCCAGAAGTATACTACACTCAAAATGAAAACTGCCCTGTTCTCACAGACAGAAATGCAGGTTTGCAATTAAAGAAACACTGCATTGCTCTCAGGCCTCTAGTCACAACTTTCACTTTCACAGGCATTCACGTTCCCAATGTACAATTGCAACTGGTCATTTGATTAGTTGCGTGTGTGCACATTTCCGATTAACCTACAGATTTATCGATTCAATTAAAATTAGCTAGATGTGGACGTGACAGGATTAATCAGTGCTTGAAGAGTGGAGAAAAACTCTGTGCAGATAATGTTTATTAGCACCTGTGCTAGAGATTGGGACACTTATCACAGAGACCTTAGTACCTCTACATGCGCAGATGAATTGAAGAAGAATAACTGAAAGCACCCAGTCAGCAGTGATGCTTGACCAGTAGCACAGAAGTGAGGTAACCAGCATGTACAGAAACCTCCAACGGTCATGTTCGGGGTCATGGCCCAGATTGGAAATGCAGAATACACTCTACAGTGTCTGAAATACATTCCTCATGCAATTAGGGCTGGCCCCTAAAAGCTGAGAAGACCCAGGCCCGAGTCGAATCAATGCACTTTTGTTTTTTAGCTGCGTCATTACACACAGAACAATGCAGGAGTAACAGCACAGCAGGCTATACACTGTATACAGTCTCCAAATGACCACAGTCCAGCACACTGGGATGGAAGCAAAGAAGCCTGATAGAAACAGAGGGCAGCGCGATGTTGGACAGTGCAAGGCAGGACTCCAGACGGCTGGCTGTTCTGACTCTGCACTGGTGAGGACTGTCAGTAAACTTGGCTAATGAATGCTGTACACAAGTTGTAGTAGCTTCTGGGTTTGTATTTGACCAATAGGCAAACATCAAACATATTAGCTCCTGAGCCATTAGAAAGTGCTACCTCTGGACCAGGGACTTTCTGTGAGACAACAACAGTGGCACAGGTACTAAATTTAGACCTCGGTTCCGCCAGTTGATATGCAAGTAAAGTCCCTAAAGTTCCTAAAAAGGTTCCATGGTTCGTGTGGTTGGAAAGAGCTAGGAGCCTCTTCCTCCTGTATTATTAGCTGCGACTTTCAGTGCAATCAAAGCCTATGCTGACTGATTTTGTTTTTCAGTGTTGGAATTATTATCAGCACCATCCCTCTCACTGAAACCCACAAATTCTCCCTTGTCCTTGTGTAGAGGGACAGACTTGTGGTTGTGAGTACACTGACATTTGCACCCACTGCCCATATTCCACAACCTTTGAGAATACACAAAGTTTTATTTTGAAAATAGTGTTTAACTCTATGTCATCCGGCACTTGGGGTTGAAAATAACACAGACCTGGAACTGGTGGTAACTATGTGTGTGTCAAACAGATGTGTGGTGTGTATGGTGCGCATATCTAATACAGTTAAAATGACCATCAGTACCACTGTATACAGATCAAAGTCAGCTGCCAGCAGACTAACTCTGTCCTTGGAGCTTCTGACCAAGGTATTGTTAAAAAAGCGACAGAGCAACAGAGAGCTACAATTACAAAATCTTCCGCCTGACATTTGCCTATAGAAGCGCAACACACCCTGATGAAACCGTTTCAGTTGTGTATAGTAGGAAGCTTAGTGGGTGAAGAGGAAAAAGGATTTAAATTGCTCAACCACAATGCACCAGACCTAGGAGCAAAGTAATGGAAGCCATAATGCACTGGCCACCACTAATGGCCCATTTCAATTAAGATACAAGAATAAACTAGTTGATGAAGAGAGCTACGCCTTGAAGAGCAAAGAACAATGGAGAAGCAACGGCCCATGTATCAGAAGACATGTTGTCATGGGTGTGTTTTACCTAACTGTTACCCTAAAATGATGGAATAAGAAGGAAGGAAAATAGATGTCTGACAGAAAACTGAGTGTTGGGGCACCTTGTCATAAAATGCTATCCTCTACGCCTCTCAGAAGTCATTATTAAGATTATAGCAATGACCTCTGATCCCCATCCTCCTTTGTTTGGAACATTCTGTGTTACCGCCTCCGAACACTTCATTCAATAAATAATTATAATACATTAAGGTTCAAGTTTTCAGACAGCACTGGGCTCATCAATACCACACTTCACTGCACAGGAGCATATAAGGCTGAACCATATCATTGTGTACTACAGCAAAACAAATGTAATAAAACACATGACAGTAAAACAACAAAAGGCTAGTTTAAGAGCGCATTGGCTAGACAATGTATACCCTAGTTAGGGCTTTATTTAACAACAATAGTTCTTTTCCAGTGCTACTAATAGGCTCGGCAATGCCAACAATATAACCAGCAATCATGGTAGGAACATTTTCTCGACAGGAAAATCAGAACATTTGATATACGGTTGATAAGTGACAGTGCTGGAGAATCACACATAAAGATATTTCTAACCAGTCATAGGCTACCTACAGCACATTTAGCCACACAGTCGACAAGAGCACCCTGAACAGGACTGGGGTACTTAAAGTCTGACACGAAACAGACTGGTGGCGATGTCTATTGTTAACCAGAAAAACAAAGTGTCTCTTAATACCAGCAATTAGACCCATCCAGTGGAACAAGCAGCGAGGTGCTCAGAGAAACAAACCGTAACGTTAATACCTGCTTTTACCAATGTACAACAAATGGCCAAGACATGGTGACAGCTGGCTGTCCTGTGGGACCAGTTGGGGTTTCTGAGTGAACTGGTTGACATTAGAGCATCTTCACACTGCTGAATGGGAGCTACATGAGGGTAGCTATTACTAAATCTACCTTACCATGTGCATAGTGTATATTGGTGTGGTAAATTAACTTTTCAAAATGCAAACATCAGTCACATCTGCCTATTAAAACATTCTAATTCAGCAGCCTCTCAGTAGTAACATCTACCAACCACTTTCACATTTTACCAGCTTTTTTGGCTGGTGGCGGTGGCTAACTTTCCACCTTGTCACTGTATTAAAAAGTGGGGCAACACCAGTATTTATAGTGCTTGTGAATGGTTTTCACATCTATACATTTCTCTGTGGAGCACAGAACTGGCTACTCAACAGAAAACCTTGGGTCATTTTACCAACAGCCTGTCCATATGTTTCAGGTGCTTGTCTCAATACTTCTCTGCCTTTTAAAGAAGCCTAGTGGACATACAGTTAAAAGCAGGATCATATCAGAGATGAAGAAAAATCAGCACTATCACTGACCAAAGCCTGATAATCCCAGACAGCGAAATCCACAGACTAAGAATTTAATCCCATTCATATCCTGCACTTGCAGATTAAAAAAAATACAGATCAACTGGATGAAAATCCTTGTTTAAAAACAAAAGACGCCCCTCCTGGTGCAAAAGGCTAATGATTCAGGTTTTAAACACATGGTCCTTATGTTGTGGTGACACTCACCCTACTGACTGCTCTGAGTGTTCAAACCAGGAACAAATGTCCTTCAGACACACATTACTGCCATGAAGGCTTTCAGACAGGCTCGTCTCACACCACTTGTATCATCACACAGACAGCAACACAATTTTTCAGAAATGCCTGCTGATCATGCCATCACTGTCCACCAGGGCCACTGGACAGAACGTCAAATACAGCGTGGGTGTCAGTACATCGTGGATCACATCCAGGTCACAAAAGCTGATTAACATTAAATGGAACAATGTTTAACGCTTAGTTTGATTTGAAAGGGTGCTCTTTGATGTGCGTACAGGTTGTTCTCAAAACCACTATTGATAAAAGCGTAAACATACTCTGCCCAGTGCTTTGTATATGCTATGTCTTTGATCTGCAGTGGATTAAACAGTGAGAGCGGTCAGGCTAAAAGCCTCAAGTCCTGGGCTGGGTAATTCACAAAGAAACAATCTAATAAATCACAGCAGCAAAATCTTAAATTCCAGTGAAGCTGAGAGACATACCTGAGGCAGCAGTTACAGAGCTGTCTCTGCTATGGTGTTACCAATCTGTGATTGACAGAAAAAAGTTATCTGAAAAAGAGATTGAGAGCTTTGGGTCAATGCTTGAGAAGTAAATGTAATCAGGAAAGTCAGTGGCATTGTACATTTGCACAGTTTCAATCCTACCTGAAACTGATAAACTGCATAGCCAAACAAATGAAATAAAAACACCTCCTTATATACATGAACTCGGGCAAAAAGACATGTGGCCATCACAGAACAGGTGAAGTTTTTACAAATAAAAAGTTGAATAAATATATTTGTGTTTTGATAGAAGAAAATAATGTGGGGGGAAAAAAATCACTGCACTTAAATCCCGAGCATAACCTCTATATATTTTTTATTTAGAGATTATTTCGTTAAGATATTCGGTTACATTTAACTGAGTTCTAGTCAGGACTGAGAAAAATATGTCCCATTTCCCTGAGGTGTGGTTACAGATGTTTCAAATCCGACATTAAGTTCAAAATAAAAAAATGTAAATAAAATGTTTATTTCTTATAAACCATACAAATATGTATCATAGTTACCATGTTCCCTGGTATTCAGGTTCACAATCAAGACGTACAACAGCCCTTCCCCACCATGTTGTCCTGTATCTGAGGTGCACATATTGGATTCATCTGCCAGGAGCCCCGCTGGCTTTAAAACGTTTTTAATACTAATACATTCTGTACATTTTTACGGTGGGGAAATCAAAGAAATCTAGTCTGCCAAGCCTGGTCCCATCCGATGCTCGGCAGCTGTCTCTCTCAGTCTGAGAAAAAGCGGTGATGAAAAAGGCTTTGAACGCCATCTTGTTCATTGCAGCTGCTTGGGCCCTGAATACAGGAACCCATTCATTCGAGGAGGCGGAGGGAGGGAGGGAGGGGGCACACTGGCAAAATGAATTCATCTTTGTGAACCGGTTAATACAAATAGCTCTTTTAAGAAACACCGACAATTTAATAAAACCACTAGAAGTCGGCTATTTTCAGCACCGTAATCTCTCCATGCCATTTCTTCACACTGCTGGTCAATAACTTCGTCGAGGCGGTAGGCTTCACGGATCTTGCCTCGGCGCTCAGCTCGGCTTCCTGCGACAGCCCGTCTGACTAGTTGCTAAACCATCTTTCGAAATATTTACCACTAAATAATCTCCGATCTGCTCTCTTCAACTTGAACACCTTATGCCGGTGTGCTGACTAGGATTGAATGCTTCACCGTGGACCAGGCGTACCGTTCTCCATGTTACAGCTCGAAATACTACAGAGCAGCGCGGCCCGGGGGAGCATGGTTACTGTAGCTGCTAACAACTTGCCCTGCAACCTACCCGTGATCGAGATAAACAGATTGTCAAAATCCACTTAGATAATCTCGTTTTCACATCATTAAAAGAAGCAGTTCAAATTGAGGCCGAACCGTGTGTTGGGAGACTGAAGCTGGTTTACCACTCGTGGAGCTAAAATGGCTATTGCCACTACCAGGTCCACAGCGGCGCTTATTGTCATTTTCCCATGCGATCCTACAGCTGTGCTACCATTTGGTGACAGATGCACATTTCTAGCGTTTTAACGCATTTAACGCAACGAATTATCCATTTCCCTTTCGGCACCATCAGTGGCTGACTGCAGTCTAAACGTGGGAATGTGAACATATAGCTGTGGCATACAGGAGCTTTAATCCATGATGGTTTGGTTTCGATTCACTGAATTAAACGCTGTTAGTTCAACGAGCCCGTTTAAACACAGCCTGGCAAAGAAGTGTCCACGGCCGGGAGATTCAGCATTACGTGAATATCTGATGCTTTTGCAAGGCTAATATTAACGCTTCAACACACGAGTTTTACATTAAAACAAAAAAAAAAAAGCGACACTCAACAACAACACTGTTCATATTCACTGAGGATACAGGCAAATTGTTCTGGCTGCCATGTTCGGGACATACACACCCAGATCAGCCACACCAGGCTGAAAACCTCGGCTGTGGCCACTGCTGGCTAACTTGTGAGGGCTGGCTACAGATAGTGGGGGTGGTGGTGGTGGTGGTGATTCTGTTGGTGAAGTAGCCATTTTTAGACTCCCTTCGTTGTCAATTGCATGATGCTACACATTTTCAACATGAGTGGAAGTAAATCCAAACTCTGCTCGCGGTTGTTTGAGTTATGCAAGTGTAATAAGTTGCAACTACGTAATCACCATCAGCTCAAACCGCTCGCCTAGGGTTAGTCAACAATAAACAAGAGCAGCAAATGGGCCACCGATTCGCTTACCAGGTAACCACTAGCTATCCGTAGAGCAAAGATGAGGGGAAATGTGGGCCGACACACAGAGCCCAAGTGTTGGTGATAATTGGGAGCAATATTACGTCTTGGCTGAACCCACATTGGAGTATCGCTCGGGTGGATGGATAATAAAGCAAAGCTGATACAGTTGAAGTTAGATCGCTGATTTGTTAAGAGAGGGAGAAAGATACCCGGACGTTGGAGAGGAGTGCTGGCTAACCTGCCGAGCTGTCACCAACCAACCTTCTCATTAACATCAGCACTGGCCATTAACCACCAGCTGGGTAAAACCACAACATATAGATATAGATAAGCAGTTCAATTTTGTTGTGGTCAGTTGACACCTGGGTCAACGCTAGCGTTAAGTTTCTCCGACAGTGACCCCCACCCACTCTATTGGCAGCAACGACTAGCTAGCAGCAAGCTAACGGCAGCTAACTAACGGAGAAGCCGCTCAACCCAGTTTAACCCCTTTCCTTCATCCTCCCTGCTCGACAGGCTGGCCAACTGCACATACACTTAATGCATTTCCTGAAGCGCAATTTCAAATAACAATACACACCCTTACCCGCTTTCAGTCGAGGGTATCCGTTGTTTATATCACATTGACTGGAAACAGCTAAATCTTGTCTCTCCTCTCTCCGCCCAGGCGCTCAGATTTAGCTAGTTTAGCTACCGAGGAGCGGCACTCCCCGAACCCAGTTTTTGACCCGCCGAGGGGGGAGACACACCGGCACAGAGGCGCAGAGACAAGGCGGTGTTCACCCAGATAGACGTGTCAGAGTCCCGTTTAGGCGTTCTTCCGTTTCAACGCAAATTCCAACTCAAAGCAAAAATCCCTTCTTGTCTTTCCCACCGTCGTCGTCCCTCTTTTTTCTTCCTTCACGCCAGGATCTCAGTCGCTTCTTCCTCCGGCCATCAAACAGCAGAGATGGGCGCGGTAACCCTGCACTCAGGTCTGGGAAACCCCACGTTACGGCAGCGTCACAACGTACAGCGAAGGGTCGGCGACCACTCCACCAGATCAGGAAATACTGCCATTTTTGGTAACACCAACACACCTAGAGTACATTTACCTACCAAAACACTGTTTTTAATTGTACAACTTTGTTCATTTGAAGAGTTAAGATCAAATGTGAGCAGAGAATGAGACGTTTTCATGCCAAAGTAGGTTAGAACAACAGCCTTTCTACACACCAAGCCCTGTTTATGCCAGTGGTTTTGAAACTGTGGCCAATACAGCTCTACAGGTTCTTGGGGATATTTAAACTATAATTTATCAGGAAAAAATAATTAAAATATTTAGAAATATAGGAAGTATGCCCGTGTGTTTTACCAATATTATCTCTCCATACACAGTATATCCACTAAAATCCCAAATAATTGTGTCTACATGAAACCTTGCTAAAGTGAATATATGGCCAAAAGAGTGTTTCTGTTACTCTGATATGAACATGTGTGGGGACTCCTGAAATATATTAGACTTTCATGTCAGTACAACTGCTACTTCAAGCTAATAACACTGTCTCATTTGCAAAACAAAACAGGCTGCGCCACAAATTTTACTACAGCAGAGCATGCACATCCCTGCCAGCATGCATGTCCAAAACACAACTTCACTGAATCTGCAGTCAATATATTCAAGATTTTTAGAATCTAAATTTGATCTTTTTGTCTTTATAGTAAAAATAAAGACAAAAAAGATATAATTGATAGAAATTAATCGAAAGGACGGCAAATACTAAATCACACTAGTAGAACATTCAGGACCAATCTTCCCTAAACAGTAGTAGCTTGATGGTCAAATTTATATTCGTATTATATTTGTATGTTTGTACATTTATACTGATCTATTAGTAACAACTTATATAACATAACATACTTTATAGTTTATGAACTGATGTTGATGTGCTCTAGTTCAAGCTAAGGAATCAATGGGGATTTACTTCATGCGCTGAGTGCTTGTGGATGGACCATCACTGCAGCACAGAGATGGCTTGATCATTATCACCAGTAGTCTAGGTAGAGTGCTCAGAGGAGGGGTTAATGCCCAGTGGGTTAAGGCGTTTCTTGGAGACATGGAACACTTTGTGGTCCCGCAGGACCACTAAGTGTGTATTTCCTTGGTCCGATGGGGGGGGAAACAAAAGCATCATCAGCTATGATTTGGATGAAGAACGCTCCTGAGAGTGTTTGCTGTTCTGTCTACTGTAGCCCAGCATTAGGGATGTATTGTTTGTGCCAGATCTGTTTTGCTGTTGTTTCTTTGCATTCACATTTTACACGGGCAGTCGCTGTTGTGGCTTAGTTTATATTAAATGGGTAAAAGCCAGCGTGTATCATACTGAACTTGAAATATGGACGTATATTTTTATCATTCGTGTAAAAAGTAAAAAAAAATAACACTGAAGAAGCATATGTAGATGAAAATTACCCATCAGTATATCCTAAGTCTCATTAATTTGAATTTCCACTCGATTGTTTGTTTGTTTGATTGCATTTCCTGCCAGTTCTGTAAACCGCAAACCTGTGGGAGGAAACTGGCCTGCTATCCCGTATGAACAATCCTCTGCTGTGGGATGGTCAGCTCTATAACCACACATTAGTGCACCTTCAAGGGATGCCTTCCCCATAGTGACTGTACACTACTGTACTGTATGGACGGGCGTTGGCACACATGCTTGCGCGTGAGAGTCAAAACCCACCAAAACTCATTCATTCACATTTTTAGGTGTACATTAAGGAAATATTTGATGTTGGTGGAGGATCAGAGACCCTGATTTAGTGTTCATTTTATTTATTGACTGCCTGCAAACAGTGGTAGATACACAGGGTGAGTTGCAAACACTGCCCTTGTGTGTCTGTGTGTATGTGTGTGTGTGTGTGTGTGTGTGTTTGTGTATCAGGCAGTGTTCTGGGTGTGGGTTTCCTCTGGGACTCATCTGCCCAGGTTAATACTGGTGAGATTTAGTTGCCCCTGGATACACCCCTGCCTGTCTGCTTCACATGTGTTGTGAAGCTTCTTTAGCAGCGCGTCGGACCACCCAGGGGAGAAAGCTTATTGTCTGCATTCAGCCCTTTGATGGGAAGAGAGGAAACAAGACAATCCACACCTCGATGTGTTTTCCGCATAAGCTCTGATTCAGCTGTGATCAATAAAAAGTAGTCCAACTACGACAAACGAGGACAAGTATGATGATCGTAATGAGTGAGACCATTATTAACCGTGTTCTTTTTTTCCAGAGGAACATTAGTTTATTTTTTTGAAAAAGAATAAATAAAAATCAGCCTTCTGTGTGTCTAAGCTAATTGTTTCTACATTGAGTACTTTATGTGGGCCTCCAAGAAACCTTTATTAGCATTTACACTCTCCACTATTTTATAAAGTCACATTTACTAACCTGAGGTTGTATTCACGTACAGAGAGAAAGACAGGCATACAGAGATTCACAAACACACCCATACACCTCCCGTCGGCAGAGCAGGGACAGTAAGTAGCACTATCTCGCAGTATTAGCGAGAGATCAGAGGAGAAATCAGATTAGAAAAAGAGGCAAAATGGCAACACAAATATTGCCTAATATGATCTCATACATTTCATAAAACGAGTGACATTACACGAGGCTAAGCTCATAATGACCTTGCTTTTTATAGGCAGGTTGGGGTACAGTAATCTGATTTAGCATAATCTCCTACAATCTCTGATAAATGCTTACAGCATGTATCTCTGAGAGAGGTCAGATCCTATTGGTCCGTTCTGAGGCATTACTGACATCTGCTGTTCAGCTGCACAGGGCCTACTTCACAGAGAGTTGGACACCAATAGGAGTCGGAAACAATTTAAATGTGACTGAGAGATGCTATAAATGATCTGAGAGTTTGTCCATTGGCGCTGTTGTCAGGACTGATATTCCTAATATCAAATAATCTAATCAAATGTTTTCTTATATGTCCTACAATGCTGATGACGCTCACACTCCACATAAGGCCATTGTAACCGTTTCACTACACAGTTATGTATGTGGAGCGATTACATGATTTGAGTCTAATTTAAATAAATACCAAGGACTTGTACATTGGTCCAGAGTATTTTGGTATATTCTCTTTTTGTTGCTTAGTCTAAATGCAATACATAGGAGTAGTTAGTTACACATTTTATCTTTGCACCATGAAGTCAAACTAGTCACTTGTTTTTTTTTTCCATAAATGATCCATAGAAAACACAGAAAGGAAATGAATGAATAATTTAAAACATAGAGAAAGAAAATCTAGAAACACCTAAGAGACACCTAATAGATGTCAGATACTCAACTCATACCTTCTTTAAGTCCATATAATTCCTGTTCAGTTATCCAGTGAGCTGTACAGAAACTATTTTATATTGAAAAATGGCCCCTTTACTTGAAATAAATGATATTGTATTTTGAAAATGTGCTTGTATTGTTGTATCATTTATTTGTGGTTATTTATATTTTTA
>NW_023339707.1:6664335-6664811 GCF_004916995.1 Morone saxatilis
AGCTTTTTACGTCCATTTAGAATAAAATACAGTATTTTGTCATCTTTTGTGTAGATTATAGTCATTGACTTTATGGATGTGTGTTTAGAAACAAGATAAATCAATTAGTTAGAAAACAAGTTCTTCATTAATGCAACCTGTTCATATTATAGGTCAGCTACTCCAACTGTTACCATTTTAAATCCACTACACTTTAAATTCCATGACATTCCAGGAATTCCATACCTCTGGAGGGCTCCTAGTGGCAGGGTCTTGCAAGTACAGTGCTGGGCCCAGTCCACAGGCCTTCTGGGTGGGATTGATCACTTGGGGGACAGACTACAGTGATCTCCATAATGTTCAAAATCAGGTGAAATGTATTTTGATCTTTCATTAACAACCATTTACTATTTATTATTTACTGTTTTCACTTTTCTTTTTTGCACTACCATAAGTATTCTTGCACACCATAAATATTGTATATTGTATATTTTATA
>NW_023339707.1:6664911-6673086 GCF_004916995.1 Morone saxatilis
AAAGTCCATCCAACAGAAACTAACTCATTCATACACATTCACACACCAATGCACAGCATCGGAAGCAATTCAGGGTTCAGTATCTTGCTCAAGGATACTTCGACATGTGGCCTTTGAGCCACAGCTGCCCCAATCATCATATCATATTTTATATATAGTTAGTTATACAGTATATTCTGTATATAATATCTCCTATTACAGACCATTTAATTTACATTTTTTAAATTTCAAGTTAAAATTCAATGATTGATGAGATTTGTTACACTTGTTGTCATTGTGCATGCTATATGAGATTCTGAGCCCAAAATAAAGAGAATACCATTTAATGTTAAAGAGTTTTTTCATATTGTGAAAACTCAGGCAAAGTTAATGTAAAATAAACGTGACTTGCAGTTGTGTAACAATCCTCAATGTTGAAGTCATGAAGAAGAAGGTGGAGGCGTCAATTTGTGTCTGACTTGTAGAGGATACCTGCTGGCTCTTCAAAGTGTGAAAAAACCCATTAAAATAATAATGTGCATTTATTAGTATTCATTTATGGAAATGATCAGTCATGAGTCATTTGATGGGTCGATCAGACGCTCAGACATTTAAACCACGTTTGGGCCTGCTTGTGTATAAGACATAACTTCTACTACAGTCACAGTACAAATGGTTCAAATCACATCCTTGAACAAAACTTCATTAATTCCACCTTTAATAATTATATTCAAGTCATAAATAATTTATTTATTTGTTAATGTTGGCCACAAAAATATAGAGTTATATCACATGTCTTTGTGTATCGTGTCAGTGTGCGTGCAGATTTCCCATTGGCCGGCATCCAGATACCGCAGAGGTCAGTCAGCAGTGGCGGAGACCAAAGCCATCAGGGTGACTCTGTAAACATTCGTCTCATCCCCCTTCAAGGTAAGAGGCACACATGTCTGCACCACCTCATAGGGCTGAAACACACAAACAAACACACGCGTTGATGGTGTTACTATTACTGTAAAGCTGCTGATGTAAGATTTTCCAATGTTTATTACCTTAAAATTCAATTATTTCTATACTAAAAGGAGCAGGATTCAGTGTGTGCACCAGGATTTATTCCTTGGCTGACTAAAACTCTTGACAGATGCTGTAACAATCCTTTTACCTAAAGATACTTTGACTTTTTGATTACCACTTCAACTCATTTTCAAGCCCTTTCTTATTATTTTACAACATAGTTGCTATAAGGATTTCTTTGTTCCTGCTTAACAGAAAATTACATTTACTTTAAAATACAGATTTTGTCAATAACCCACCACAGGCACACCTGTTAGTTGTTACTGATTCATAGAAACATTTCTTTAAGCACTGTTCTCTGTAAAGTTTTTACCCAATTCAATCCTCACCTTGTATCCACAGTGAGGATTCCACGTGACATTGATGGTGCGTTTGTGGCCTGCCTCCACGGTGCCTTTGCTGGGCTCCACACTGAAGCCTTGCTGCTGTAAGGACGCCACGTTGTCCCACTGAAACTCTCCGCTCTGGAGAAAAGGGGATTTGTCCAAACAGAGATTCAAGACAAAATCATTGTTTTTTACCAATCCTTTACATGAAATCATGGTTTGGAGTATATAAAGCTATTGGATATTTATGCCTCAACATGTTTGCCGGAAAAGGGGGAAAAACATGGCAGCAGCATTTTAAGGAGCAGGTTTAAAGGACATTTTAACAATTAAAACTGATGTTAGTTGGTTATTCATTTATACTTTCAGGTTTTTAGAGACTTAAAAAGGGCACAGATGAGGGGTCCGATCTTCGACAGCACAATTCAATACCACACAGATTTAAATCCTTTACAGGGTAGCTCTATAATAAACTATGTTTTCATTATACAACCCTGTGCTGTAAAATTACAATTAAATTACCTTGTATCCTTGTATCTAAATGTACAGCACAATAATAATGATATGGTTATAAACTCTCTTATGATGCCTCACAGTGCACATTAATGAAACGTGTAATCAGAGTGAAGCTCCTTGTTTAGGATATTTGGGCTGTCAGTATCTGAGGACATTACTGTACCTTCTTACTGGGCTGTATGGAGCGGATGCAGCCCACCTGCAGCTCCCTCACTGCAGGTGTGATGGCTCCTGCACTGTAGCGGGCCCGCAGAGTCACCAGCACAGGGATGGTGGGCTTCTCCATCACCTTAGACTCTGCTAATACAGAGGATCCTATGGTCGGTCTTGCAGGTTTTAGCCTATTTACTATAAATCATACATACTTTCATTTCTCTCCATTTTACTACTAGACTGTCGGTGGAATTTGCTGAAAAAAGTTTGTATCCCAGCTAAACGTTTTACACAAACTGTTGCAGGGATTTAGAAATCTAAATACAATTGATACAATGATAGTGGCTCGATGGAAGGAAACAGGTGGATGGAAATTGGATGTCATTTTGTACAGATATTCATGGTCCTCAGTACTTTAAAACCTTTAATCTAGATCAGAATTATCCAGATTGTGTAATCCCTTTGCTATCCCATTTAAAACTGATCTTTGTAGGTCTTATCCTGGTTTTTTCAAAGAATTTCTCAACGGATCATTCTGATCCAGATAGCACAAGATTGGGATTATAGAATCTAGATTTGCAGCCTCTGGACAGACCTCTGTCTGTTGGTCAAAGTAAGACAACATTTCATTAAACATTTTATTAGTAAAGATGTGAAAATGTTGGGAAGTAAGCATATTACTCATTAATTTATCAGCAATTAGTTTAAATATGTTATTTTAGTTTAATATTCTATTAGTCACTATTAGTTTTTATTATAATATGGGGGATATTTGTCAGTGGCAAAATGTAAGAAGTTTAGAACAGGTATTACAATACAACACTTTAAGTAAATATGTGCACTAAAGTCTCCTCATGCTTGTTGTTTTGACCAATGTGATCAAATTGACAAAAACTTGCTTATTTTAGTTAGTTGTGTAACTACCCAATATTGTTTCAGCTAGTTTTTGTTTTTTCCAAAGTCTAGTTTTTATTGCTATTTCAGTTAACTAAAATGTTTTTTCCATGCCTAGTTTTAGTTTTAAGTTTAATTTTAGTTAACTACAATAACATTGGTCTCTACATCCATGCTGGATCCACCCTTGCATCAAATAAAAATTATCCTTAGAGTTTTGAAATACCCAAAAACAACATTTCATCTGGATTCTGGGTAGAATTTGATTACCACATACTTCAATTTCCATGGATAATCTTCATAGATAACCAATGTAGTATTTATCTGTTCCACACTGTATGTATTCCACCACACTACATCCATCATACTGGAAGTGGATGACCCTGATGAAGACATGAAGCCGGTGATACCTGTGAGTGGAGGTTGACTGGTTATCAGTGGAGGGAGGAGGGATTCGATTGGCACTGTCAGCAGGTCTCCTCCATATAGATACATGTTGTGTGAAGAAGCCGCGCCCTTCAGATCCATCACACACACTTTACTCTGAGAGACAGAAATGGCACAGGGTTAAGGTTGTTATATGACGAAGACCAGAGTGAACAGAGGGTGCTTTAAGTACATTTGGATAATAACAGCGCATTGAGAGGGCACCATTTTGCCTGCCTACCATGAGGCCAAGGTCAGGCTGAGTGAAGAAATGTTTTGAGTGTGTGTGTGTGTGTGTGTGTGTGTGGTGCTTTGCTGACCTTATTCATGAGCTCTATGGTTAGTCTGTCAGAATAGTTGACAGACTGGTGGTCAGGCTGAAAGGTAACAGTGATATCCTGGCTTTGTCCTGGAGCAATGCTGCCCTCTACTGGCACAGCACTGAACACACTCAGCCCACTGTAGTTCTGGGTTCCTGTACATGATACAAAATACATCCTGCTATTACTGCGTCTTCTACTGTTACTTTTGCTACTAGTACTGCTGTTAAAAATAATAACAAATAAACCTTATTATAATGTCAGCTGTCAGATGCCATATTATGTCCATGATGATAGCCACAGTATTATACATACTCATACTACATTGATGACTGTACAAATGGTACTGATAAATCCCTTTCTTTTGTCTTTCCATGATAGCTGTGACGCTCTGGTTGAACAGTTTTAATCAACACTGTACTATAGCCCGATTGACAGTGGGTATCGCTTTATTTTTTTATTTTTACTTGTCAGTGCTCTCTGGTCTACAAACTACGTAATGGTTTACAACATCATTTGTTTACGTCAAATCTACTGTTGCATTTCTGTACTACAATTTCTTTTTACTCATTGGCAGATATCTGTATATCTACACTAATGTGATATCAGCCAGTATACTGGCATGGTAACTTATTGGTCTAGCTTAAAAATGTACAACTAATAATCATGTAAACCTTCCAGACATTTTTTTGTTATTGAAAACCACTAAACACTGCCTTTAGATAGGGCCTTTCACGTTTTTGGGCCCACTGTTTCTTCTCTACCACGCTTGGGAAGGGCTTGGAGCCCGTTATTTCACGCTTTTGGTTGCAATTTGCAACTTCACTGCTAAATGCCTCTGAATCCTACACACTGGTCCTTTAACTGCACTATAAAGCACTATGACCTGAATTAGTCTGAAACTATACTACACAAATACCCTTCAACTTTTTAATTTTTTTTTTTTTTTTTTTTTACAACAACTGCATAATCGACTTGCAGCCTCTTGTGCACAGCTCACAACCCTCATAAAGCTTTAATTATTTGAACAGCATGGGCTCCTGTCTCTCTCAACACAGTTATTGATGCTCTTCAAACTACTGATCCCAAAAAATTATAATGAAGACAGTCTGGATCCTTTTTTTCTTTGTCCGATTGCTGAGCAAATAACACACATTTTCAACCTGTCTAGTTCTATTATTGTTGTTCCCAGAGTTCGGAAAACTGCTCATGACGTCCCATTAAAATCCTAGAATCACTCATACACTGTTAACTTCTCACATATGAAAGAAAAGAAAACATTGTGCTGCCATCTTTGTGGACCTCTTCAAGGCATTTGACACGTTTGACCACTCTTTGCTTTTACATATTTTAAGTGAAGTTGGTTTTAGTTCTAGTGCTTGTGCATGGTTTCTCAATTACTGGTCTGGTCGGCTGCAGTCAGCGATCTTGGGTGGTAGTCGTTTTGAGTTTTTACCGATAAGCTAGCAGTGGAGAACCTACAACATTCTTTTAACATTCTTCAAACTGCACTCATTGATCTTACACTTGTACTGAATGCACAAAAAAAGTTTATGTTGTAGAAACCAATATAAAGCATCTTAGGAAAATGTTGGGACATCACAAGCCTCCAGAGCAGCTTTAGTGCTCATTGTCCTAAATTCTCCAACAACTGGTGACTATGGAGGCCACAGCATTTCATTCCAGTCCTTTTCACACTCATCGAACCATTTAATGAGCCCTTGTGTCTTGGAGGAGTTTGTTGTTTCTCCACTCACTTATTTTGCTCTATATTGTTTGGTTTGTCCTATCACACACACCCACATTATAACATACAGGTGTTGCTGTATTAAATGCTTGGTGTTGAAAGGACATAATTACATCTTACCCACAGTAGGCTGCACCTGAGAGTCTGTGTAACGGCCCAGCAGGAAGGCCACCCTGTCAGCTCCACCCTGAGGCCTGGAAGGAGAGAGGCTGGCCAGCAGCGCCCTGAAACCCACTGCCACCGCTGAGCTATTCTGCAGCTGCAAGCAAAACAGGGCTCAATGTCAGTTCCAAGGCTGCCACCTCCTCAAAAGCATCAAGGTAATCGGTACATATCAACAGTCAACACACTCGCTCAGTTATGGATTTCATCGTTTAAAGAGTGGACCTGAATTAGACATGGAAAAACAGGAAATGTGTTAAAAACCAACAAGATCTCACTCTCTACTACTCCTTCTTGTCCTTTTGTCATCAACAAACGTTTGACTGACCTTCAGGACCTGTGAGGAGCTCTCCTTCTCAAACACATAGCCAAAGTCAAGGAGACCTCCAGGGTGGGAGCAGGTGACAGCAGGGACCACACCCTCCCCACACAGAGTCATCTCCAGGGTCATCTTCTGGCTTCGTACCTCCAGAGCCTCACAGTACTAGAGAACAGTGGAGGGTGGATGGATGGTATTACTTAACAATATTCACAATGTTACTAAAATAATCTCTTGACAAATGAAGGGATAACAATCATTTTGGATAATTCATCTTCACTCTGAGACTTATGGGTCATCCATTAGTTCTTAATTCTACACAGTTAACCTACCTTTTTCTCCAGAGATGGACTGAAGGCCAGTACCAGAGTGTGAGTTTCTCCAGGTCTTATGCATCTGAGAGCATTCAGAAGGGAAAAGGGACCATGTGTATCCAGCACCGATGACGTCAGCTTGGAAATGGTCAAAGAAAAGGCGTGAACAGCTGATATTTTATTTATATTTTATTTGTATTCTCACTGTCTTCCATAGAAATAGTAGCAGTGGCGATTTACAATTAACACATGCAACACTTAATTAGTATTTAATATCTGGACATGAAAGTAACTGTTGAAAAGAGATGCCATTTTTGTTATGAATTGTATCCAATATAAAATGAGGTAAACCTATTGAGGATTACTATTTGCCTGGCTTAACGTCATAGGTGTACAATGGGCGCCCGTCTTTGCTTTTCCTGCCTCCATGTCAGTACAATGAGGGTGAACAGAATTTAATTTATGGCGCTCACAGTGTTGAAATTTTTCATTAAAAAATTCTCAAAAGCAACAAAGTGGCTTATTGCTTTGTATAATCCTTTCCTTTCTTTAGAAATCCTTTCAGCTGAAGTCCATATAAAAACTGTTTACAGTGTAATGTCCTAGAGGCTGAGGGGTTAAGGCGCTGGCCATGACCAGAGACCCCTTGTTGCATGTCATTCCCCATCTCTCTCTACTCATTTATACATTTCTCAAAAGATTTTTTAACATTTGTACAGATATCTTGAGAAGTGTGAATAGAACACAGATACCATCAAGCATGGTTTTGTAAATATAGAAAATCTCTTTTTGCACTAGGAGTTTAAAACAGGACTCTATAGTTATGCATTTTGTTTTATGTGTTTTCACTTAGCTAATCAGTATTTGCTGGAGAAAGGATACATCCAAAGATTCCTTTGATATGTTTTGAACTGTAAATCTCTTGATCACTTTTTCTCCTAAACAAAGACACAAATACAACAAATTAGATAAGTACAAACAAGATATGCACAAGTGGATATTTACACTATGTGAAGAACCATCAAGCAACATAAACATCACTCACCCACTGCCACCTGATGGAAGTCTATGATATTGTGTCCATTGTTGGATATTACCACTAGAGGGGGCTGTACAGCAGGACACTGCAGCTTCAAGTAAAGCGTATTGAAGGGACTGTGGATTGGACATGACAAGCTATGAAATAAGGAGTGTGTGTAAAAGCTTCTGCTCTTTGTTTTTCTTTATAGCTTTTTAAGTCAGTAGAATAATGGAAAATAACATAATATGTATTTATATTCTGACTGATCAGTTTTCAAAACAACTACTTGTGTTTAGTAATAAATTGATTAAATGCTTATCAATGTGATTGTGTCCTGATTATTCATCTGACATTCCCCACAATACTACACATCAAGCTTTTCAATCTCTCTTAATTAAATACTTTTGTGGACCTTTGCACTACAAACAGTCTAGCCTGAGGCAGTGTAAAACAAGGTTCTGCTGATATTGCCGATCCAATAAAATCTACGTTTTAAAAGAGAATGAAAATTGCAGAGAGGAAAAGCATGTAGTTTATATTCCGTCTGCAACTACCAGTCTGATTTCTGTGTCTCTGAGGTTTAAACAGTGCTTTTGCATTTGGTCATACAATCTTTTCTTGTGTTCTTGTTGATTTGGATCTGGACCATAGCTTTCCATAAACTGTTAATCTGCTTAAAGAATTTCCAAAGGTTAAACCAAACAGGCATATCAGCTATCAGAAGTGGTGGATAAAGAACTATTTAAGTGGTAATCTGTGATCACAGCAGTGGAAGTCTGGAAAAGGAGGCCATGGTTTAAAAGCCTTGGCTCACATTCAGGTTTTAGGACTACAAAATCTGTAACTTTGTATCATGGTCTTTTTTAAATATTCTGCATTATATTTTATTTTTTACAGATTCTGCTGGTTTCTATCTATCTATCTATC
>NW_023339707.1:6673205-6679459 GCF_004916995.1 Morone saxatilis
ATCTATCTATCTCATATCATATCGCCCAGCACTAACGACAACAGTGTGCTGCACAGAGCTGTATAGTAGCTGACTCGGTGTTACCTCCATGCTGGCTGCGCCTGTCGGTCTTCCTCTGGAGGGTTTTCGTCCGACACAAAGCAGGGAATGGTGTACTCGCTGTAGCGTTGTGTGAAGGAGTACAGCAGAGAGGCCCGGGCCTCCTCATACTGCTCTGACCTTGAAGGAAAAGACTATTAAACAAACTCTCCTTACACACGGTCCAACTTATTAATTGGGTTTAGAGATACAAGAGACACTTTCAGGGTGAATGTAAAAGATGTTTCCTAAAGAATAATTTATTCAGTTTTTGCAGTTCTACTCTTTGATATTTGGTTATAGAATATTTATTAATATTATTAATTTGCTTTACTGGCATTTCAGTTCAGCAAATCCGTTTGTGTTTTCTAAAGTAATTTGTGATACTAAGCAAGCAATAAGATTGTTGACATCAAGGGAAAAAATCTAATTGTAGAAATGAAAAGCTCATACCCTGGTTGTATGTCGCCAGGATTTGGTGATTCAGTTGGTTGGTCTGTCTGTGGGCCATCTGACACATTGCTGTTCTTTGGAATCACAGGTGCCTTCTTTCCTTTACCGGTTTCCACTGGGACCTCCTTTTTATTCTTACAACACACACACACACACGAACATGATTGATGGGTTCGGACGTCTACATTCATGTTTATCGAGGTGAAAAAGTGGGCTGGTGAAGATGTACTCAGATTTAAAACCCTTTTGGCAGCTCGGACTGACCCTCACGCTAGCAGCTGGTTACTGGGGTGGGTGTGTGTATAGTCGTACCTCCTGCTCAGCGTTTCTGTTCTTCTCCAACTCCTTCTCACGGAGCAACTTGGCTCGGTGGAGGAGACGCAGTGCCTCCTCTTTGATCTCCTGGTCCAACAGTCTGGGTCTGAATTTCACCTGGACCAGACATCTCTAAGTGAGAGTAGAGATGGTAACATGTCAGGAATTATTCAGATTTAGGGCATACAGCAGAACCACTGGGTAGTATTGTGTATATAATTTCACATTTTCAAGAAACTTTAAAATGGCAGATTCCAGTGTTCTACCTCACTGGTGATTTTTAATTTGGCCCTCCACTTCATATTGCAAAGTGTAGGTTTGATGAGATGGACTGAGGATGATAATCCCCCTGTTTTCCAATTGCATACCATTTACTGAATTTCTCCCACTGGCCCTCTGTTACGCAGTACAAAAAAAAATAATGCCAAGGATTAATTATATTTATAAACAGAGTCTGGAGGAAAGTCTTCCACTGTCAACTGACAGAAAATAGGATTCAAATGTAACTGTCACAACCCATAACAATGGGCTGCAATGTATTTTTAAATAGATATACTGTGAAATGATGCTGCATCTAGTGAATATTTAATTAACATTCACTGTGTTTTGTATAATATTCTGTACTGATTGTTATTGCAACATAGACAGTGCAAAATAAAAAGCACTCGTTCACTTCCATCAGGTATCCAGTAGAGTGCATCATTACACTATAAAGGCATCTGCTGTGTGCCAATGGTAAATGATGTTGTTTCACTGTAAGTCTGTATAACTGTATTGAGTTAAACTGAGGCTGGAAGACTTTCCTCTGATAACCATTAACAAACAAATTGTCAAATTAACAATAAATACAAATGTACTTCCAAGTGCAAGGTTTTGTTTTCCTAAATAGTAAAATTAAAGGTTACATTTACAAGCTTAACTGAAACAATTCTGATTAGAAAATTAAATTAAATTTAAACTCAAAGCTACGTGTAGCACTATGATCATATGTAGACCTTTAATTATGTTGGACTAAGATTTTGGCCATGCGTAAAATAAGAAACACAACCTCAGGAGATCAGGCTGACTAACCATGGGATTACTAAAACAACGGGTGGTGGGGGGTTTAGCTGCACCGATAGTGCTAGTGACATGCTTGGTTAAAAGAGGTTCTGACAGTCCATATTAAAGGGGCACTCTGGCAATGTAGTAATGCACTTCCATAACGTTGGGGGAATCATAAGAGACACATTAAAAAAAGCAATGGTCAAAATGAATGCATCAAAATACACATATCCTGACTTTTAGCTCCTTGTACAGGTCCTTTCCCATCCTATATTTCCCACAATGCACCAGTAGCATTAAGTAGTAGCAGTATCAAAAGAATCTTGTGTGCCCCTTTAATATCAATGTAAACAACAAGAGGTGTGCTACTCCACCTCTCCGGGCAGCAGGCCACCCGCTGAAGGAGTGATGCTGATGTCTGAATCCTTGGGCAGGGTGAAGGAGAACAGCCTGGGTGCTACAGGAACCACGGTGTCCTTGACCAGTGGAGGGATTGGTTGCTTGGACTGGATATGGTTGGTTTGATGGTTAATCAGGTAAAGTATGGCGGTGGAGTGGTCACCTACTGCCGTGGCCCCAAACTGGACCAGAGAATGGGACAGCTCCAGTGGAGGGCGGACACCCACTGCTCGGCAAGACAGACGGAAATCTCTGGTGACAAAGAAAAAGAAATTGTTCAATTATATATGAATAAATATGGGACGTAACTGAATTATATCCATCATATCATAATGACACATACTGATCAAACCAGATCCCATCATTATATTCAGGGATATATTGGTCCCATAAATCAACAAAACCATATATATGACATTTCATTTATACACAATGCAAGACTAAAAGTTCACCTGTTAATTCCAGATTTGCAGCTGAGCTGGAAACTGTACTCCTTAGCCTTGTTGGCACTGAAAATCAGATCAATCTGCAGGGTCTCTTCTGGGAGCAGAGTGCCAAAGCCATCATTAGGCTGGACCTCAATAAACTGTAGTGTGAAAGAACACAAACACAATGTTTGAATTTAAAATTTTGTTCTAATCTAATCATTTTCATGATAACAAAACCCATTTTAGACATTATTCATAGTCAGCAATTTCCCTGCAATAGCCATTCAATGTATTTTCATTTTTCATTCAGTAATTATCTCTCTATACTTTATATAGCAAAAAGGGGTGCCCCAACTCCGTTATTTTCACTTGAAGTGGGAATGTGTCATATTGTGTGGATTGACATTGCTGCTTTTGCCTACATTTATGATAGAACGTGCAGCACAGTGTTAAGAACCGCCAAAGCTGAAAGAAAATTAGACTTGCTTCTAAAGCAGTCTGACAAACAATGGCCGCTAATTAGATCAGTCCCCCGCCCACACTGCAACAGGATCAGCTGGTCATCTTACTGGTACAGAATGTGGTATTAATGTTTTATTATGTGCTTATAACAATATGAGGTCATAACACAAGCTGTGCTAATGTAATATTCATCCAAAACACAGCTTTTATGCTTTTGCCGTGCGCACCATCAATTATTATTGAATGACGTCTTTAACAAAACATTGCAAGTGTGATTGGCTGCACTGTACAACAGATACACCAGTTACTCTTCTGTTGCATTTCTGCCAAATTAGCTGATCACGAGTGTTTGCTGTTGTGTTAAACTGCATTAGCTGTTGCCATGGTAACTGCAGGTATCACCAAATCAACCAAAACTGGAATCTTAAGGACTGAACAAAAAGAGCAAATCTCAAAAATGGGGAACCTGTGAAACAAAGGGTGAAGCAGAATTTCTGAAAGTGAAAGTCCTATTTTAATGACTACATACACAGCCAACACCATCTTCAAATACAGCACTGATAAAAACATTGTTTTCAGTGACTAATAGTATCTGGGTTTGTCTCTGCTTGGATCGGGATCCTGGCAACTGTACTTCACAAATACAGCAACGTGTAACACGAGATAAAGTATTCACTCCAAACTAAAATCACAGACGTTCTTGTCACTCGTGCAGTACCTCCGGAACACCCAAGAAGCCAAAGTCTTGAGGCAGCAGGGACAGGTTGGTGAGCCGAACGCTGCTCTTCACCGATTGGTAAATGGAACAGTAGCCAAAGTCCACCTCAATCTGGTCGAACTCCAGATCTGAGGTCGTCACAATTGCTTGGACAGTGAAATGAACAGGCTTCACCTGAACACACAAAGCATAATTACAGACCTTTTTTCTGTGTGAACATTTTTTAATCAACAACAATGAAGAACCAACAGAAACAAAAAACAAAAACTATTTCTAATGTCATCATTAATATCACAATAACATTGCAATGTTATGTAAAACATCAGGATGGTTTGATTTATGTAATAAAAAGGGTTCCAGTGGCTGCCCTGCGCTGGTATCACTTTTAAAATCTTAATTATACATTTTCCTATTCAGATTGAAGAAAAAATACATTGAGTACAAAGACAGCACCATTAGCATGGGACCAGTATGGACTGTTTATTTTCTTTAAAAAATAAGCTTTTTTAAGTCTGTGATTTCACAAATATGAATATATGCACTTGAAGTATCTAATGAATTGAATTTGGTTAAGGCATGGCCACTTTAGTCTTCCAAGCTGAAATGAAGCAATGCTTTTATGCATATAGTCGTCCTTCATCACTGAGCTGCTAAGATGCAAGATGTGTGTGTGTGTGTGTGTGTGTGTGTGTGTGTGCGCGTGCGCAGGCATTCCAAAACTGAGTGTAGGATCAAAGTAAGTTTTAGAAATTTAAATATCTGCAACAAACCAAGTAGCTGTTTATCAGTGACCTCGCCACTCCCAGAGAAGTATTATGGTGTGTGCTAATTATGCAAGGCTGGTGTTATTCTTAATTTTTCTTATTGTCAATAAAGTCCAATGAAATGACTAAAACCAACAATACACGAGTCCTTCTCTATACTTTCCAACTTCCCTAAAAAGTCCTAAAACAGATGGGCATTGCAGATTTCAGCAAACATTACTCAAAGTGGAGTAAACAGTGCATTGGCTGGGGACTATTTTAAGCAGCGGATTGGTATTTATGCCAGCAGACAATGTATATGAGATTGCTGTGCTTTTTAATAGAAAACAATTGAGGCCTATGTCACAGAGGAAGAGGCTAAATCAAATGTTGGTTTTGGTCATTTTATGAGATTTATTGGCAATAATAAGAGTATCACTAGCCTTACCCATTAACACTACTTTAGGTCCATTTTGTTTATATTAGTCCTCGATGAGAAAACTAAGTAATCTTGTAAGCAGTGTTTTTTCTCTCTCTCAAGATAATGTCTTCTTGAATCATGTCAGGGCGCAGCAGATGACCTTGTTTATTGGTCTCTGCACCATTGCTTTCCTGGCTGCTGTGGTGTCTGGTGACCATACAACAGCGTGTGTGTGAGAGTGTGTGTGTGTGTGCATGGTTTGATGCCAGGAGCTCAGAGCCTGGGGCTGGGAGGGCAACAGCTTTGGTGCTCCACAGGAGCATCCTGGCCCAGTCTTTGGCTCCATGTCAGAGCTCTGCTCCCCCGTCCTTGTCATGGTAGAGACAGGGAATAGGGGCTGGATGGTGGGGAAGAGGAAGGTGACGATTTGGCAAGGAGACCGACCAGATTTAGATTTACTGAGAAAGAGTACTGGCATCAGTGCAACACGAATGTCTAAGCAGCTGCTCTGTGTTTTTTAATAAAAACTGCTGCTGACAAGTTGAAGGAATTCAGATGCTGTAAGCACTTTATTTTCCACTTCAAGGGCTTCTGAATTGATTGTTTATATATTTATAAATTCAAGTTGGACCTTGAGAAGAGGATATTTAGATTTGTGCATTTTGAGAGGAGCTTTTGCTTGACACTGAAAAGTCTGCTAATCAGTGTTTGTTGCACTGTACACAACCAGAGCTACAATCCAACAACTAATCTATAATGTGGACCCCTCTGATGTCAATATACAGGACATATATGTAATACCAGTACATACTAGTAATGGTATGGAAATGGTAAAAATGTGCAAGTGTAATAAAGTCATATTATAATATCTTCTTCTCTATAGCAATGAGGTTGAAGTGATATAGATTGACGGCCATAACAGAAAGCTATAGTAAAGTTAAAACATCCAGGAGCCTCCTATGTGTCTATGTTGAGGAACATTATTGTCAAAAGAATAACTGCACTTTAAGAATGGCATGGTGAATTGCTCTAAATAATACAATACCCATGAGTTGCAGCAAATTCTGATCACGTTGTGGTTGCAGTTGGGAATAAAACATGGTGCCATAGTCGCCAAATGAACACAGAATCTTAAAGTAAATTCATTTAAGCTGCAAATTATGTTATCAGTTTTCTAAAAAGTGTCATCCTGC
>NW_023339707.1:6679479-6679767 GCF_004916995.1 Morone saxatilis
GCCCTTAGCAGTGCAGGTAACAGAATGCCAAAATGCACCATGGGAGCTGTAGTTAACTTTCCATTTATGCATGCACATAGGCTTATACCCTAGATAATTTAGAACACAGCTGCTCATATTTTGTACCGATGATTCAATCAGGAGAGTTACAAGCCCATCAAAGTTGCGGAAGTGCTTCAACTGTCATCGAACATCATCTGTGCTGCAAATGCTGGACTTTTATTCCTGGGAACTATAGACACCTGAGATATAGTAAGTGTTCCCACTTTGCAACACACACACACACAC
>NW_023339707.1:6679855-6681029 GCF_004916995.1 Morone saxatilis
ACACACACACACACACGTATATTTATGTCTTATCTATGCAAGTTTATCCATGTTTTATGTGGTATATACTGATATTCATGTTGACTGTGTACATGTATGTTATATGTTATCCATGAGGTATGTGAAGAGAATATATTATACATTATATATTAACATACATATTTTATGTATCTCTGTTAATTAAATAATTACACCAATAAATAAACACAAAATGTATGCTAGCACATAATATGTACACCACTGAATAAGAAGAGAACACATAGCTTTCTGTGTTCCCATTTTGAGCTTCTGGAGTAATCTTCAGTTAAACAATATGGGATAACCTTTATGCTTGGCTTATTAACGCCCATGGAGTAACTGGGCCTTGAGGGTGGGAGATAATTTTAGCTTGTTATCAGCAAAACAGGTTACAACCTTCAGCAGCTCTGCTTCTGTTGGGGACAAAGTAGGACACAAGCCCTGTATTGCACGACAAGTACACTGTTCTCAGGATCCCACAGAGCTATCCTGTAATATACTGGATATTTTCAGTGTATAATATAATACAAACCTGCCCTGCTACTTGCACTGTCATTGGGACTTCCAGGACTCCTGTATTCCTGTCAAAAAACGTCTTGGCATCTTTAGATAAGGAGCATCTATGAGAGAGCAAAAAAAAAAAAAAGCAGGTATAGTGTGAGAATACACAAAATGGAACTTTCTTGTAAAACGATTATTTTTTCACGTTCATAAACAGAGAAGTGCAAAGACACTAATTAGGGGTTAATAATAAACACGACTGCAACAGTGATTTTCAAGGTTTTTCTCAGTCACATACACAACAGTCAAAAGCCACGAGCCCCTGTCGAGCTTCTCAAAGAAAGATAAAGATTCAGACCCTGAAGACCCATTACTTCACTTTAACCCACGACTGTAGGATCGGCTTGCCAGGGAATGCAGGAGAGAGATGTAGAGCGCGCCTCCACACTACTGTAGGTTGTAGCCATGGTGATGGGAGACGTAAGTATGATTCAAAGAGGCCCAGTAGTCATGCACAGGCTTATGTAAAACTCCAGTCCCTCAGTATAACATATACAGTATATACACTGTATATATGTATGTGTAGTTCATTATCATGTAAACAGTGGTCAAATGTCAAATGCAGTTTGTGGCTCAGAATTACCCGCCCCCCCCC
>NW_023339707.1:6681129-6699343 GCF_004916995.1 Morone saxatilis
ATGTATTATTATTATTATTATACTTTTTGATTAGTTTTTTGAAAAATTTAACCACCCCAGCTTCTGTGTCGGCTGAAAATGACAAAATAACATAATAACCTTCTCCCAAACATAAATTGGCTTACACGGACACAAGCTAAATTCATTTGTTAAACAAAATGTCAATTCACTCACTTCACTTATTAGGCTGAATGTAAAAAGAGCTAAAGTTCTCTTTGCTGAACAGGATCTCAAATATGTGAACCATTGGCCTTGATATTGTAGAATGCTCTGGATATGTGAAAAAAACATGTGGGTTGGATGGAGACAAATACAAGTGGAGGAAGACAGGCAGAGAGGGATGAAGCAAAGGAAAGACGGTGAAGGATGTGGGCAGGTTGAGCGCAATCCTTCAGAGCAGGAAGCAAGAAGCAAACACCTGTGTAAAGAATGAAAGCTATGAGTCATTTTAGAAACCAGATTTAACAGTGTATGAGTGTGTGTGGATGAGACAGTGAGTGAAAGCAGTGCTGCTAATGAGCATTTGAAAATCCAATCACAGGTCTGCTTAGGAAGACTTGGCAGTGCCGTTTTAAATGACACACTGCCACTGCATAAAATAAAAGAACACCTACCAAAAATCAACAGGCGAGATCCAACCATGACAGAGATGAGACATACTGCTTTCTTATTCCCAGTATGATTTCTGTGAATTTCCGGTGCGGGTGGAGGACACTCTTTGGGGCCTTAGGGCATCTTAAAGGATAATTCCGATCTCATTTTTGAAGCTTTGGGCATTATTTCTATTGGTTATGATAACACTGTATTCACTAGCCCCAGATGGTGTCTCTCCGTATTATCATTACATCTGAGTCGCAGAGCAAAGCATTCGTTTTTCTGAGAAATAAATCCCTTTTAAAAAAATGCAGGTCGTTCAAAAATACTTACAGCTGAGACTCTTCTAACCATCTGGATAATGAAATGTTCCATCCCCTGCACAATAAAAGCCTTTCCTATGCCATTTCCCCAAGTTGCGACTCCATTCCCTAATCCAAACAAAGATGGTAGCCCAAACTGGCAAAGCATCTTTGCTTGATTTATAGGATGTGAAGCAAATGTATGAATTTCATCATAAGTTATATTTGTCTATATCAATTACTTTTACTGTGCAGCCTGTGGAATGTTTTTCCTCCCAAATGGTTAGAGGAGTCTTTCAAAATTCAGGAAATACTGTCAAGATAGGTGTTGGTTTGGATTTTTTTAAAAACAACTCAGGGATTAATCTTTCAGAAAAACATGAAACATGACTCGAATGAGCAATAATACATCACAGGCACAAGTCCAGAGGGGCAAGAACTATTACTATTACTACTAATGCCAAAGAAGAATCATCAATCAATAGTAATAATTTCGGGTGACAAAGTATTTGTATATGTAATAAACCCAACAGAGTACCTCTAAAACCAAGTAATGCCAGCACACTGCAGACGGTACCAGTAGTAATTTAAATATAAAAGTGTAGGTGAAGTAAGTTTCACTTGAAAGCTTGTTTGGGCGGTAAATAAACTTTATGTTTATTAAGTTTTATTAAGTTTGAAATTTAGAAGTTTATCAGTCAAGATCACTCCTCCAGATCTGGTGGTTGACGAGAAGTACACACATTCATTTTAGCAGAAGAGAGCATCACTCAGAAACCAGTACCCTCGTATAGCCTGAAGAGGTTGTGAAGAGGTTCAACGGAAGTAGTATCATTACATAAGAACGTGCCACTAGTAACTATGTAAAAGTTAGGGTAAATAAGGCTTTTAGAAGTCATTTACAGGCATATTCCTTTCAATTCCCCTTGCAGTCATGTTTCTTTGTCTCTTTGGTAACTGCTTCAAGCTACTGCTAAAGCTGGCAGAACAGATACATCACATTGTTAGGATTGTCAGGCTACTGCTTCACTGATTTTTGTTTCTCAGATCCCAGCAATTCACTTGGTGAGTTTAATGTTATCATAATCGATAGAGCTGATTGCCAAGTAAGATCCAAGTTGTATTAAACTGGAATTATCCTTTAAGAACAACAGTGTTGTCATTGAGAGCACAGGGAACTGGGTCTGGTGCCTAAGGTTATGTAAGCCGAATCAAGGCCAGCATATAAGCAGTGGTGGATGGTGAATACATAGAGGGAGTTTGAGAATAACAGAGAGGCAGAATAGATGTAGAGTTAGAGGGGAAGTGAAGGAGCACAGAGATATAGGACTGCAGAGATTGAGAGAGCCAAAGAGAGAGAATTATAGTTAAGCACAGAGGTGAGAGGCCAAGAAGAAGAGAAGTATGTGTGAGAGAGTGGGAGAAGACAGCACAGAAGCGAAAGAGAGAGACAGAGAGAAAAAGTGTGATACAGAGGGAGTAGGGAGGGGGTGGTGGCTGTAGCTGTGTTAGTGCTTGTGAATGCTGCACCATCTCAGCAGCAGCACGAGTAATGCTGTACTCTAATCCTCGCATTAAAACCTCTGCTGATTCACTAAGGCAGATTACTGACATTTTCCCACTTCCCCCTCCTGTCCCCTGGCTGAACGATGACCGGTGTGTGCCCCAAACCTTTCTTGTGTGTGACAAAAAATGTCGTCCTGTTATTATTATTTTCCATCAATAGTCTCTCAGTTAGCAGTACACAAAGCTGTTGGAGTGTGAAAGAAAGAAAGGAGGGTGGGCAGAAGGATACTAGCGCCCACACTAAGTTTTTTCATACTGAACGCCTCTCATATTTGCCCTGGGGGTCCCCTGTCCGCTCTCCTGGCATTCAAATCGCAGTTCAACTCCTGCCTCTCGTTCTAAATATAGAACGTGTATTGTTGTAGAAAGAATTAGCACGTCCTTCAAAGTCATTAGAAACCATTACCATTGCGCATAGAGTGCAGGTGTGTTGAGCAACTCTTTTATACCTGCTGGGTGTTGACTGGCTATAGATTGTTTCCATTTGTAGCCCAGTAAGACTCCACAGCTTGCCCTATAACAATAAGGGAAGCTCATATAGGCTTTGTAGCATACTTGAAACAGATTTTATAAAAGATTATACAGTCATTTTAACAGAAATTGGATAGTTAGTGTGTGAAGACCGCTCCTGCTACCTTTAAGGGAAAATTCTGTGTTTTTATAATTTGGGCCATGTTTTTCTATCTGTGTCCAATATTTTTATCGATTATGATAATACTGTATTCACAAAAGTAATTGCGTAAGCGCACCAAGAGCTCATAGTTGTAAGTTGGTATGTTTACCTTTTGCGTTTGTCTTCTTTCCCAGATAAAGTAGGCCAACCTAAGGGTTTGTTTAAACCTGTCTGATCCTATGACTGCTTGTGTTTCTTGCCCTGTTTGACTTCTTTTTAAGAGATGCTTCTGCATTTCCAGGTAACATCAATTAACTAGCTGAGAACAATGATATTATCACTGGCAGAAACAACGGCATAAATGGCTAAACCCAGGTTATAATGAACCAGAATCCTTTAAAGTCGGTCCTGGTATACTGGAACACTGGTTTATTGTATACTTCTAACACCTCCATCTATAAGAGCCCTTAAACAAGATTTTTCTGTGTGCAGTGTATACAATCCATAACAGTTTTCTGTCCAACAAGAAAACTGTATGTTTCTCCTTTGTTGAAAAAGCAGAGCTCTGGGAAGTCACAAACCTGCAAGCCTGAATCAATACATATGACAAATCTCCTATGGAGTGAAACAGTTTGCACTTTTATAGAAGGTTGATAGGATCTTAACAAGCTTACAGTCTAAAATAAGATTATGAATGCTCCAGTGATTCCATTATTATTCCATCCTGTGTGTCCTTCCTTACCTTGGCAGGAACTTGAGTTGGGCATTAAAGCTCGACTGAGCCTGGATGAAGCCTGTCTTTGGTACGATCTCCATGTGTTTCCTCATTTCTGGGCACACCTCAAAGGTCAGCTTCAGGGCTGTGTTGGCCCTGTCAGGAAAAAAAATATGGTTTCATTAGCATAATGGTGCATTATAACAATGGGGGATCTGTTCTGTTATTGAAAAATAATGCAGACAGTATTGCACAGGCAACAATGCACAGGAAGGGAATTCTGCCGTTACAGGTGTCACCATGTGGAACTGCAACTGGATTACCAAATTTAATGCCATGGTCACTGGCTAAAGAGTTCAACGCTGTATAATTATTGTTTGAAATTGTTGTGGCACATCAGCGTTGGGTTAACTTTCCTACAAGTGGAAAAAGCTGCTGCAATGCAATAGCCATTAGTTTCAACAGAATTAAAATTGTAATGTGTTAATTTTAAGTTAATTTTACAGCTGTGATGAGGATACTCAAGAGCTGTGCAGTTATGTGAAAATAAGCTTAATCCAAGCCTATTGCTATTGATACAGGGCAATTCTGCAAAGCTAAATTTAATAAGCAATGGTTAAAATTAATTAGGTTTAGTCAAGGTTAGGGATAGGGGCACAAACTCCAGTCTCTGGCATGAAAGTTTGATACTCTACATCCCTATCCCCACAGGGCACCCTTCTTCCTGCATTACTGATGTTTGACGTGAATCATGTGCTGCAGTACTTTTGGATACAGGGTTGGGCCAATCAGAGTGATGGCATTCTTTGGAGCAGGCTGTATAATGTGTTAAGTGCAAGGGTAATTTGATGACTTGTAGTTTTTGGGTTTGGTTTTGCTCATACCGTCTTCTATACAAAATCCCTGTCATGCAATACAGTAACTTTAATCCATCAGTGGCATGGCTATGCCTTTATGTTGACACTTACAGATGTAATTTTTCAGATAGCATGAAATACACGAAGACAACATAATAGCAATTAGGTAAACATGTTAATTTTTTATGACAGCAACAACAAAAAATATATATTCCAGGTGCTATGTCCAGTGGACCCCACACGGCATATCTCTCACGCCTCAAGGACTCAGCAAGGACAGAGAAACGATTTTTGTTTGAGTGACACCTACAGAAACAGGCTTGTATAGAGTGATGTACCCCAAGTCCATATCTTTTAGGTGACCTAATTTCCAGGAGCTCCAACAGATGGTTGTGCCTGTGGCAACAAGCCTCAGTTATAGCTGAGGCAGTTATAACTGAGGCTTGTGATATAAATGGCTCTTCACCTTGGGAATTCTCCAACACATCCAACCACAGCCCACAATCACACACCTTCATAAAATGATGACAGTAGAAACACGCTGAAAAAAAACTGTGTGCTAGAGGTGATATGCATATACAGTGATAATATTTTGTTATGTCTGCTTTCATCCTCAAAGATACAAAGGTGAGTAATAGGCGAGCTGTGGCAAAATAGACTGAGGGACACTTCATTTTTCGATTCCCGTCTCAAATGAAGTGACCCACTTTGAAAAGCGAGGTCAACCAGATGGTTGTTTCCCCGAGGCAAGGACTCTCAGGGACACTTGGGGGATATTAAGTCGCTATCTTAATTCCGGCCAAATGATAACCTTCAAATCACTCTCGGAGGAATATTCATGGATACATAATCATTTAGGGTAATTAGGCATTTTAATTAACAGGGGCATTTAGCTCATCCTGTCTTTTTTACTGGCTACCTGTGACCAGTTTATTTATGAAGGAATGTTTAATGATTTAAAGGTAAGTTTACAGCAATTCACATAATTTGCTTCCTTGGGGTGAAGAACATTGTAATACTGATTATATAACCTTCACATCATACTAATATATTTGTTTCACTTGGTTGTAGATGTACAATACAATTCAACAATTACATTTTTTCCATGTCTGCCCCCTAATAGTCGACTTAACCGTTAGTCGATGTAAAGAGTATTAGTCGATGCACTTTCATTAGTCGGATAGTAGCAGAAAATAACAACAACGTTAAACTCTGTTCGGGAGCTGCGCCTTGTCACCACAATGGAAGTATCAGGGGATTGTTGCAGCACGGACCTTTTCTCTTACAACACACTGAGTCACTTACCGGTGCTCCTATTAGCTGACGTTACCCAGAATGGTAGCTGAAAGGACAGGGGGAGTTTAAACATGTGTAGGAGTGGGGGAACCCAGCAGGGAATACTGCCAAGGAGCGGGGCAGAGCGACAAAACAGGAGAAGGGGAGAGCATGTAATGGCCATAGTGGCTCAAACCAGGACTGTGACTCTGGGGATGAAGACACGCCGGGTTCAAGCACGGACAGGAGAGGCATGAAACAGAGCAAGTTTGTAGTCAAGTTCATTTGTAAGTGTGAGTTGGAAGTTATTTATTACCTGTTTTCAACGAGACTTGTGTGATGTGTTGAATCAAATTAACTAGTAGTAACTGGTCCTAGCTTCTTGTTCTGCCATATTCAGAAGGATTTCCACTTTTTCCATTAATTAATATATAAATTAATTATTAAATTAATATCATAAAGGTGCACAGACTAGTCAACTATTGGCTTTATCTAATGAGTAGTCAACTAGGAAAATCTTTTGTCAGGGACAGTCCTAACAATTACAAATCTTTGGGTGTTCACATCATTTCTGCCATGTAATCTCTTAAAAAAACACTATAGAATTCACACACATTACTCACTTGTCCGTGTGCTGCTGGTTTAACTAACGTCCACGCCATGATTACACCGTATTTATTTATCAATATTGTTCATTTAAAATAAAATATCACTGGAACTTGAGATTGATGTGATTGCTTTACTGAGCTAGTTTGAGGCAGTTTACTGCGACACACATTCATCTAGATGGCAACCTTTGCTGCATATCTCATCCTTTTCTATCCCCATGCTTTCTATCTGTCTCTACACTCTCAACTGCCAAATGGAGGCAAAATGCCACAAAAAAAATCTTTGGGAGAAAAAACTATTTGTCAAATGGTAGAAGCAGCAAACAGCTTCTTCTGAAGTTAGGCAAATGAGCAACATTGATAATGACACTCCCAATAATCATTGAGGTGGCAAGTGTGTTGGGTTATGTTGGAGAGAAGTGGCTCATGCTGGTTCTACATGCAGAGCGGAATCACTGAGTGCCTGGACTCTGAGTGCCCACGGCTACAGCAGTGCCTCTGCCCTTTCTTGAAAGGGCCAGGTGGCTGCGCTTGCCTTCTCCGCATGTACTGCAAAGCCTCATGGGATACCAAGCCTTCATGGCAAGGGTTCTAGGCTACTGTCCCCACAATGTGCAGCACTATCTGCTTTATACCATATAACATATTTCAACCAGCTGAAATAACAGGTTTCTATGTTTCTATTACCCTAGAATAAAAACAGGAACAGGCCAAACAGCAAGGTACCCAGGTTGGGCTAAGACGAGGTATAGTAGGCATATTACAGTACATTGCGAAGCTTTGTGAAGGAAAACAGGGCAGGTTGTTTGTGTGTTTTTTATGCCTTGAGTTTGGGCAGGAACGCTGAGCTCCCCAGCAGGTGACAGTGGAGAGGATTTGAAAGTCCAGGCTGAGTGTTTGAAAAAAAAAAAAAAAACAGTTCCTAAAAAGAAAAACTCTGCCAACTGTCTGCAGAATACTCCAATCACTGGCTCACAAGCAAAAGTCAAACACTGCACATTTTAGAGCCTCCTCAAAATTCTTTCAATTAGTAGGAGTAATATTCAAATCACTGGCTCACAGACAAGAGAGACATATTCAATTATGCTTTGTGCTGTTCTCTTTAAAAAAAATCTGTCACAAACTAAGGAGGACTTGTGGGATATCTACTCATCTACTCAAAGGAAAAAGTGACAAATTGCATGATGAAAGCAGCAGCTCTCTTATTGTTTCCCCAAAAAGCCTGCCAAGCTATTTTGTGTTTCAAATTACTGTCTTGGAGGCAAGAGTGACATATTGCATGGTTTGCTGGTGCAAGTGTTAACATTTTCTTTTTTACTGCCATTCACACTGATGCTGTCATCGTCACGTTGTCACATGTGCTGGTGTGTCAGCGCACCAGATGGCAGTTGTCACAAATCCCCCACCCCCACATATGCACTCCCTCCCCCACATGATGTGACACAGTGACTGGCTAGGTGGTGGACCACACGCCTGCAAACGTTACTGCCCCCTGTGTATTCTTAACCTTGTGAGTGCATCATAATGTATCACATCCATAATCATAAAGGATTTACTTTTATTCCGTGCAATTGTATAGACCAAAGAAGATTGTGGGCATGTGAGCTTACCGCTTGGTCCCTTACATCATCCTTTGTTTAGGGAACATTTATCAGCTAATACTTCTCTATTTTATTATGTCCACGTGCTCTGGGCTCTGAGCATGGTTAGGCGGAGAGTTTTTTGTTGGACCAGCTGAAAAGTAAGCTGGCCCTGTCAATTTTAAGGGATTTCCATGAGCCGTTTTTCTGTGAAAATGCCCGTTCTGGCAGAGACTGAGTATGGAACGGAGTTTTAGTATTGCATTCAGCAGATAAGCCAGCACGCTACATCAGCAGTCCATGCCACTTTCTAAACTCTTTTCCAAGGATGTTTCTGAGCATGACAACGAATAAAATGGAAATATGACATGCACTAATCACTTGGGCTGAGAGGTTTTATACAGCCTCTTAAATATTACAAATTTTAGTTCATTATAATGCCCCTCTCAGTAAATACTGACTTTTGATTGGTTGTTGTAGCTTGAGTAGAAAGATTGTTTCACATTGTGAGTTGAATGCCTGGCTAAAGGTCTATGACTGAAGCACTATTTTATCAGTAAACTTCTGAAAAGTGCTGACAGTGTGTGGGGGTTCACTTTCTTCCTTTTGCATGACTTGACTCTCCTAAGCACCTTTGTACCAGGTGTGCATTAAGATTCACAATGACTTTATAATAGATTGCTAAATATGCACATGCTGCATAACTGACTATGAGATTGGTTCATAATGTGTATTACATAGACCAAAGGTTTGTTTAATGTGTCATGTGTCATGCTTTTAGTTTGCCCACAGGTTCTGACTTTTTAACATTGTTTTCAACATGACTTAATAGTGAAGGTGTTGCCTAAAATATTTATTACACTCACTGTTTAAGCTGGTCTGTGCCTGTAATGTTTTTATTTATTTATTTTAGGGTTAGGGAGGGAACAGATGTACTTTGACATCATAAATTCGGGTAGAATCAAAGTCATAAGGGACGAAATCACAACATTCAACAATATATGACTATTAAGACCTTAAGATCTTTTGCCTTTGAACAACCTCAGAATTGTTGCTAACTATGGGAATAGAAGACGTTTACATCTGTTGACTAAAAAATACAACGCACCAGATACAAGTACATCACCCCGAGATGTGCTGGTTCAAGACTTGTTAGCTGACACAACAGAGAGACCGCAGTTATTTTTGCTTCTTTTTCTCTTCTAAGCTTGGATTCGTGACTGCTTTTCCCCTTTGCCAATACAATTTGTTTGTTTGGCATATGCAGGCACAGATTTTTTTGTGACAAGATTCTTCCACAAAATCATACAGCAGCTATTTTGTCTTTTTAAAAGCCATCATGATTGCCATCATGATTGTCACTATGACACTGTTAACTGAGATTTCCTGAATCTGTCATGTCAGTTATTCTTACACAGTGTTGACCTGTAAAGACAAATGTAAGTAAATTGTCCCGTAAAAGCTGAAACTAGCCCTGGACAAACGAAATGCTTGTGAATACTGTGCTGTTTCCTTTGGGGAAAGGAATTTATTTATATGTGTATGTGTGGTTGTGGACAATCTGCTCAAACTGTACATGAAGAACACAGTTCACCCTGAAACGAGACCAGTCCCAACATTCTGTTGCTTGTGGTCATTGTTCATGCAGGTTAACATGACTCACCTTTTGCATGATTACAAACACTGAATTGGTTGCAAAGATAACTCTTTATTTTATGGGAATATTAGTTTCCTAATAATTTCCTAGACAGTATATAGTTGTCATTTCTTAGTACTTGTATGTAACAGATAAACATGAAAAATATAAAGTTTGATTTTAAATAAAATCAAAACTCGATCAAACTGTTCACTTTCATAATGTAACTACTATATCATTCCCTGGTTCCATTTTTACGAACTGAAATAAATTAGGTGGCACTCAAGTGTACCAATTCCAATTTCTTTATAATTAGAAAGATCCAAGTAACAAAGACATTTTGATTCATTATTAGGAAACTAAGGGACCTGTAAAATAGGGTTCTTGTGTTCGGTGTGAAGTGTCCTTTCACATTAAAGACACCTAGTGTTTTTAATTGCAACATGAAATCAAATAAGGTGTTATACAGTTTCTTGGCACTCCATTTTTGTCCTTGAACCAATGTTGATTTCTTGTGACTCTAATATGGTAATAAGTGACATCTCACGTCCCTTAATTTGATGTGTTGCCTGTTCAAACAAGGTAGTTGGAAAACTAGTTTTATTCAATTATAGGGACAGAGGGATTGTTCAAGTATCTCTGGTGTATTACTCCATTGAGTTATTGTTGGCATTCAACAAGACAGAAAGCTAACAAGGAAGGCGGTTAATTGTTTGCTTGCATCCTAATTTACTTCAAGACTAAGCAATTCATGTTTTATTTGACAAATTTGATATTTATGACTGTAGGGTATGTACTGTAGGGATTTCTTGTTTTCCTTCATTAACAAATAGAAGGGGTTTGTAAGTAGTTAGTACAAACTTAAATCAGTGACACATCAGTGTGTTGCTGTGTGGATTCACTTAGGTCCCTCTCTTGTGTATTACACCCGATTGTGAACCAAGGAGGACAGATTCAATTTTTAGTTACTCAAGAACATTTCTGTATCCAGAGCAGGTTTATATATATGACAAAGCTGTCAGCCATCTTTTGGACCCACCTGCTTTGGACCATGATACTGTCTTGATAGAGGCGGTCAAACATGCAGATCTTCAGGTCAAGGCTGGGCTGGACCACCCATACAGGGATGCTGACTGCCACAGCCCTCACCTGGACGGGTATCTGTTTGTATCAACATGCCTTTAATCACAGATGGTTAACATGAAATAACACTGATATGAATAAAAAAACTAATCTCTGTATACTTTTAGGACTACTTTCCTTATCTTGTTTGTTACTTATAACATCCAAAAGATAGTAAACATGTTGTGTCTTACTGGTTCGCTGGTTAAGTCTGAGAATTTGATGTGGAAGTCCAGTTTGGCCTCTCCTGGAATAGTTGGAGTGAATAAAACTTCCAGTTTGATGCTTTGAAAAGGTCCAATCTCCCCCTCTCTAACCTGAAGGAAGGTACGTCAAACAGGACAAGCAAACATTAGATTTTTTTTCAATATCTTTTTTGATAGTCCAGGATCTTTAAGGAGAAAGAATTCTACAAAAGAAATGTAAAATGGACTTTAAAAATGAACATCAGACCCTCCCACTAAATGTAAAATCAGTGTATAAACTCTACATATTTTCACTGAGCTTCTTGAATTTAACCTTTTTACCTCAGTACAAATAACCATTTCCATCCATGCAGGGGAAGCTGAAATCTCAGATGTGTAACTTCAAATGGCATGCAATCAAAGTAGAGTGAAAAGCTGTGAGAGCAATAATAAAAAACAAAAGAGGAGAAAACCATTCATGCTGCAACCGACTCAATATTGTGGGACCACAATAGCTTGATGGATAATCTGCCATTTAAGACACCAGCCTTCAACCACACAATGTGAAAGTATCAGTCAAAATGACAATAATCGAGCCGCAGGCATGCAGGCACATGCAATACACACAGCCATAAGAAGCGCAGAGGGAGAGGCAATGCACCATTAGCCCCCCACCAGAGAGACGTAATGAACCCTGAACAACTCCAGAACTTCACATGGGCCACAAGGCACACACAGCATCAGTGCTAAAAACAAGACAGAGAGGCAGCGAGTGTTCTCCAGACAGATATAATAGTCTCTTTAGAAACAGAAAAGTATCTCTCTGCTACTCCAGTTTCATGGGCTGATATTGATATTTTTGGGTCAGAGCTATCAAAAGCAGTTAGTTGTGCTATCTTAAAATATGACTATTTTCATATCAACAGCTAGAAACGGGACGGGGATGCTGATCCTAAATTATTTTGGTGATCCCTTACATGTTGTCTTCATCAGTTTATAGCCACACTAGCATACAAATAATAATTTTGCCCTGGTGATGACGGTAGATGAGTAATTGCGCTCCTGTAAGACATACATAACAGAGTATTTGCAATAGGACATAACACTTACATTTCCTAGCCTTATGTCCCCGGAGTCTGAGTGGTTCTGGGCCGTCTGGGCATCCACATCGGTGGAGACACATGCCTCGGGAAGAGCTTCTGGACCTGTAGCTGAAGTCTCTGACAATGCCACACACACAAAACGCAAAACTCTTCATTTTAACTGTTGAGCGGGCAACCTGACCTGACAAGTTGAGAATCCACCAAATACAACACCAAGAAAACATTATTTTATAAGGCACAATGAGTTGCTCTAGGGTGACTCTAAGGTAAAGCTCAGGAGGGTCACTAAAATTGGCTATTCCTACTGGGAGTATGAATGTGCACTTCAAATAGTGTCCTGTACATATGAGTAATGAATATGCAGATACAGTAGCTCATCAGAACCCCATGCAAAGCACCACTTTTTCTTCTTGGACACCAGTTCAAGAGACACTGTTTATATAAAAAACAAACACAGGCACAAAATATCAACTACTGTCAGCAGCCTAAAAATGTGGCCCAGCGTTTTCCAACAATAGTGAATAAGAAAAAAATGGACTTTCCAAAGCCAGCGAGGAGGCAAAAGACTGAACAGCTTATCGAAACATCAGTGGAGGAAAATGCTGAGTGCAGCGATGAAGACTTCAGATCTGACAGAACATCAAAGAAAAGATACCTCCTTGTCCCTAGCTGTAAGAGCAAGGTGAATCCTCCGCTTTCTGTGTGTGTTCTTTTATTTTTGTTCTTACAAGGACCAAATGTCCTAACAGGAATTCATAGATGAGAACAATTGTCCCCAATGAGGAGATTTTGTCAGCCCTCACTTGCTGTATTTCAGAGGGCAACGCTGTCTCCTACAAATCAAGTTCAAATACAAGTAATCTGCACTGCTAATATGTTTAGTATGTAACATAAGGCTGCTCAGATTACATTTTTATCAACATGACAGCAAAATGTTTATAAAAATCGAAAAAATATTCACTGTCAGTGTATTTAATTTTTGTCCTACAATATTTGCGTCTTGCAACTAAAGCAGAATAATGGATCTGTTTAAAGTGCATTATACTGAAATACTGTAGTTCTAAAAAATAGCTTTACCTGGTTGCTCTTGCTGCAATGCCTCAAAGAGCTCCTGACTCTCTTGCTTTGGTTCACCGGTGCCCATGGATGCAGAGCTCCTCTGATTGTCACATGTTGTGTTTTGACTGCTCATCTCCTGTCAGCCAACAACACATTAGTTTGACTTTAAACATGATAGTTTATTCATATGACTGTCTTTAGACCCACTAAAGTGAACTGACTACACATTCTAGTCATAATGTATGCTGTAAATTCAACATCCAACACAGAAAATCTACTGCAGTCTGACCTGGTATGTGTTGGCAAAGACCTGGGATGGCATCTGGACCTGGCTAGTTTCTGGACTCAGACATGTGGAGGTGTCCAAGCTGAAGTGGGTGGCCAGTGCACCCTTGTTGGTCAAGGTTATAGTCCGTGAAATAGTCTGGCCTACTACATGCAAACCAAAGTCGAGGAACTGGCTGTCAACCTCCAGCTAGAAATAGGATACATTGACAAACAGTAATTAGCATCGGCAGGGGAGAGCTGCCAGCTTGAGTACATAGTTTTACATACATTAATACCCACATTAATACATACATGAATTGATCAAATAAGATATAGAGTTTAATTAGATTGTTATGCTGGGATAGATAACCAGTCAGTGTTGTTCTTCTGTAGTGTGATCAATTATATATTTATTCAATAATTATTGTTCCTATTAGTCATTATTATTAGAATATTAGCAACCTAAAGCTACAACTATGTAGGCCAACAAAATCCATGTTGTTATGTTTGTTACCAGTCAGCCATAACATTATCACCACTGATCGGTGTATACTCATATGTTACCAACAACATGTATCCTTTCAAAAACAGACACAACTCACATCACATTTCTTTATGGTGCATCTGACGGGCACAGAGAAGGCACCCACTGCTGATGCAAACTGGACCTCTCCTTCCAGGTCCTCATTGATCTGCAAGGATCACATAATGGGACAATGTACTGCTTCATAACAGTGCTGGCTATCGCACACCTAACTCAGAATAAAGGTTTGATGTTTGATGCAATTCCTACACGTAAATCTATATGAATTGTAGAATAATATACAATATTATGAGCATTTATGTATATGACAGACAGAAGTACAGAGACAAAAAGTCTGTATCACACTTAATTTTAAATTGATAAAACTGTTTTGCCTGTTACATTCAGACTCAAAAGTAGTTAAAACCACCTTCTTTTTTTTTAGCAGATCTGAGACTACTGTGCATTGTAGATGTCTAAAAAGAGGGCTTATAATACTAACCATAGGTTGGAAAACTGCCTGCATGTCACAAGACATCCCAGTAGATAAAGAACCAGGAGGCTCAAAGCTGAAACACAAATCACAATGAGTTATGAGTAAGAATTACGTAAGAAGAATACATTTTAAAATGCATTACCGCATATGGAACACAGAATGCTGTTCCTATGGTTATTTAGCTGCTCACAGTAAAATATTTATACTATACTATGTAAAACCAGTGTTACTGTCTGTACATCCAGTATTTTGGTTTTAAAGCAACACAATAGGAAATATGCTGTATTCAACAAAAGATCAGCAGCTTTAGATGAAATGCTAGTATAGTATGATGAATCTCCTGAGAGCAGAGTAGATAAGCAGAAGACAGAGCCGCGGACAAAAGTCAACCTGAAAGAAAAAAAAAAAAGAGTTATTGTTCTATATAAAACACTGCAGCAAGGAACAAAATGCTCGGAGACTATTTCACAGTCAAATTGTATCATATCGCACTGTAAACTATAGCAGAAATCAAAGGTTTATTTACAGATGGAAAAAGAAACATGAAAACTGCGAGCTATTTCAAAGCAACATGTGTATCTCTGAGCACATGTTCACACCACCCCACTGCTGCCCTGAGGAGCTTGATAACGTGCTGCCCTTCCAGAGACACAAGAAGAGGCCAATCAATATGGATACAGCAGGCAGCCAGCCAGAGACACAGAGAAGAGTCTCAAAATTCAACGGATAAACAAAGAGTTACAAACATGCAACTATGAGCATAATTAAGCAGTCTAAGTGAAAAGGAAATCAGTTTTTTCTAAGAACTCTGAATCAGAAGAAATTTAACTTTTATTAAATGTTTCCCACTCTGGCATGTTTGATTAAAACCACCCCCTCCCCTGACAACTGAAGACTTGACACTGTTTACACACATATGTCCAAAATGGTTTTATTTTCTTCAGAAAAATGTAAAATAATGCATGTTATTTGAATCTGCTATACAATAGATTTGAACTGCAATGGGGACATAACAAATTGTGCCACTGCAACGTGACCCAGTGGACATGATGGGTTAGTAGCTACTGTAGTTAGGTAAAAATGTACACAACACAACACTTCAGTGGTAAATGGTCATGAAGTAAAAAACAAAGAGATGATCAGTCTTATATCCCACTAAACAAAGACGTTTTCTATAGCCACAATAACATTTCTAAATTAATAATAGCCTCTTCTGAAACATCTGACAACGTCTGAAGAGCCTTGACAAACAGTAAAACTACAACATAATCTGTCCATACTATCATCAACAACAGCAGGCAATGGATCATTGTGTTTGGCTTTGAGCCAGCTGTTTAAAGTTATTGGTCCAGCTGTCAGGTGAAGAACTTGGAGCGGACTGGCTGAAGCTGCTATCCAGCTCACCACTGTGACCTGGAAGTGTATGAAAGGATTCCTCCTGGTTGGGTAATGCTGCTGTTTGTTTTCTTTGGCTAATTTATGTCATTACTGAGCCTTTCCTATCTTCAAGCCAGGTGGTATGAAACAACACGTGAAGAAAATAGAACAGTTCACTTGGGATTAAATGCTGAGTGTGGCGGTGTTTGAAAAAGTCTGCTAGAGCCCTATATAAAGTGCTGCAAATGAGGCCATACCGTACAGTATATCCATTGCAGTAGACTGAAGTAATGAAGCTGACAGTCATAGTGACTATGCCCTGTGTTCTATTGTACATTCTGTACTAAATCAATAAGCACTCTCAGTTCATTATTCTCTACTGTTGTTTCACAGAAGTAAAATCTCGTCTCAGTAATTTTCGCTGGCCCTTAGAGGATATAACACCTATCTATGGTTTTGACTGATCCATTGGTGTAACATTTAGGAAGATTTACTGGCAATAAGCGGTCCCATTCCACGGACGGCTACAGTAGCCCGGAACAGACAAACTGGCTCTTTTGCATTTTTTGCAAGTTTCGTGGCCACCGTAGTTTGTCCTAACTGAACTGTATTCAAATGCAATCTGCAACTGTACCTTCACCGCTAGATACCACTGAATCCTACACACTCATCCTTCAAATTATTTCTTTGTGGACTACCAACGAAGATAAATAAAACAACTGGCACAGTTACAATAAGTGCAGCATGGTCTTCTGATGTCAGTCATTGGAATAAACCTCCCTCTGACAGATTACAAGCACTTGAGAATATGAAAAGGCTATTTTTTATTATAACAGGACAAACAAATATACATATTGCTGTCAAGATTGTATCTAAATCAAAAGGCTGATAGACCATTTTGGATTTTTAGATGGGTCTGAAAGGATGGAACCTCACTGCCAGGTAAAATTAAATGGAGTTTGCTCTGATGTGAGTTGGAGTTTGCTCATAAGGATATGGAGTGCCAAATTTGAGATCATGCACTCTTGAACAGTCAAAGAAAGCTGTACAGAAACTCAGTTTTAGAGACCTACTTTTTCTTATGGGATCAAAATAGTTATAGCACTAACAGGTCTAGACTAAAATATCTACAACTACTGGATGGACTGCCATGAAATTAAGCAAAAAACATTCAAGGTACATGAAGCCTCCTGACTTTAGTTATCCCTTTACTTTTTCCCAGGCACCACCACCATTGACATTTATGGTTTCGTGTAAAATGTCTTGCCAATTATAGGATGGATTGCCATCTAATTTTATCTTTCTTTCTATTAGATGAAAACTTTTAATCTAGGTAAACATTTTAATGTTTCCAATGTTTTGGTTTATGACAAAAATACCTACAAAACTTATCAGCCTCAGGTTTACATTTTGTTTAGTGATAATTAGCAAATGGCTAATATTACCCTTCTAACCAGCACGTTAACCTTGTTATTGTGAGCCTATTCACATGCTAATGTTTTGCTTTTATACTTTTATTAGTTTGTTTTCATCTCTTTTTCGAACCAATCTCCCTACAGGAGTTGAATAACCAATGGGGTTGTGAAGCGGCACATTGTGTAGAGATTTGGTGATGTGGACATCAACTGGCGCACTGGTTCCTCTGCAAGCCTCTGTGACCTATAATTAGCACCCATCTCTGTGTAGGTTCAAAGGCATTTGTTTATATGTATCTTCAGAGAAGCATAATTCTAGCTTCAGGGTGCTGTCTGAATGTTAGTCACTGTCACTGTTAGTCAATTATAGTATGGTGACGGCTACAGCTTAATGAAAATAGTTTAGGAAGCCGCAAAATATATAATCCCCTTGGGATACTTGTATTTTTAAAAAAAGACAATACAGGGCATGTCATTTAATTTCAGATCTGTATTGTAGAGGTCTTCTCAGGTCATTTTGATTTTTAGTAACCAGGACCAGACACAGGACTCAACTGTGCCCGGATCAAAATTACGTCTGACTGGGTCCAGGTATGGTTTTATATGGTTTTATATTGCTGCAGGTCTTGGGTCTGTGTATCGATATGCTGAACAGTATCCAAGGTGAATCGCTGTTAGCTCTGATTGTGTGCTGCTGCATCATCACAGGAGATAAAGTGCAGGAAAGCTGAGATGTATTGTTAAACTCTTTTTGAAACCTTGCTTGTTAGATTGGCTAGTGCCATCATTTGCTGCTGCCAGTGTTGGTTTTCTTGCTATATTTAAATGGGTTTTCTGTTTTGGTTGACCGCATTTTGAATTGGTTCTAATTATCTTTGGGTCCCTTTCTAAGCAGATCACTTTTTAGAAAAGATCAGAAAA
>NW_023339707.1:6699443-6710891 GCF_004916995.1 Morone saxatilis
CAGAACCCATTCTGGCACAAATACGCAATGCATGTACACTGGGCGGGGGGGGGTGTAGGGGGATGGGAAGCCATATTTAGAAATTCAGGGGGCGTACAGGGAACCATGGACTGGTGTGAAAAAGCCCAGTGTGTTCCTGGTTCATGTTTCTCTCTCTCCTGCTGTGCTAATGTTTTTAGCTGGGTGAGCCATGAAGGCTTTACAGTTGTCACGACTGATCTCAATATTGTAGGTATTAATGTGTGAATAACCTGCATGTTTTACACACAACAGAGACACATAATAGTAGAATGAGGGTGTATAACAAGTAAAGTGGCAGAAATAGGTGAATCTGTCAGCATGTGTAAGCATAATTCAGTTCTTTTTCTGACTACAATAGACACCAAACTATATTATTCCTATACTAGTCTATCCATTATCCTGTTGTGGTTATGGTGGTGATTATAGTTACAATGGTTGGACATGTCCACTTTACAGTAGCATTCTGTTTTGTGAAAGTTGCAAGGTAACACACTGCAAATCACTGAGTTAAAAATGTACCCAGTGTGGGTCAATACAACATATAGTGGGTAAATTTACAATCCAGTGATTTTTTAAGAGGCTAGAAATGATTTGTTGTTTGTGAGTCATACAAACATTGGTCACGACTAGTTCCAATATAGTGTGAATAATCAGTGGGATGTACATACAGTAAACAAAACAAACTTGAACAATAGACCTAGACTGTATGATGGACCCAATATAACGGAAAAAATCCGGCCAACCGGACAGCATCAAAGTGGGACTATGTAACATATACTAATCGATGGCCACTGCAGTCAAAAGCAATTACAGTACAGGATAATGGCACATTGATTTCCCAAGAATCTATTGAGTCAGTCGCTTTAAAGACGTCATTATAAGATGACCTGTCTGAGAACGAATTGAATGGGTACAGTCTGTTTACTTCACTTTAATATCAGTTATACATCAATATCCATCTGAGGTTTTTAACATTAGCCACCATCAACCCTGATCCAGGACTACCACGGATCGTCATAACCCCTGACACTTGAGTCAGTCAGTGGCTTATAAAATGTGTTACTGTCACTGGATGGTGAGTAATCGTTCCAAACGACTTTTAGAGTTTAACCTTTTAGGTGTAAACACAGAAACAACGTCAATGTCACTGACTGGAGTGCTGCTCAGCTGAGCACTCAGTGCTGCCACTGGTTGCTGGAAGTTGTTTTACAACATTAATACTAAAACTGTAACTTCTGTATATATTTTATGCCCACCGGTGGCAGCACTTAGCACACTGGGTGAGTGTGGAAGAAATCCTGTACCATCTTTGATGTCACATGTTTTGTAATGACTTTATTGGAAGAAATCTTTCTTTGTCTTCGTAATTTGTGTTATTACTTTGCACCCTATCTTATAAGGCACACAAAGATTACCTAGCCAGATTGTCAGGATTCTTCCCATAACAAGCCACCAAGTGACTTTATAGCTATAACTATAATTGTTACAAAATATTGTGTTTTTTTATTATCTTTTCTAAGATACATAGTCACACTGCACATACCTAGTCCTTTAATCTATACCATACCTTTAAAATATGTATAATTATGAAAAATCTGAAGAAAGAGTGTGCTGCTGTGTTTCACTAACATGAAAGAGAGGTGGGAGCTGGAGAGCTGAGTGGGTATAATGTACACTATACGGTATGTGTGCATTCACCCGTTTGGTAGGAAAGTGCTTGTTTGCTACGTGTGAGTTAAGATCAGGGGACTAGAAGGTGATATGTTCAGACAAGTGGTCCAGCACGAAGGCCCAAGAACAGCATCACTAGTTCCCAGCTGACCCTGCACTAGCCTGGGAGACTCCTCACTCAGTCAGGCAGAAAGAAGAAAGATGAAGAAACCACATCAAGTCACATGGGGCTGACGGGAAAGTGATACACAGTGAGTGACCTGGAGAACAATGCTTCTCTGCTCGGGCTGTGGGCTGCTGGCGGGCTGAGAGAGAGGAGATAGCAGAGCTGTAGACTGACTCACTGAGCCGAGCCTCATAAGAGGAACAGTGAGCGTGGTGATCCATATGTGGGAGGAAAGGCTTTGCTTTCACGTCCACTCCATCGTCTTTTAAAATGACAAGAAGTGGTTGTATTAAATTGCTAAGTGGTGATACATGAGCAGATGTTTCCATGTGATAACAGAAGCTGTTCAACATATAGTGAGTTCATAGGGGCTTTAACATTGGTCTTTAAATCCAAATTTGGTGTCTCTTTTATCTCTATAAGATGAATATTTCCATATCATCCTCAGATGATATTCAGTTTGGGTTCTTGTGGGCTGACCTTTGCCCAGAGCCAAAAAAGATCAATTTAATCTGTGTGCGTAGAGTTAAGTCCAGGTCATGTTGCCTATCTTAGCACAAAGTCCCGGAGGCAGGGGGAAACGGCTTCTCCATCCACACTAGGTAGATGACACTATTTTTCCGAACTCATTTTTCTATTTAACAATAGAAGAATTGAAAGTCTTCTTTATCAAGTAGCCTATTAAAGGGGAACTCCACCAATTTCACAGTGTCAAGTGTCTTTACAGGTCTTGGTAATACTACTGCATATGTGAATAAAGTCGTATAAAGCCTTTTGTGGCTTAGAAAGTCGTGAGTTTAGCGGACGCCTGTCTATGGACAATGTAAAAATCTTACTTGATAGAGATAAAATCCTTCAGATGGGCGGAGACCCCGAGAAGCTTGCAGTGGTTAGTGATGTAGCTGATGTTAGTCAGGATGATTTTCTTCTTATATATTTTCCCCACTTCAAAGTCCTGAAACAGATCATTTAATGTCAGTGTTACTATATAAAAAAAACAAAAAACAATCAACTGTTAGACTTTTTAAACAGAAAACATTACACACAATTTATGCTAAAAGTCCTATGATGAAGTCTTTTCAGGAGTGATACTGTAAAACCAGTAGTGAGGTACCTTGAAGAGGATGATGTCTGGTTTACTGGTGAATGGAGGCCCTTTCAACTCTTTCCCATGAACTTTTTTAGCAGGCATGTTGAGATTTCCACTGGGCGTTGCAGATTCTTCCTGCTTTACTTCTGTCTGCACCAACATAGTTTTCTCATTCAGGAGCTTCTGTAACCATACCGGGAAGCAACAGCTGGTAAAGTCATGATAAATATTCACTATGATAAAACAGTATAATTGTTACATAATAAACTCAAAATTCGCTCTTTATTGAACAGATGTAAAAGAAAGGCAGAAGTATGAAATGTATTTTGATAGTATGCCTGAAAGTTTTGTCAGTTGCTGTTGTTTTGTCACCTTCTCAGTTCTTTCATTTTTGTTTGTACTAAGCTACTTAAGGAGAAACTAAAGTGGTAAATTGTGTGTTAAGAGGTTTAAAAGTGTGTACATTTATCTACATGTAAAACTCTGTGGCCCTTTTTTTTGGTTTTGTCATGTTATATCTGCTCTATTTTTTCTGCATTGTAGCACTTTTAGTCATCATTCTCCCCCTCATGAATCATCTTATTAGCTTTGTTACATTACTGTGCTCACCGCACTAGCCATTACTGTGTTGAGAAGTAGCCTTTGATGAGGGCATGAGTCTGATCTGTATGTTAGGAGAGAACACTTCCACTTGACTGGGTACTTGCTCGGAGCTCCGAGCTGTAGCACCGTGCTCGCTCTGAGGCCTCAAAGGCACCAGCACAATGAGAAGTGATTCCTGTCGCCCCACACTTCAAGTGTGTGTATGTGTGTGCGGGGGGGGGGGGGGTTTGTATGGATGAGACGAGGCTAACTCACCTCCAATGGCAGTGAGCTACAGACACTTTTGCTTCTATCAGCAACTACATGGGACGCCCTTGAGCAAGGCCACAGAATGGTGCTGTCACTGTGGTGTAACTCAATTTTCATTTTTACACAGGTCTTTAACTACACTTAACTACACGTTTTAGAAGATCTGGGAATGGGTTAACTAGCCTAACATGCAGGAGGGAAGTAAAAAAACAATACCATCTTTGGTTTTCTACAAGGTCTACAGTGTTCTCAAACTGTATTATGGAAGGTCAGTGCAGTTGTGTACTGTATGCCTAATGTGTTAGTATTTACTTAGGACAGATATCAGTGTGATAATTCTATTTGGAAGAAAGTTGACCAACTCTTTGAGACCCTCTATAACTAGATTCTAATTTTGATCTGATTTGTTTTTTTTATGGGGGGGAAAAACCCCCCCCATTTTGCTATTTATGGTGATGATTATCATTGTTTATTGTGTCATGTTCTTCTCACTGCTGCTTCATCATACACCTGTGGTTTAAGAGCAGTAGTAGAATTATTGAAAGAGGTTTTTAATGGGATGGATTAGTTCAGCCAGGGATCATTTTGCAGGGACGAATTAATAATAAGAGTGAGCAGCAGCTGGCTTGGTTGGTCACACAAATGCAGTGATCCCAAATGTGAAGGTCCAGCTGCTCGAAACATGCACAGATAACACTGATGTCCCCAAGATAATGTTCCCAAGTGTATTTGACTAATCAGTAATAGGACTGCCAACTAGCAATTATTTTTCACTTCAGATTCTTGGAAATCTGTTGTTCTTTGTTTTATCTGTTATGGGTTTTTGAATGATAAAATTACTTGTAAAAAAAATTTACAAACATTTGTTTTCATTTTCATTTTCAGTCGATTGATTAACCAATGAATCGACTAGTAGTTCCAGCTCTAATCGTTCGTATTCTAAATGTAAATTCTCTCATTTTTAATTTAGTGTCGGTAACAGAAAAGCTCTTATCTAAAAACATCAGTAGAAACCCTATCTCTATCCTAATTCCCTCAGCATTGTGGCCTGATTGTTGACCTTGTCTTTTTTTTTTTTTTTTTGCTTATTTCCCATTCCAGATCCCAGATCCCAGATCCCAGTCTGTAATGAAAAAATGAGAACATGATCCGTCACTGGTATCCCTTGGCACACACTGACAGTCCTGTTTATTGGAACACACTAACAAGTCGCAGGTACAGCTACTGGGAATTGAACCTCTCTTTTGTTCCTGCCCCATTGATGCTACCTAACTCTTAACTTTCAACCAGCCTGATTAAATCAGTGAACAAGAAATCAATTGAATCATCTTTGTTGTTTACATCGAGTCTGCTACGCAACTATTTCAAATTATTTAAATATTTGCTTTCACTGCAATTATTTACATAACATGCTTCAGTTTGCAGGTGGGGAATTCAGCTGTTGAAAAATATGCAATAAGCACATCCATAGAAAAATGATGTGCCTGCTGTGAATGGGACATGATTTATGAGCGTTTAATTTTAGCAGCTAGCAGGGATTTGCTTTTTGGTTGGCAGTAGCTGTTGTTTCAGTGCACCTTGCAGTTCTGCTCCCACAGACCAGAGAACTCAGGCTCAGCCAGGCTTTCAGCAAGGCTCTGGTGGTCCACATCTGGACGCATGGTTTCCTCCAGGTCCTCAACATCAGAAGAAGCTGATGATGAGCTGCTGCTAGTGTTGCTGAACTCTCTTAACGGCTGGACAAAAGCACACACACATTGGGTCACAGAATTGTCGAACATGCATTTGATCTCTTTATAAAAGGTATTTCTTAGATGTTATGGACCACTCACGATTGTGTCTCTCTCCTCCCTGGCTAATGGGGGGCTGGGATCCAGGTAGTAGAGGAGCTTCTCTCTTGCCCTCCCCAGAGATGGGAACTTGTCAGTGGCTGAGGGTTTAGGCAGCAGTGCCTGGTGCCTCTTTCTTCTCTTTACCAGCTGTTCCTCCTGGAGGATTTTTGCTACAATCTCCACTCTCTTTGACTTCTGCCTCTCTGCAAATTCCCTGAGAAGGGCAAATCAACAACACTGCATTATACTGAAATGCGGTCATGTATTCCTCAGCACACAGCAAGAGAAAACACCCACACGCTGCTGCATGGAGTGGGAGTAGAGGACATGCATGTGGGAGAGGAAAGGGTGAGGAGAGGGAGAGGAGAGGAGAGGACAGGGAGAGGAGAGGGAGAGGGAGAGGAGAGGACAGGGAGAGGAGAGGAGAGGAGAGGGAGAGGGAGAGGACATACTCTTGTTTTCGTTTGATCTCGTCTAGTTGCTTCTGTTGGTACATATGCTTGGTATTGTTGATTCCTTGGGCCTGCAGAGATTCTCTCAGTTGTCTCTGTTGCTGCTCCTTCTTCTGGGCGTTTGCTTTGGCTCTGCTTTGTTGGACCCGTAAGCTCTCCTAAAGAAATTGTAGTTGTTGTAGTAATGACAATAAAATGAAAATGTTTCACATCTCTCTTAGGGAGGAGGAAATTTGGCCAGCTTGGATGAAAGTAAATCAAGGTCCTAATGGCATGTTTTTATTTAAATGTATGAGGATTTCCTTTGGCTTCATAATATAGTTGACCAGATGTTACAGTCTGTCGATAGCCTAAAATTGTTGTGGCTACTCTGGTCAGTTAGGGCGAGCATCCACATTAGCAGCAGCACTACTGCTAATGCAATCATTCCTTCACATTATATTTGTCCTTTTTTTCCCCATAACACCTGCCGGACTCGGGGAAACTTTCAAAATGGGTTTGTACCAGTAGCAGTAACTGGTGGACCAAATTATGACACTAGACTGCAAATGGGTACAATCATTAGACCAACATCAGAAAATTATTTTCAATTTCATACATGCATTTAACTATACAGTTACATGTGTACATGTACAAATCAAGGCAAAGTTGTATCACTGTCTTTAAAGCTTCATGAGTATATAATGCATCATTAAATATGGGTTGTATTTAAAAGGTTGTTCACGTATGCACTTAGGAATGATCCTATATTGCACTTTACGTAGATATGGTAACTATAGAAAGTGTAAATAATACATAGCATTACAGCTTTGTATCCCATCAATGCTAAAACAACAACTATAATGCTACAGTATCAGTATGGGAGGGTGCTGATGCTTACTTGGGTGGCTGCTATGTTTGATTTCAGTGACTTGACAGCCTGTTTCCTCTTTTCCAGTAACTCTCTGTTCTGCTGCTCCTTCTCAGCCTCTTGCTGATGCATCCTGAATGAAACGGGGACGATCACAAAGAATGTCAATGCTCAAACACAGTACAGAGAGTAAACCAAATCTGAAATGACTGCTTAGGATCGAAACTTCCAGGAGCTGAAGTTAATTATCATAACTTTATTCTGTATAACCATAATGATCTGAGCTGTCACATGCTAAGTATTACATTTCACATTACATTACAAGCTTTTAGGTGGGAAATACTGATAGAAAATACTGTTTAGCTCCAGTTCCAGATTGTAAATATTGAATGGGAACTTCCCCACTCCCTGAATTCTGTTGACGAGGGATAATACTAATGATAATGGTAATTAAGGAATTAGTGACCCAGTGCAACAGTGTGGCTCACGCTTTGGCTACTCAGGGAATACTTATTAGCAGAATTAGTGCATTGTTGGTTTTGGTCTGTAAAATTGCCACCTTTATCCCTTAAGGTTTTGAGGTGGATCTTTGACTATGACTATACTGGATATCCAAAAAGAAAACACTAATGTTAGGGCAGACCGGTCAAATAGCATTTCATGTACAGTGTTTTCAATAGTTAGCTTTTGAGGGGAAATAGTGATTTGAATCATTGCTCAGATCTGATCTGTCATTTGCTTTCAGCTCTAACTTTTCTGGATGAACATGAGCTCTTTCAAGTATCCTGTCTGGCGTTGAGTTAAGGATCAATAGGATGTGTCAATCTGCAGCAAGTTCACTGAGATGCATCATATTCTTGTTCTAGTCTAAACCCTGTTCATTGGCTTAACAGCTAATTACCTTTTAATGGTCTCTTTTAAGTACTTGGCAGCTATCTTGCGGTTCACCTGGCCCTCTTCAGTTTCCTTCTGACATCCAGTCTCCTCTTTCTTCAGCATGGCTGCCTGTTTACTATAAGAAGACAAACACAGACACTTACAGACATATGAGTCTTGGTTGCCATAACTTCACAGGGCAAAAAATATTTTCATAAGGGAGTGCTGCTTGTTTTTCCTACTCCCTAAGATGGTGCATCTTGCGCTGCAGGTTCTGGCTGGCTTTCTTCTCCTGCTGCATCCTCGTCGCTGCTTTCTTGGCCTTGAGGGCCTGGAAGACCCGCTCCTCCTCCTGCACCTCCTGCCGGAGCAAGGAGAACCTGCCAAGCTCCACCTCCACCTCAATCAGCTCCAGTCTGAGGAACAAGGATGTAAAATGAGATAGATGTAGATAGGATATGAAATAGCTGACTGGTGGCGTATTGTGTATATTATCTGCCAGTACAGTCACCGTAGCTGATGTTAGATGCCAGATCTACACGGTGTTTTCAGGCACAATGCAGATTTAATTTTGCTCTCTAGTTTTTTATTTAAATCATACTTAAGAACTGATCAGACAACTGAATCAATTGGTCTAAGAGGCAAACATTTAATGGGTGATTTTTGTAAAAGTCTACAAAACACCATTCAGGCCATTAGGAAACAGGAAATTTCTCCTGAATAACTGGTTCTTTATAGCAGAATGAGGCTTTACAAAAAAGGTAAACCTGCCCGAGACCACAGTGGAATGATTTTTAGCGTATAAAGTACAAAATTAAAAAGGCAAAGTTTTTCTTGCATATCAAACTCTTGGGATATTAGCATGCCATAATTGCCTGCTTGGCAGTAAAAGCCTTCCAGCAAAAATGATTGTTTACAGCATTTATTACTGTGATGCAGCTGTACAAAGTGTCGAGTAACCAGGCTTTCTGACAAAAAAAAAGAGCACACACTGTTAGAAAAAACACAAGGGGCTGCATTGGTGTGGGCGTGCTGATGAGATGCTGAAATACAATCCAGGAAGTCCAGTTTGAGGGAAAGATCCATGAGTTTGAAGTAGAAGGCATAAGATTGCACAGTGGCTTGTAATACTAAATAATAAAACAGGAATTTACAACTCATGGTGGAATTTGATCATTTCATCCTCTGTTGTGACCATTTTGTGGTATAAAGTAATCTACAAGGAACGTGTGCTTAAGAGTCTGATTGGTAAATACAGTCCTTTGATTCCGGTTGACATCACATTGTGTTGCGGCAAACATTTATGTGGATTAAACTTTTTTTTCTGGATGACCATGCTTCCTTTTCCCCTCTGCGTTTGCTGTGTCATGCAGTGTTCCCATTGAAATAAATGTGGGGGCTGCATTATTAGTAGTACTAATAGTTGTCGGAACAAGACCTTACTGTCAAACCTTTTCCCTCTTTAACTCACTCTTGTTGCTTCAGCTCAGTGTTGATGTGGCCCTCCAGCTCCTCCTCACTCTGCAGCTTTTGACACAGATGCTTATGCTGTGCTCGCAAACGAAACACCACCACACTGCAGAGTAAAAGAAACAAAGAGTGGAATACACAGGAGGTTGGACAAAACAGAAACATCCTCATATCCGGATATAAAACACAGACCAGTCACTGTTTGTTACTTTTGGACTCACCTGTTGTCTGCTGCTTTTTGTCGCTCTATCTCTTCCTCCATGTCATTCCTCTGCTCCACCAAACTTTTAATGTTCTGACGACAGAGTTTAAGCTCTTCCCTGGAAAAAAGGAACGCAACATAACACACACAGGGTCGAGTATAGACATAGAAAAACATTCCAGGTCAAAGCCAATCAGAAGAAACCTTTTCAAGGCTGTTGAAGTGCAACGTGTTCAGAGCATCAGCTAATAGATTTCGCTGTGGCCATTGCAACTAAAGGGAGGTAATTATGTCGGCCAACAGGGTAATCTACTGAAGATATTGAAAAGCTGAGAGTGGACACACACACGTCAACAGCTTTGACTAGCCCAATGTTCTTTTTTCAGTCTAATGGTGTACAACACAGCAATCTGCGACTGGGGGAAACGAATGTCATAAAAAGAAAATCACAACACATGCTACTATAAAAGCTGCAGATTGGTTAAGAGCCAGGTGTGCTTTAGGTTCCATTAAACACATGTTTGATCAGAGCGCAGCACTGCTCCACTCTGACCTTTGACGTTTTGTGCTAAAGGAAAATGACAGCCATTTTTGCCAGGGACCGCATCACAGTTCATCGGGTGCTTAATGGCTCGCAGTGCAGACAAATAAAACGGAGCGAAGAAAAGTGGGGAGAGAGGACATTATGGGAAATGTTCTCTCTTCAGCTGAAATGATTTCCTGCAGTGCTGAATCAATTGGTACAGAAATGATTGGCCCTGTGTGACAAGGGCAAAGGGGGGAAGAGACCTGGGAAAGTGGAATAACTCTGAAACTGAAAAGATTGTGGGAAATAGTTTTTTCTTAGCGATGCAATGACACTTTTTTTGGTGTTCATACTAAAAAACCAAAACAAATGTAAAGTTCTCCATTGTGATCAGGTTTCAGTAGTCTAGGAAGGCACAGGGATGGCTATCTAGGTTAAGGAGCTACTGTGGCTCTAGAGGGCTGTTGGTTGCCAGATCCAGACCTGGCTTTCAGCACGTCATGCTCCTTCTGTCGGTGAAAGCAGTCCAGCTGGTCCAGGTTTCGTCTCAGCTTGAACATCCGTGCTGTCGCGGCATAATTCCTCTTCTTACCACTGTCAGCCGCAAACGCGAGGTCGCCATTGCCATCGCCATCGTCGTCTCTTTGGGCAGATGCAAAAATGACATTTAGACAACGCTGTATGTTAAACCTGACTATTCATTAGCACATACATAAAATTATACCACTATTAAGCATGGAGATATTTGTACTGAGGTTTTATGACGGTGAAAACATGATTAATAAATTAAAGAAAAAAACAAACAACAAAACAAAATTGAGCTTTATTATTATCATTATTATTTTCCATTAAAATATTATATTGAGAATCACAGTAATGTTCTAAGTACTGAGAGGGAGATAACACGATTAAAGATGAACACATAGACATTTGTGTTGTCTAAAAGCGATATGATTCACAGAAAAGCAAGAACCACCCACTCATACAACTCTTCTAACCACTCCAAATCAGGAGGAAGGGCTGCTTCTTCATCGTCAAAGGTCTCCTCGTCTGGACCATCTCCTGAAATATATATCACCATTAAGTGAAGGTATCCCAGAGTTATGTATGTGAATAATAGACCTTTGTCAAAGAAGCCATTTTCCATGAGATAGTAGGGTAAACACAGGTGTTATTAATGATACCAATTAAGGTTCTGATCCATTCAGGTCAAACTGGGTCAGGGTGCTGCTACTGTCCATGGTGGCTCACTGGAAAGGCTCTGCTACACTACATTGACACTACACTAATTAGTGTCATTGGTAACACCTGTGTGTACCCTCACGTCAAAATGGCTCCTGTGAAGAAGAAGTAGGTATCTTAGAGACTACAAGTAGAGACTACAAGTAGAGACTACAAGTAGTGACTACAAGTAGAGACTACAAGTAGAGACTACAAGTA
>NW_023339707.1:6710991-6716276 GCF_004916995.1 Morone saxatilis
TAGAGACTACAAGTAGAGACTACAGGCTGACTTTTGCAAACTGTCACTCACCCCCAATGTCTTCATCAGGGCTGAGGTGGACACCCAGCGGTCCACTCCTGTCTGACGCCACATCGGATGCACTGTCCCTGTCTTCGACGTCCATTTGACCTTATTTATGAATAACAAAGGGGGATATTATCAGATAAACCTAATGACTAATATCTTCAACAAATCCCTGAGAATGGACTGAAGGCTAACAAACGTCTTCAATAACCTTGTTAACGTGGTTGCTCACTGAATTGTTGGAAGCCACTTCTTTTATTCGGCAGAGATAGCGTTAATTCATGAACTATTTCAGTGCTGGCTCATGTTGCTTGTTACAAGTGCAGGAATAGCTCTCATTTAAAAAGTTCAAATCAGTTTTTGAAATATTGTTTAGTAAAATATATGTAGTTTTGTTCTTCGTGAATTGCGTGACATTGCAACAACATACAATAACCAGATTTATAAATGGAAGTTGGAGTGTCATTTACTCGATATTGAGCTAACTAAGCTTGGGTAACTAGACATCTATACAACGAACTAATAATGCGCAGTTAACTAACTTAATGCTGAATTTAGACTGTATCATATGTAAAGTAAAAAACAGTTCGTTTAACAAACATTGTGCCGTTACCTCGCTTAACTAAGCGTCCCTTCTCTTGGCAAGATATCGTCGCAAAATTACTTTTTCTCACAGTAAAACTGAATCCGCCATGTTTGTTAGTGTTTCTATGGAGACGGGACGTAAGGGGCGAGGCCTGACGACGAGCGTCAACTGAACGTCCAACAGAAACCACAGGCTGCTGACTGTAATCACGTTATCACTGATATCACGTTAATGTCTAACAAAGTAGTTAGACAACTAAACTACTTGAATTCCATGATAAAGTAGGGAAATCAATTAAATGCATTTTCAAATATTTAAATAATGTCGGGGATATTTTCTACACCTGTGATCTTCTTGCTGTCAATATAATTTCATTCACCAACACTGGTATTTCTTTGACCTGATCTCAGTATATCACTGCTGATTCAGAAACAATGATACATCTGTGAATTATGCAAAATCTTTTGTCACGCATGCTAGGTCCTATATCTGATTTACACAGGAAAAATACATTAATTTATAGTTAATCAGTATTGCAATGTGCTTTATAGCTTAATGGAAATATTCTATTTTATTTTACAAAAAGCAGCTTTCCCTCAGTTCATCATATATACTGTTGAAGAGGAATGTAGAAGCGGAGGAGGAAGAAGAGATGTGTGTGTCCTACTGTATAACACGTTGAAATATTGTGATACAGGAGTATTTCGTATCACCATGGGAGACTGAATAAATAAATAAATAGTAAGCATGTGCATGTGTGTGATGTAGGATAGGGGGCAGGTTTTGTTGGAGAGATAGAGGCAGAGTAAAATTACTGCGATGGAAACAAAGACTCTGGCTGACAATGGATCAACAGGAGGAAAACAGAGAAAGAGAATACATGAGGGTGAAAGGAATAAAAGGTATAAGAAACAAAGAGAATACAATCCCATGTAGTGTAATGCAGTGCGTACTTTAGCCTGGTATCCACATATCAAAAGAACTTGCAGTGCAAATCCAAGTGGAGGGTCCGGTGGGAGGGAGGCAGTGGGTTTGAATCCGCAGCCACTGACTCCAGGCCTGTCTCGTCTCCCCAGGGTGAGGCAGCAAAAACCAGGGCAGGTGCACTGCTGCAACTATGCACTGAACTACTCTTGCCGTAGCACATAAAAGAGGTTATGTTTAATGAGGAGAAAATAAAAGCCTGCAAATTTCGACAGAATGCAGGATACGTTTCTTGTTTATAAATCGTATATTTGATTATTTAATCAAACTGAGGAGAAGAGATTAAAATGCTTATGAGATTATACCTCTGGGACCAATATAATATTCTCTAATATAATAAATTCATAGAATAATTCCTGTGGGCAGCAAGATGTGTTTGTAACTCTATACCTTGTTTTGATTTTACTTTCAAGACTTCTTGTATCTGGTGACCTTATTAAACTTTACAGGGTTGTTTACAGTGGGAAGCCAATGTAATGTCAATAGGTCAGAAAAAAAGACTTTATTGATCCCACACTGGGGAACGTTGTAAAAGGAGGACCTAAACACAGTAGTAAAGTGAATGCATCTGACGACCAACAGTTTGAAATGCGCATTTTTCACAAGTTTAAAATGATGTATATACATCTAAGGCATTTAGTTATTTGCATATGATAACCTTATCATTGAGTTATGTTTTCTACTTTATATCCCCTTAAATATCACTATAATATTTGTTAGGTCTACAGTTTGGGGATTACTTGATCAGTGTTGATGATTCTTTTTCAAATCTGTCTCTCCCCACACTTTCTGAAAGTTACTGATTTACCCTAAATATGTTTGTGGTACTACAAGTGTAGTATCTACTACTCTTATTATACTGTAAATGTTTTTAATACTCCTATAACACATGGATTTATATAGTTTGTCTGTGGTGTTCATTCCAGATTGATGGTTTATGTTCCATGGGTGTATTTCTGTGGTGCTCAGTGATGACATTAACAGTAGCTGCTTTGCAATGAAGGTCCCTGAGTAAGACTTTAGTGTCAGTAGTGGTCTTATTGTGTGATATTGTGTCTCCACTGGTTTCCCATAGAGACTGAATCTTTTCAAATCGTGGCCTTTGGTCCCTGACATTAAAAGTGTTATAACCTTTGTGCTACAGTAATAGGACTCTGATATGAGATACATTCTGATCTACATGTTCATAAGAATAGAATTACATTCAATTAGCCTATACAGACCGTGATGGAGGTGTCGAGCAGTATCAGAGTAGTTCCTCATTTTCTCACATTATTCTGCTGACCAAAAGCCCGTGACAACCTGGGGCAGTCAGCTGTAGCAGAGTCCCTTTTGAAATGGTTTAATTGTACAGAACTCACCACCAATTATCCATAGAGAGAATACATACAATACTCCATCTAACATGAGTTTACTTAGGCTACTGCATGAAAGTATTTGACTTGTGAAAACACAACTGAAGTACCTGCTACTTTTTTTTTAATGGGACAAGGTCCCCTGTAGACCAACTGAAGGGTTACTGGGTGCTCCCATCCACTATGGACCCCCCACTGGGCACCTCACTATGATAGTCTCTGCTGTTTATCCCTTTCCCACCAGAGTGAAATACAACTTTGTTTGAGACAGTAATTACCTAATGGAGATGATTCAAATGTGTCAAACATTACATAATATACTCAAGTCCTATGTTCGTGACATGCCTTCCTCCTGACCCCCCCCCTCCCCTCCTTGATGGCCAGATTAAATCTGACGTTTACAGGCCAAGCAAAGGAGGGACCGACAGATTAGTGAGTCTCTCTCTCTCTCTCTCTCTCTCTCTCTCTCTCTCCATCCATCCCTCTCTCTCTCTCGGTTGCTGGAGGACAGGCGGCGGCGGCGGTGGATCGGCTCGTTGTTGCGGTCGGACGGAGAGTTTTGCGTCTCCTCGGTGCGCTCTCTTCTCGTGCGCTCCTGCAAGCGGAGGAATTTGGGGACTGAACATGGGGTCATCATCACCATCACCATCATCTTCAGCATCAGCATCAGCACCAGCACCGCACTTTACTTTGTTCGCGGCAGCGCCGGATCACGACGACAGCGCACTAAAATAAAAAACTCCGTGGCTTTTGTCGTCGATTTCCTTTCCTGGAAACTTTTCTTATTTCTTTCCCCTCAATTATTTATCGCAAAGCGTGTGGAATGGAGGTTCCAACTTTCTTCCTGTCGTGTCTTGCTCTGCTCTTCGTTGGAGGCGATATTTTCACCAGGTGAGATAAGCGCTGCTTTTTTAAAAATGTTGTATTTTTTTATATTTTTTTATTTTTTTATTTTTTACTTCTGGCAGGTGTTTTATTGCTATGTCGATCCTAAACACTCAGTAGGTGAATAAAAAAAAAGTTGAATAAAACATAAACTTAAAGTCTAAGCTAAGCAACCACTGAAAACAATGATTACATCATGAGGACAGCATTAAAATAATATTCACGGCACATCACGAGGCAGCAAGCATAAATAATTAGAAATCAGTCATACAGTAGAAATATAAACATTATTAAAGCTAAAATATCGCCAGTCTTGATCCTTCTCGAATCCCACGACTTTAACCTTATTAATATTAATGCACAGGAAATTCAATTTATGTGGCTTTGCCCTCTACATCCTAACATAAAAATACATCTCCCCACCCACAAGCCAAAGTCTGCTTTCTCCTCTGCTTTACCTCCAGGCACATGGACCTGATGACACTATTTGCATAATGCATATGCATAAAAAGGGGTGATTGTTGTGTTTTTTTTTTTTTTTTATGGAGATCTTGTGTTAGCAGATAATGTCACCCACCTCCAGGCCTGTTCCATTGGGGTCAAATATCAGATGGCGCCATGATGCACATGGATTAGAACAGGCCTCTTTACAGGACTAATGCACTACTTTAAACTGAGCAACCAACAAATAACCAACATCGGAGAGTGTAAGAAAAGGGAGAATCTGCCATCACAAATATTTTTTTTTTTGTTGCTAAAATGAGTCTTTGAAAATTAACTGTGGACCAAAATGAGGTGAGATTGAGATTTGCACGTAATGAAAAAACTGATCCTTTTGACCTAAGCAAAGTAAACCCAGTGCCATTTAAAGTGATTTTACACAGTCATCACATTGAAATTTAATCCAACCATGACCTCTGATTGTCCGGATTATAGATGACCTTTTCCCTCTTACACAGATTTCTTGAACTGCACGTTTTTGTTAGCATGCGTAAACCAGCTGTGTCTAAACACAGATGGTGAGTTTTAGTGCTTTAAACTTTATATTTATGTTTTGAACAGAGGCCTACAGTACATTTATCTGCGTGCAGTCGAAATGGTCTCATGATCTTGTCCATAAGCTGTCACAAGCATCCAATTCTTAGGATAACCAGCATGGACTACTGAGCCACAGTTTCCCCAAAGCCCATATGCTGGCAAGTGCCTCCACTGAAAAGGGCAAAGGGTGAAGCTACTTAAGCTTTGGATGAAATTTGGGCGAATCGCTTCTATTGTCCCTCTTGGCTGTTCACCAGTAGAGGGAGTAATGGCTATTGTAATTGGATTTTCCTGCCTCTAGTCACTGCTGTTATTATTTTGTTCTCAGCACAATGCAGAGAGTAGGCTTTTTCTTGCACCTCATTATGTGTCACTTCTCTCTCTCTCTCTCT
>NW_023339707.1:6716321-6742557 GCF_004916995.1 Morone saxatilis
CACACACACACACACATTGCTTTTATGCCTTTGGTGGTTGAAAGTTGCAAACTGCTTCCTTTCCTTGCTCTCCCCTCTGAACAGAATTACTCCAGTTCTCTTTTTAGCGCCTCGTTTATCCATTTCACAAAAGTTGCTTAGATAAGTTATGCCTCGCCACCTTTGGTGTGGCGACCGTTTCACAGCTTTTCTTTCCAGTTGAAGTGTCACTTACCCTTCACTTCACCAAACACAGTCTGCATCTAATTAATGGTGTAATATGTGCAACAGTGACAACAAGGACTGGGCTATAAAATACTTTAGGGGACAGAATGACTGAATGAGTGTTAAGAACATAGAACATACCAATGCACGCAGGATTGGCCTCGATTACAAACGTTTTCAAAAGCAAAGAATCTTATTGGTTGTTTTAACTGCAGTGGATATTTTGTAGGGCGATAAAATGATGAAAACATACATTTGATATTAAACAATAATGATGGTGACATTCTATGTTTTGTTTCCTTGAAAATATCAAAACTCACGACTGTCCTTCTAACAAGTATTGCCTGTGTGGCCAAAGGCTGATACAGTATTGCTTATTCCTCTGTGCTTTCATTGTTATACACAGTAATCCGCCATCAGACTTACTTTTCAGTGTCAGACCATCTTCACTGCAGACAGTTTGACTTGTTTAGGCAGGAAAACACAGGTATAACTAACGACATGAGGGATTGCTCTGTTCATTTAGGGGCAGTTGTTATAAATGTTAATTAATTACACCTGGGTCGTTCTTGCTATAAACTGTCAAAATGTCTGCTGTGAAAAAGCCTATTGGCTCTGACCAAGCTCGCTTGCGGCAACATCTTCTTTTGTTATTTGTCCCTTGGAATATTTATAACTTACTTGCTAAGAGCAAAACAAGCAAGTGTTGACTACATGAACACCTCCTGTGGCCGGATAACAATAGTCTTCTGGTTTTCCAGTAGGAAGTTTTTATTGTGAAGTAGCTGCATGTATATAATGATGATATTCCAATACATTCAGCTCTGATTGCAGCAGATCAGACCACAGTGAGGCTGCTATCCGGTTGATAAAGGTAAGAACAGGGACAAAGCAGTATAGTCTCCCATGTCCTGCACGAAGTTAAACATCACTTCACCATGACAATCACACAGTGTTGTTGATGGTGGGGACCGTCAGGATATGGCCCCTCTAAAGAGCATTAATATTGTGGGTCAGTGTGGTTACCATCACCTGAGTGGAAGTGGAAAGAAGACATTGTTGTTAATCTATAAAGTTAAATGTGGCAATGTGAGACTAAAGCAATCTGGATTAAATAGAATTCAACTAAAATTACAAAAATGATGTCTAAAAATACTTAAATAGGACTCCACTGAATTACTAAATAACACAATAAATTGATTATTTCAGCTATGTACAACCACAACTCCCATGATATTTAGCCATAAACTATCGATCAATACCTCATGCAGCAAGGCTGGATTATCAACAGGACAAAGAACACTAAGGGGCCCCAGTAGTTTGATATAATTCGATTGATTGCAAATTGCTTGGTAATATGCAGTGGGACCCTGTTTCAAATTTCGATATATTCATTATTTCAGGTGATATTATGCTCACATGGTGCATATTTTTAAATACATGTATATTTACTGGTAATCAAATTACCACAAATTAGCTGAAGCAAAAATGTGAGGTGCAGTCCATGACCAGTACTGGTCAGTTTCTTGGGCCAAATATAATAAAATAAAATAAAAAAATAAAAATCTATCATTAAAAACAGGCAGAGGAGGTGGCACAGTAGACATTTTGTTTTTGAGATATGTCCGAATGTGGACATTTTATAGTTGAGCAATATGTGATGCAGCAGGATGTAATCCCAACATGGCATGATCCTTCTGCTCTCTCACACTTGTCCTCAAACCTGCATTGAAGTGACACAGTGCTCCTAACTAATCTGTGTAAGAGGCTGAGTCAGCGGATAAATCCCTACTACTGTCCAGAGAGCACATTTCCCAATAACACAGTGATTTGATCATGTTTCTCTGGCTGCATGGACTGGCAGCAGGGTGAGGTGGTGCAGGGACACTTAAGTGCTTCCACTATAAGCCTCCTACTCAATTTAACGTGATGCACTATATGTAAACAGCAAAAGGGAACAGTTTATTCCAATGATTCTGCTGTCTAATCTGTTGAATATGCTCACAGACATTCAAATTCTGGTTACCAAATACATATTTATTAATTTGTTTAGGAAAAAAAGTTGTATACTCTCTAATCAAAGTCTATCAAATCTGACAGCCATATCTGACATTTAAGTTTGATACAGTTAGTACACATAGGACAGGACTGTAGTGAGGGTCGTAGCCAAAATGGAGGTAATGTCCTCTGTATCTTTTAGGGACGTTTGTGGAGCACTATTTAATGTGTATTAGATGTATTAAAATGTGACTAATTTTAGCCCAAGTGTGAAGAAGGCTCTGATGCAGACGTTATTGTTTGTTCATACAATTTAAATGTAAATTTAAATGATTAAAAACATTTTAGAGTGTGTAAAATGTTTGGTGTCTAGTCAAATTAAACAATTAAAAAACCTCAAATGTGTTCGCTTTACAATGTGGATTAAAAGAGAAAAGCAGCATGTGCTCACATTTGAGAAACTGGCACCACTAAATGTTTGCTTTTATTTAACACAATGAAAGCTCAAAGAATGATACATTTTCTTAATCGTTTGACACCAACCAAAATCAGTTTTCCCTGGGGACGCCTTTAAAGTAGAGCTCCACAATTAACCAGAAACAACATAAAAACTACAGGACCTTCCTGAAAGAAAGTCATTCAGTATATACAGTATCAACTCCAAATTGTAGTTCTTCAAATGTTATTTTATTTGTGTATGCTCTGCAGTTTCATCCCATAATTACAATACTGAATGTAAGTACACGATGCTCATACTGTACATCCAGTGATGAGTGATGATCCAGCCATTCGAATGTCACCTTATTATAACTTGGAGAAGCAGAGGACACGCACTGACCTGAACGTCAGCCCTGCGGCATTTTCCACTCTGATAAGGAGAAACCTGCTCTACTGTAAATATTCTCCACAAGCAGCTCTGTCCTGCACAGTGTGTTTACAACAAATTACAATGTAGATGTCACTGCATTTATTAGTATGGGATAAAGGCCTCGTATTTAGAGAGACCACCCACTAAAGGATCAGGGTTCAGACTGCGGAACCACACTGAAGTGTCCTTGAGCGAGACACAGCTAGCTCCAGGGCTGCTGTTCCATAGCTGACCTCTGACCTGCCTGCAGAAAAGGGATTGGCAAGAGACAATACAGTGATACAGTGTTAGAATACATTACATTTCCTCATTGTGCTGAAGTCACTGGCTCTCAAAGTGAAGTGGGACTAAACAAATTTCACACCAGCCAGTCATTTCCATTCAAGTCCTTCTTTTAGAGCCTGAATCAAATCATCTCCCAAGTGGAAAAGGAAATGGTCCCAGATTTGTAAAACAGAAAAGACTTATCCTACAACAAGAGAAAGCTTAGGATGAATTCCAGAGTAGATTTTATGCACTGTGTGATGACAGGAGGATGTTCAAATATCCATTGTAAAAGTATGCATCACATTGCAGAGAACAAAATGGTTTTAAACAACTCAATGCTCAAATTACAGAATCCTTCACAGTCCATTCTGACCTATATAGAGACAACATTAAGGAAGGAATTACTTCTTAAAATGTGTAGAATATTAATTTGACTGATAACAAAGCATGATAGCACGATAACATGATAGCATGATAGCATCGTAACATTTTGGTAATATTTTGGTAATATTTAAAACAATTTGGTTTGATTTGGACCAAAAGTAGTAGAGTGAGTTTTGGAAGATTAACTGAAATAGCCTCTGCAGGAAAACAAAAAGAACATAACAACATGTTGCCAAATATACCGTGACTTGTAGTCCCTAACATGGGTCAAGCTCCAAATAGTAAATACCACTGTCTTTCTGTTAAATATAAATAAATAAATCTGTAGTCTCCATTATCATCCTCCTCATTATCACCATCACTGGCATTGGCATCGGCATCGGCATCGGCATCAGCATCGACATTGACATCATCAGGATCATCTTCTTAGACTATAATAATAATAATTATAATTATAGTCCCAATGAAATATTCATACTCAATGTATCTGATAGGAACAAAAGTATGTTTTAATAGCAACTCAGAGCACTCTGTAAAGGTTAGGGAAACATCATTGCCTTGGTTTGATATTAAAAAAGTCAACACTGATTTGACAGGGATGACCTTCAATATTTATCCAAAATCTAAAATCTTTCCCTAACCTTAACCAAGGTGTTTTAGTAGCATAAATCAATCTAACAATACTAACCGTGGTCTCCAGTGTCAAGGTCCTCTGCTTTATACTGCCAACCACCACAATAATTTCTTTATTATGTATGTGTGGCACAAGTAGTAGCACTTACTTCACTGGAAAAAACAGTCAGTTAACATAATCCACAATGCAGTTATTCCATTCAAAACATATTAGCAAACAGTAAAACAAATAAGTATCATTTAAATGTAATTTGACAGTGTTAATTGTTTATTTGAGCACTTATCCATTTCCTATTTCCCCATATAGTCTGACAACATTACCCATACATACATAAAAATGTGGGCTTTATTACAATACATTCAGACACTTCTGTCCAAATTTACATACTGTGCATTCAGACCATGTTGGAGCAAGAGCTAGATATCATCCAAAACTTGGAGTATATCCCTTCTAAACAAATAAATACAAACATGTTCAGTGCTTAGCATTTTTTACTTTTTGAAACAAAATTAAATTAAGTACTTACAAGGGTTGTTGAGATGTAGCCTGTGGCAGAAGATGGCCTGCGACTCTGGTATCTTCACTTCAGTGGAGCCTTGACCGAGATGAGCGACCACAGGGTCCACAGGGTCCTCTGAGTGACGGGAGGGATAAAAGTCTAGAGGCAGAGGAGTGCAGTGATAGGTGTAGTTCCCCTTTGGCCAGCACCAGAATTTTGAACTAGTCTTTGAGCAACAACAGCTAGTGGAAGAGGAAGAGGAGTTGTGTGTGAAAACTGTGTGTGTGAAGGTTGATTACCATTTTGGATTAGCTGCAGAGGGTCTGATGGCAGACGCAGGGCATCCAGCAAGGAGGGAGTTGCAGTAAACCTGGTTGTTGACCCTCACTGATGACAAGGTGGGCCTGTGCTAGGATAAAGAAAATTAGGAACAAGGAACTTAAAAATAAAAATAACCAATAAAAGATAGCTAAAAAGGTAAAATACAAATAAATGAATTGTATCAAGCACTGTATATAGGCCTCAAAAAAGAAATGAGTATACATTTATGTAATAATGTAAACATTTAACACATCAAATAAAGACAAGTATGTCACATCTGGGACTCCATAGTTATCTGTCAAACATTAGTGCTAATGTAGTCAATAAAAGGTTGTGCTTGCTGAATGAAAAGCAATCTATTATTCATTGCTGTCTATTATTTATTACTGTCAGTTAATGCAGCGCACACACACACACACACACACACACACACACAGTCATATAAATGGAGCAGCTGTCCTTTGATACGTATAACTAATTTATGTTTCATTATGATTTATCCAAATGGATTTTGATGCTTTTTGAATGCTGCTCATCTCACATAGACGGCAATAAAATAAATTAAACAGTGAGTCACAGAGTGAGGATCAGGGGGCTGGCACTCTACTCATGTTCAGGTAACTAGCACTGTCAGTATATAAAACTAATTAGGCTTGTTAGTGTGTGGCTCGCATTACGTTCGCAAAAAGACGTTATAAATTTGAGAGAGGCTGCTGCTCTTTGTCTTTCCTCTCCTCCATCTCCTCTCCCCATCTGTTTAATGTTAGCTCATAAACAGACGGGTGCAGATCCAGGCCTCGGGAGAGTGGTTCAATGAGTGTGAAATAAAGAAGGAAGAGAGAAGCGTCTGGAAATACACTCTCTGAACTGTTTGTCATGGATGGAGGGGTGAGAAAATAGAGGGGTGCGAATGTTTAGTGAATCTCCATGGAGAGCAATCAAATCTTCAACCCTGTACGTGTCTTTTAACAGCATACAGTAATATTATTTTTCATTGGAGAGCTGCATATTTGTTCGGCTTTCTGTGGTCATAAACATGCTAATTCAGATCAGGAAATCAAGAAACATGTTTTCCTGAACAACATCAATTTACAGAGTCAGATCTGGTCTTTAGAGAGAAGCATTTAATTTAAGCAATATGGGACATTTTGAATGAACGTCCATTATGCGAGCTTGCAGCAATTATTGGTAAAAGAAATAAAAGTCAGTTGATAAAAGCTTTCACATTTTCAGCTTCAGCCAGGTCTTTTTCTGGTGCACAGGAAGTGACACGCTTCTGATGGGTTTAGAATAAATAGGAGAGCAGCTGTGTGTGAGCAGCAACAGCCAACAACAGATAAACAGAAGATCGCCTGCACAGAGAGTCAAAACACATTAACACAACATGCAAGGAAAAAAATTGTATTCTGCCCTGTGACATATAAAGGTGGTAAAAAGTTTTTTTTCTGTAATCTGTAACTGTAAATACAACTCGTACCAACATGATTCTTGACAGTTGTGCAAAGCTGCATGGAATACAAGCTTTTTAGTTATACAAAAAAGGTCAGGAAAGGTAATACAATGTATGAAAAAATACCATAAAACCACATTAAACCCAATATACATGACACAAATAAATATTAAGTCACAATAAATAGACTAATACAGTAGGATTTGTCCCTAAGAGACACACACTGTCTTGTAGCCCCATGTGAGGAGGCCTGTTTGACCTTGGCATGTTAACAGATTTCTTGAAGGAAAAGCTCTTTCTGTTTCCAGATTTAGAAACTGCCAATTAGCAAAGAAATCCAGTAGTCACATGGTGATTAATTAATTCACTCAGTGCTCCCATTTATTTCAGTCATGACAGTGATTGCCAGACTAAAAATATATCTGCCACTACAAAATGGATTCACCAAGGAAATGTTAATGACATGGCAGAAATAACGCTTTTTTTAAACTATTTGTATGGACAAGCAGATATTTTTGTTACAAATTGTTTTATTGCGGAGGTCATTTTTTTATGTAGCTGCAGGTATAATGCTTTGCTCTCTCGGAAGTCAACTTTTTTCAAATGTCAGCCTAATTTCAAAGGTTGCTGAATGTCTTTTCATTGTTGGTCCATAATAACGTTTTTGACACGGCCCATTTCCCTGTCAATGCCACCACCAGCCTTTGTGACTTTGAGTGTCAGTGAAACCTTTAATTTTATTAAATGTATTTATTACGTCACTCAGCCTCTAAAATTGGATTCTGTTCCACAGCGTGCATCTGAAAATGTGTATGGATAAAGCTCTGCCTGTATTGAATAACAGTATATTATTCAAACCCTTTCCCTCTTGACAGCGTGACTTATACTCAAATACATGAAGGTCCACACTGTACTATGTATCTGCATGGTATCTGTATATCTGCATGGTATCAGTTTACAGGCTCGCTGTTTTAGAATGCAAAACTGCCACCTGGTGGTATCTGGGCTGTGCTGCTCTTGTTAAATCCTACATGGAAGCAGTGGCTGTTAGTGTGGGCTCTGGGCCCTCTAGTAGTCCCTGAGGGCTCCAGAGGCCTAAGGGGAGTCCTTTCATACCAGAGAATAGTTTTAATTTCACTGTTATTCCCCTCCTGAGAGGTCAGAGGAATTTGAAAAGCATAAGGACCTCTTGAACTGAGCTGTCCCAAACAACAGACAGCAATGATGTGCTTACTTGCTCTGGATAAAAGTCTTATTAAATGGGGATACATAGTCTAACGAGAGCCTATTTTCACTAAAATAAAAAGGTCTGGAAGCTTGTTAACTATGTGACATCTGAAGCTCCACTGGCAGATCTGAATGTGCTGTCAGCCTCCTTGTGGACCAATGCACACTGCGGGGCACGACTGAAAAAAAATATGCCAACCAGGCTTTAATCAATGTGGCCTTCGTATGCCAATACAAGTACCGATATTTGAAAGGATGCAGCTGATGTTGGTATGTTGGTAACATTCAGTATCTTAGAAGTTGATTCTAAAAAGACACAAATGACATGTTGTTTAAATGACATGCTGCTAATGATAAAAACCTAATAATTTATGGAATGTATCCATTGTACTTACTATCACATACTGTACATATATAAAAATACAGTATTTAGCATAATTCATTAAATAATTCAATCCATTGTGCAACATTTAGAATGATCTATTGGCAGAAATATAATATTCATAGGTATGTTTTCATTAGTGTATAATCACTTAAAAATAACAATTGTTTTTGTTACCTGAGCCATTTTTATCTACAGAGGGAGTCGGTCTTCTTCTATGGAGCCATATTGAACTGTCATGTTTCTACAGTAGCCCAGAATGGACAAAAACAAAACACATGGTTTTGCAGCCACCGTAGTTTCTTCTACCCGAAGGCTGAACTATATTCAAATGGTGGCAATCTGCAACACACTGGTCCTTTAAAACGTAAGGTATCAATGAAATTAAAGGGTACAAAAGCCTGTTTCATCCTTCTTAAATCTCTTTAAATATTTCATGAAGCAGATTAATTATGTGTACAAATCTCCTCTTAGTGTTGTTGCATGTTTAAGAGATTTCATGTAATTTCTAAATTTAATAATGAACAATTCAAAAGACAGAAGGGGTTTCTAAAACTTTATAGTATATAGTATAAAATCTACCAAAATAAATCTGTAAATATGTTGTATTTTCATCTCTTTTTTCAGAATAAAATAACATACAGGGCTTCTAATGATGTGTCGGATGATCACACTGACCCTCCTGTTTGTTTACAAATGACATTTTGTATGAACAGTTATACAGTCAAGATTTTGTTGTGTCACATGTGTTGAAGACATCTACAAATGTGCAAATAAAAATCTCCATTAAATAGGTTTGCAATATTTTGTTATTTAGAACAGAGTTGGACATCCCTGCATGTTTTAAAACAAACTGAATATAAATTATAGTGTAATCAATTTAGAGCTGCAGTAATATAAACTGCTATTAATGGATGGGTGATTGGATTTCACAAAAATGCTAATGTTGCTCTGTGTCTGCTGGGTGTGTAAATAAGCAACTACTTGCTAACATGTTTGCCAAGGTAACGTGATAATATGACAATTTTGTGTTTACAGTTGGTACTGTGTGGCCAAAAAAATAAAAAAATAAAATTAATAATGCAGCTTTAAAGGACAACTACATGACTCAGAGAAACCCATTGTATTAAAGAAACTTCTAATGTTTTTTCTTCCTGTAAACAGTCAACCATCATTACAATAACAGCTAACACTGTCTCTCATTTAGAAGTTTGTTTTTATCTGTGTCTGTTCCTGATTGTATCTGAGGCTTCCTATGGACACATGGCGTGGCTGGACGACCGCTGAAGGCTACTGTGTTTGCTGTTTGTCTCCTTTAGGGCCATGCTGAGTGACATTGGGGACTATGTAGGTACAGACATTGAAATATCCTGGTTACCTAATCTGGATGAGTTAATGAAGGGCTATGCCAGAAATTTTCGCCCTGGGATAGGAGGTGAGTATGAGATCTACTGCTCGTGGCATTGGGTTGCATTTCACCACCTCACATTTACAGCCATCCTTAGCATCACCCACCAAAAGTAACAGCAACATGAACGTTTTACATTTCATTTTTCAATTCCATTATCCTGAGAGATATCTCTGTTTTTTGTTTTCTTCTTGTACCACAGTAGAACAAAGCTGTATTTACCTTATGTAAATACCCGCTTTGTAAGGTGAATTTTTAAGGACACCAAAAACATTTAGGTCAAGAGTAGCTTTGCTGAGGGAATTATCGAGAACGATGCCCCTCAAGGGAGATGGGTGGTGCAAACAATGAGCACCCCCCTGGAGACTCTGCTAAGAATGGCTGCAAGATGTGAAACATCCAATGACCACAGCGATAGATTTCTCAATCTCACAGCTTAACTCAGCTGAGCAAAGGTGAAAATGTGGAGCAGGAGTGCTGCTACCACCACACACACCGCCCTGTGCACTACACGCCTACAAGGACCATCATACCACGGCATCATGTGGTGACTGCATTCTTATTGATGTAACATTATAATGACCATTGAGGAATCATGTCTGTTTGGAGTAATTCCCTTCATTCAACTTGCATCCCATTGTTTATTAGTATGGAGGTATGTTTGTGTCATTAAACATCAAATAAATATTTAACTTACACAAATTGTAAAGGATTCATAGATATGTTTTGCACCGTGAAAATGAGACAACATTCACAAATGTGACTTTGTACTCGCAATAAAACATTTGACTTCAGTCCATGAGATTCCAAAAGTGAGGTGATGCACAAAAACCAATTATTTTAGCTTGGAAAGTACAGATGTTATCTTTTGATTATTTTGATTATTACATTATTTTTTGTTGGGAGACATGCATAAGTGTTTACATTTTTTGTAAATGGACTAACACTGTTAAATTGCATACCTCCTAAACAAACAGTTAAGACTGTGTACAGTGGTACACTGAAGCGTTTTTTTAAAAAAAATCTTAAAGGACTGCAAGTTAAGAATAAAAAAAGACAAAACAAACATCTTCACCCCCTTTTGAGCTCTCTCCCTATATATCAACAAATGCTAGCATGCTTTCCATAGTGCAACGCATATTTGTGTTTGTTATTTGCAAATGCATTAAAGTTGCAAAGCATTTAAGATATTTGTGAATCTTACTGTATTTGCGTAATGTTCATGTTATTTATGCTATTTGAAGTTTTATGAAACAAAATGAATGCCACATTAACATTAGAGTATTGTTAAGGTAAGACTAATCAATGCAAAACTTTCCATTTTATTATTAGTAATAAGATATATAGTATATCTTACACAAATGTATTATTATTATTATTAGTAGTAGTATTATTATTAGTATTAGTAGTATTTTCTGTGTGAGGACACTATACAAAACATATATGATATTGCATCAGGTGAGATCCTCTAAATTCTCTCTTGCTGACCTTGGCATACAATAAACATGCCATCGTAAATCACCTCACACTATACATCCAGTGTATGACCAATAGGATATGATTTGCCAGAAATTGTGAGGGGAAGGTGTTGAATGGTGGGGAATGGTAATGTATGATTCCTTAATGTTCAGTATAAATGGCCTTTCCGTTCTGCATCAGTGAGCTCCCCTGCAGTTTCTGCCCTCTAGCATCCGATCACAGAGACACACTCCATGCTAATCATATGGCAAACTGTTGAGTGAAAAAGCTACAGTGTGCGCGAATGTTGGCAGAAGCTCACTCTGTGCAAGTCCGTGAAAGCCCAGCGCTGTTTATGAATGCCCACAGTGTGATGTGCCACTTAGCATGGTTAAACTGGATAATGCTTAATCTCTATGCACTGTAGGAGTGTTTGAGACGTGGGAGGATGGTGGGTGGGAGGGAAACAGATGGGTGATGGAGTGAGGATGGGAGGGACTGATGGATTCAGAACGATCAGAGAAGGTGTGTGTGTGTGTGTGTGTGTGTGTTTGAATCAGGGAAGGGGGTAGGTTGGCTTTCTTTTCTCACTTCTCCCCCACGCAGGTCCACCAGTGAACGTGTCCATGGCTATCGAAGTGGCCAGCATTGACCACATCTCTGAAGCCAACATGGTAAAGTATACAGTTCCTCTGTCCTTCTGCAGTGAGATTTTTTATCATCCCCCAACTTCACTATTGCAGAAAAGATCAAAGATTTTCTATTTGCATAATCCTGATTTATCCCACTTGAGGGTTTGAAAGTACTCAGTACGAACATGTGTGACACATTGGCTGAGTTGTTAGATAATTTGATACTTTCATGGATTTTGTATGGTAAGAACCAAATCTAGTGGGGAAAATTCACATTATGTATTTAGCCCTGATTCTTTTTCTAAACAAATAAGTATTTTTCCTCACCTACAAACTAGCATTCCAATAAAGGCAAAGATAAAAAGTGGGGTTTCTTACGTTTTTTTTTTTTGGCACAAGTCAATAAATTAGATACAAATGTACAAAAGAAACTACTCAATTTTGACATGTTTCCATATTGATGTTAAATGTTGTGAACTGGAACAGCTTTAGGATTATTTCTGACAATATCTTCAAGAACATATATGTTTGATTTTAAGCGTTAGGGTTACTTATCTGGACTTACTTTAAATCATTGTTTTAGCGGTGGCACATTTCAGGGTGGTTTTACCCTTTAATAAGACAAAACATTTGGAATGGTAACAGAAGTACCGTAATTGGCTTTCCTTTGGTTCTTCTTTTTTTCCTTCTGTACTTCCTTCTCAGTTACAACTTGTTGATCTATAGTATGATTTAAAGCTGTGAAAGATCAACGTGAAATGATTATAATGAAAGAAATACATAATTGGATATTTTGGTATGATATATGGTTTGTAAGATTAGAGACCCATTATTGAGAATTAGGATAAACTGAATCCAATGTGCTCACGAGTGTTAGATTTCCTCAAAATTGGAGTAATTGAAGAAGTACTCAAGCAATTTAGTTCCCTTTAAAGGTCCAGTGGTTAGGAGGATCTATTGGCAAAGAATGGAATATAATATTCATAGGTAAGTTTTCAATAGTGTATAATTACCTAAATATAGGAAATCCACCATTTTAAATGTTATTTGTTTCTGCTTTCCCAGAATGGACAAACCAAACACTGGCTGTAAATAGGTCCTTTAACATATTTTGCGAGTTTTGCTGCAACCATAGTTTCTCCTACACACTTCACAGCCCATTCTCATTCCCAAGTCATCAAATACAGACACAAGGGGTGTTTTGTTAGTTGCAATCTGCAACTTCACTGCTAGATTGCACTAAATCCTACACACTGTTCCTTTAAGTTAGTGGACTTGTCAGACTCCAAAAACAATAAGTAATTCTACGCTTACTATAAAGCAACATTATTTAAATATTTTCCCAGGGTCTGAGTAGGACTTCAGTGTATCAGATATTAACCCACAAAAACTTGCATTGGTTTTGTTTTGATCTAAAAAACAATCTTGACATAAATGTTTTAGAAAAAAATAAAAAGTTTCCCCTTTCTATTACTCCTCCTATTATTGAGTTAAAGGTACCATAGATGTTAATTTACTCTCTGTAAAGTTTGTTTCCCCATACCCATGACTCAGCCTTTATGTTTGTGTGTGTGTGTTGTTCCTGGCAGGAATACACCATGACCGTGTTCCTGCGGCAGAGCTGGCACGATGACCGCCTGTCCTACAATCACACCAACAAGACGCTGGGGTTGGACAGCCGATTCGTGGACAAGCTGTGGCTGCCCGACACTTTCATCGTCAACGCCAAATCTGCTTGGTTCCACGATGTCACTGTGGAGAACAAGTTGATCCGCCTGCAGCCCAACGGAGTCATTCTATACAGCAGCCGGTACGAGCACACAGATTATTGTCTTCCCTTGTCAGACTCAGACAGTCACACAACCAGTGAGTCTCTTTACCTCTATAATTTGTATCTGAATGCTCTGATGTTGACCTTTTTCTTCTATATGAACAAGTTCTTGCTAGTTTCAGATTCACTAGGATTTTTTGAAACCCATGCCTTCAGAAAACCTCAGACATTTGAGAGCACAGACAGCTCTTATTTGCTATCTTTGGGAATGAAAATCCCTCATGATCCATACCATGATCTGAGAGTGAACTGTTTTTTTCACTTCATAAGCTTAAAAATCTCTGATGTGCTTGTACATGGCTGACGCAAAGACATTGGGGTGAAAGTGAATCATCAAAAGAGATACATTTTCCGTTACTGTCAGTACGTCAGCAGAATTCATAACATTTTAAACAAAACACTTTTAATGCTGTAATAAAAGTTATCCAACCTGAAATGACAAACTAGGTCTTTTGTCATTCCCTTTCAAAACAACACATTTAGGTTTGCGCTTCTGCTTCCCTATATTGACAGTATATTCAACACCGTTTTTGCATTATGGCTGTCACTACGTTGTTTTTTCAGAGTTAGCTGCAGTGACGTACTGCAAGTTGAACTGCACTTATTGGCTGCACTTGGTTTCAGATTGTCTGTAGCAGGAAACAATGGTGGCTTGCCTGGTCACACACATTCTCATATTACAGATAAACAGTACACTAAAATATGTTTCTGAAAAGAGTTGAGGCAAGAAATAAGCAATGCAGTAACAGAATCTTGATTCATATTCGACCAGCACTGCCTATTTGGACAGTTTGTCTATTTTTCTCTAAATGGGACCATAATTTACAAAATGAACATAATGCTCTCTGTTAGAAGACTAAAGATTGAGAGCATAGACTCATTAGGAATTTGTTTACCAAATAAATCAACTGAGAAACAGGATAATTTCCCCAAAAGACATAAGACTATCAGACTTTTTTTTTTCCAGCCCATGGAGCTGCCCCCTACTGGCCAGTAAAAAGAGTACAGGTTTGAGAAACTTCTTTGCTAGCTTCACTTCATAAACTCAGAAGCTCTGTCCACAAATGATATACTGTCAATGGTTTTACCACCATTACCACGTTTTTGTTTTGGTTCAGTCTTGCTGCTCTCATAAGCATTGTTTCAAGACGCAGCAAAAAAAACCCCACAAAGCTCTGATATACATGTTGTACGCTACCTGACAGTTCTCAGCTAACAGTAGAAATTACTGATGTTATGGGAAAGATGCCATGGCTTTAGTAAAACATGTTGCTCAGTTGAGTTTCCATTGATTAAGGGATGAATATACTGGTGTACATTAAGTTTGGATTAACTGTTTTGTTCCTAGAATCACTTCGACAGTGGCATGTGATATGGACCTGACCAAGTATCCCATGGATGAACAGGAGTGTATGCTGGACCTGGAAAGCTGTAAGTTGACATTCCTTTCTTTCTTTGTTTACAAAAAATTTAGCTTTCTTGAGTACTCCTGATGTGTTTATGCCAAAGTGAAGTGACATCTAGGAAAGGTTACAACATTATAAGCTTCCTTCATTCCTCAGTCGTAGGGTAAAAATGCACCATCCTGAGCAACCCTCACATTGTTGCATCTTTTATGTTAGACTGATAAGAAATATCTGTGTTTTCTTTTTCATTCTAGATGGTTACTCCTCAGAGGACATTGTGTATCACTGGTCGGATAGTCAGAAACACATCCATGGCCTGGACAAACTAGAGCTCTCCCAGTTCACCATCACAGACTATCGGTTCGTCACTGAGATGATGAACTTCAAATCTGGTGAGTATCCATCTGGTTTTCCTCTGTTTTTCTTCAGTTGTCAGGGTTTATACAGGCACAGCCAGTTTGAAAGCCCTTTGCATGTTTCTTGAGTGTTTCATCCATTATGTACTATTTTGAGTTTTTGGACTTGGCTTGCCTCTTGTGTTGGAAAGTCTTTTTGAAGCAAGCTTCTTCTTTTTTTATTTATTTTTTTTTTTACTTCAGGCACTTCTGTGGTTATATTCCATGCATAGAAGGAATGGATCAAGTCAGGCTTGCTGCTGAGCCAGGCAGGAGGTTTAGGAGATGATAGGAATGGCTGCTGGGAAAATGTCTGCAACACTACTTTATGTCTTATATCTTCTAGCTTTGCTATCAGGGGCACAAGTGTGCAGACGTTCTATAATATTAGTGTCTATAAAAGAACAATTGCATATTTTCATAATGGATAATTAGTAAAGAAATTAAACATGGTGTCTGTTTTCTGCTTCCCAGCGGGGCGATTTCCGAGGCTCAGTCTTCGCTTCGAGCTGAGACGAAATCGAGGTGTCTACATCATCCAGTCATACATGCCTTCGATATTACTCGTTGCCATGTCCTGGGTGTCCTTTTGGATCAGCCAATCAGCAGTACCTGCTCGTGTGTCCTTAGGTTAGTATTAGTTTGATGAGGTCTGCAGTTTGCGAAAGCAGCTATTGAGCCTTCTACAATGAATGAAACTAAACCATAATGACAATTTTGCTATTCTTGTAGCCTTGCAAGTTCTGGGGCTACAAACATAAAATTAATCTTAGTGGTGTCATCATAGGAACCACTAAGTTAAATAGTTTATACTAGTATTGTTCAATAATGAAAGAAACAAAGTTGACATTCTGTCCTGAAGGTGGCGCTAGAGGACAGCTCATTAAAGGTGCAATGTGTAGGATTTAGTGGCATGTAGAGGTGTAGTTGCAGATTGCCAATGGGAATGTCATGCTTTGCTTTAGTCATGAACCAGAGTATTAGAATTAATCAAATTTTGACCTGATGATGGCGCTAGGGGAAAGGTTTGGGATCACCAAAGTCATTACGATTCATCCTCTGGGAACCATGATTGCACAATATTGTAAATTGTTAGATTGTATAATATTTCATGGCAATCCATCTAGTACATGCTAGAGAATAAGTGACAACTTTGACCTTCTGGTGATCCTTGCAATCCATCTAATAGTTGTGGAGACACAGACCAGCAGACTGACATTGCCATCCAAAAAAGCCTTGCCGCTAGCATAGCTAAAACCCCACAGAACCCTAATCTGTACCGTGTGCCTGTGTTCTTTCCATAGGGATCACAACTGTTCTCACCATGACCACACTGATGGTAAGCGCCCGCTCCTCCCTGCCTCGAGCATCCGCCATAAAGGCCTTAGACGTCTACTTCTGGATCTGTTATGTGTTTGTGTTTGCGGCTCTCATTGAGTACGCCTTCGCTCACTACAACGCTGACTACCGACTCAAAGAGAAGGCCAAGGTGAAGGCCAACAAGCTCAGCTCTGAGGTGAGGAAATCATTCCCATCATGTCCTCCCATCAGCAAGTAACAATGTAGAGCTTCAGGGGGGTTGTTGTGAGTAATGAGCATGCCTTCAAACACGGACCTGGGCTGGGCTTCAAACCCCGGTGTTGACAAGCATCCATCCCACTGACCTTCAGCAAGACAATGAATCTCTATAGAGCATAATGGGAAACTAGAATATTTTCCTTCAGGGAGTAAAAGTGATTTTCATCATACTGTCTGTTTCTTTTGCTGTTGATATACATCTTACTGAGGCATACCTTCAGAGTAGGATATGCTGACTTGATGTGATTTTTTATAAACATTCAAATGAATTTAAAATGCTAAGGAAAAGCTGGTCATTTACTGACAACACAAGAAAAAATGAGGACAAGATACGTGAAAAGATAATTGAAGTGAGTGAAACTGAATTTTACATTGGTGTACGAAAATGTGTGTGTGCCAAGGTAAGTAAAACTATAATGATGTAAAAATATGTTGCCACAACATCCCAAGATATAATGAACTATAGTTTTCTTTAATGATCAAATCAAGACCTCATAATCGGCTGTGTTTTAGGAGCAGCTCCATGTAGTTCTTGACTGTAATGTTTCATTATCAAAATATCTAATGTTTTTTGAAATATGTCAAAGTGGCCATGGCTAAATGTTTTTATTGCTAAAATAATAATAAATTAATAATATTCTTTACACAAAGAAAAGTACAAATAAAAAATACCAAGTACTTCTATGTTAATGTAAAAAGTTTAAAGTGCTAAGCAATCCATTGTGTTTCACTGTTGCTGAATGGCTTTGAAAACTGCACTCTACCAGCTAAAGCCTCAGAAAAGTGCTTACCTGTTTCTTTCTCTTTCTCCCTACAGTCCATTGTAAAGAACGGCAAACAAGCTATGGTTCTGTTTTCCTTGTCGGTCACCGGCATGAACCAGAGCGTGATGATTTCCAACCGCCAGGGGCGGGCCCAACGCTCCAGCACTGAAATCCCTGGGGAGGGTGGCAGCGAGGAGGCTGAGCCCAGAAGAAGAAGGTCTAGGCAGCCGGAAGAGAACAAGGAGGAGAAGAAGTGCTGTTCCAAGTGCGTCTGCAAGCCCATTGATGCCGACACCATCGACATCTACGCCAGGGCCGTGTTCCCTTTCACTTTCGCTGTGGTGAATGTGATCTACTGGGTGGCGTACACCATGTGAGAATGGAGGCAACAGATCTGTGCGAATGGCTGCCATCCAGGGCTGTATATAAGAAACTCCTGGAGCTGTGCCACTTCAGTGCTGGCAGACTGGTGCAGCTGAAACAGCAGGCCTCAGAGGGGAAAAAAAAAACCTTCAGAAGAAATGAAGTGTCACAGCCTGTGAATATGGAAATATGGTAATTAATGGAAGTAGTTATGAGTTTAGAAAGTGTTAACAGGACTTCATATATTTAAATACAAATACAGAAATGTATTGTATAAAGGCAAGGGACTGTGTTGCCTGTTGGAGGTTCACATACACAGTAAATACAGTTTTAACAAACATCCTGTTATATGAACTCAACACAGGACACTATGACAAATCATCCTGCTTGAATACCTGCAGTAATGACCACAAGCTCACATCTTGCAAACACAAATAAGCATAGTTAACTTAACTAACTCAAAGCCACAATCTGGAGTGAACCGCCTGTTATCTCAAAAAGCAAAAGTGCCGCCCAAACTAGAGGATAACAAGATGAGGTGTACTACTATTCTGCATGGCTGATAACTCACTCACCCTCTTCCCTCGCCAGCGCCACCCCCCCTCTTCCTCTCTCTCCTTTGGTCCTCCACCTATTTTTTTTTTTCAATTCATTTTTCGTTTGGGACACCGTCTGGAGTGTCTTATCTCCTTCTGCCAGTTCTGCCTGTTTCCTCACCATTAAAGGACTTCTTCCACTGACCTGTGTGTGTCTCTCTCCTGTCTCTTTAAATGGCCACAAACACAAAATCCGAGCGGTTGTTGGGTGTGATTAAAAAAAAAAGCTGAAATCCCTTCTGACAGATCTCCTGAAACAAGAATATAAGCTGCAGTGAATATTACTTCAACAAGAAGGCTCAAAAAAGGCTCTAATTTGAGGAATTATGAATAATTTACTTGTATGTCCAACTGACAGGGGTCAAGAATTATGCTCTATTAATAATTTCAGACTCCTGTCTGTCCTCTGTCTGAACTTGAATATTGATTCCAGGAAAGTTCTGGATGAGAAAGCACTGCTGCTTCCCAGTCATAGAATGACATAGTTACAACATTAGATTCAACATCACTACATTTCCTTTGTGATAATCACTTTGTCTCACCACAGTCTAATTTGATCTTTTTTAGCTTAAGCAACTATAGTTGGAAACATAATAATCATTAATGATATTAGGGGGTCATCAAAAATGTTAGGATTCATTCACTGGAGGCCATTAATATTCACAAAACATTTCACTGAGACCTGTTTAATTATCAGTTTGTCATGAACCAAATTGTTAGTAAAAGGAAAATTGGATAATGGGACTATAGAAAAGGTCAAGGGCTAAGCACAATATTAGGATTCATTCTCTATGGAGAATGATTGTGGCCTGACTACCAGCACCAAAATTAACTGAAATCTGGCCTGTAGATGTTTTGATATCTGATATCTCACAGCCAACTGACCAAACAACTGGCAGACCAAATGCGACTGTGAAGTGAATTTTCATCCAATTTACAGCCAATTCACAGCCAATGTACTAAACTTATAGCTGTAGCTAACACACACGCCAACCATCTGTGTGGAGTGCGCTGTGATGATACAGGTGGCACGGCAGCTGCCCACTGCTCCTATGGGTCAAATGTGGAGAATGAATTTCCCTGCTGGGATCATTAAAGGATAGTTTGACTTTGCTTGAACACTACCTTCCCAGCACTAACAGCAAACAGACATACTCAACGACTACCTGGTTAACATGTTGCTCGATGTCGTCTGAATGCTTAATTGCTGATACATTTGTGTGCTTACAGTTTGTTTCTGCTGCCCCCAAGTGGCCAAAAAATCAAGTAATGCAAAAATACCATCAGATTCCTGACCAATGTTTATAATTCACCCACTAATAAAATAAAATAAAACATCTTGTCAGTCATCTGTCCGTGTTCCACTTTAGAGGTTTGGAGAGTTGACGTTTCTGGACAGCATCAACCTACGCAGCATCCTCACTCTGATGCAATAGCAGTAACATAACCACACACTCCTGTAGTGATTGCTCCAGGGGCCATCAGCATCTCCATTCCCTCTTGTTGCTCCATGTTTTTGTGCGTGCACAGGCCAAGGAGCGAGGCTGTTATCAGCACAGTGAAAAGGCAGAGCAGGCATGGGTGGGAGCTGGGCAGGGCTGGGTGCTCTCTGAACAGGGAGCGCGGCAGGCCGGCTTCTCCCAGAGAGATAACTTTGTTCTGGGCCAGGAGAGATGACATCATGACGGATGGCGATGAAGATGTGGGCGCAGGGGGCAGGAAATGTTATCTCCTACAATGGCACCGAGGGGACGGAGACACACACATATACACTTGTGGAACACACTAACCGTTCACTGATACTCTAGTATAGTCACTGCCCATTGAACACATACACACATGGGAACACACACACCTCTGACATGCCTGAGGTGTAGGAGGTGGCAGTCATTTAAAAGTCAGACACATATGGGTCCGGTCACTGTGTGTGACTGTTCTGGTATTGTCGTTTTTGAGTGCACAGCATCTGAGAACTTTTGGGAAATACGCTGAAGAAACTGATCTCCACCGAACTCAGCAAGGAGTCCAGCAGTAAGTTTGTAAGGCATGCAACTGCAGCATACATATTGCATGAATTCTTTTCAAGGCATATTGTTATTCACAATAACAGAACAAAACACTCAGAGACACAGATGATAACAGTTATAGAGAGACCTGAGTTGGATTCATGTTTAATTCAATTCAATTTAAAAACAGTCATAAAGGAAAGTTATTTGTGTCAGCATGTGCAAGAGAAAGTTTGAGGCTTTCAGTCTAAAATATATAAAGACATTTATATAAAAAGGCACACATTATAAAGGGTGAAATATATTTCTATTTAGCTCTTTATTTCATCAGTAAGACCCCTCCAATGTACTGTAAGTACCATTTACAACAGCAGACCTTATTGTAACAATCCTTGGATGATGTTGAATTACTAACCTTTGCTGTTAACTTAGTAGAAACTGAGAAACCACTGACCCTTTTTAATAACCTTAACAACATTTCATTGTTGTGTATGTGAAAACCATCTTCTTCCATTTTTGGTAAATGCTCTGTTGTGAGTTGCAACCCTGTCTCCTAGAAATTACATTTATATACAACTTATATACATTTTGAAGGAAAAATAATTTTGACCAGATTATGTTTTGCTGTAACATGAATGAACATATCTGGCAAAGGGGATCCCGAATATATCTGTAAAGCATTGTTGGGCTAGTAACTCAAAACATGCAATATATTACTCATTACTCTTTTAAAAAGTAATACTATTACTTTACTTAACAGTAATTAGTTACACTACTAGTTATATTACTGTTCTGCTACTCCCCACAGAATTGTTAATTGTGTCCCTTTATCCCCAAAATTAAGACTTAAAATACAGTTTTGTTTGTTAAAATCAAAGTAATGGAATATTTCCAGCTGCTAAATGTAAGTGTTTCCATCTTCCAAGCTAGTTTCCTCCACGATAACACAAATTAATCCAAGGATGTGATTGGATTGTTGGAGTATCAATAAGTAACAATAGTATTACTGAAATGTATTAACAGTTTAGTATTATTGTATTAACACAATAGTTTTTGGGGAAAATAATATAATTACTGTAATATCATTGCTAGTAATGAGTTACTGGTAAGCATTTACTGCCAATGTGTTTCATTTGTTTTCCACCATAATACCAGATCTTCCAATACAGTATCTGCTTAGACAAAAAAAAAATCTCTAAAAAAAGACTGAATCATCAAAAAGTTGACATTATGGAGATACCTTGTTTTCATTAGAGAGCAATGGTGTTGAAGGGTACTAGAAAGTAAGAAGAACATTACCTTTTATTAGTGACTTGTAACTCAGAGAGTTCTTATTAGTGGCCTATATCTGATGTGTGCAACATTCATTAATAATATATTAACTAGTACCAAAGTCACCACTTATCATAGTTATGAGTGTGCCCTATTAAAAAGTAGTATTGACATTTGGCATTGATGTTCCTTTTTTGGCATTCTGTATTTATTAAATGGTAACAGTGTAGATAAAAACAGGAAACATGAGAAATGACTTGCAACAAAAGTCCTCAATAATCCACAGAGATCCTGAGATCAGATTCAAGCAAACTCATGCAAAGCCTCCTGGAGTCCTTTAATATTGACTGCAGAGCAGTTTCTCTAACTCTTGCTTACTAATCACTGCTTGCTTTGAATTCCCCAAAAGCTCAGAAGCTTTTATCCTGTTAACTAATTGACAGCGAGGACTGCTTGCACACTGACATCATGCAATAGTTATTGATAATGAACGCTGAACTGGGGGTACGATGTGAAATGATGCAGGCGGTTACATAAGTTTTTATAAATTTTTCATGGCTGGTTTGGTTCTTGGCAGCCTGAGCCTGTGTGAGTTTATTTATTATATTTATTGCAAAATGCAATCAAATTGAAGAGGCCTTTGGCACTTGTCCATTCTTTACTCCTCTAAAGCCTTTACTGCTGGACATTAAGTTTGTCGCAGTGATACAATGGCAAAACTATATTAGGCTCAAGACAACATAAAGCACTTCATTGTTATAACTTTTGAGACATTGTTCAAAGTTTGAAGTGTAAATTAGTTCATATGCTATTTCTATCTCTCTTGGCAATTTTATAATCCGTGTAATCTTTAAAACTGTTGACACATCTTTACACTTATTGACAGCTTTCTTTGGCCATTCCTTTGTATACTGCAAGGGCTTTTTGCCAAAATGCGGAATCAGCCTCAACTTTCATCAATCTTGCAAGACTGCTTTGTTGAAAAGCAAACATGGCATCTAAATAAGAGAACATTATATCCCACTATCTGTAAATCACTGGTTCAGCCACTACAAAACAAAACCAAACAATCTAGTAATGGGTTTTATACATTTAATGAAGGGAAGATGAAGATCCAGGGATGTACAGGTTGTTAAACCCACCTAAACTCAGTGTCTGTCATTTTCAGTAAGTTACATTGAGTCTAATAAAAGTGAATGTTAAATCTTCTATACAGATTTTCCATGGTGCATGATGTGTCGTATCCTGAACGTCCTGCTGGCTTTGCTGAGTCGCTTCCTGTTTGCGGTCCACGGGGTGGTGACAGTGTGGCGTGTGGTGGCCGTTAAAGAGGAGCCACTCTATTGGCTTCTGCTGACTGGTGTGGCTCTGCTGGGTGTGGAAATGGCTGTCACTCTGAAGTGCACCCAAAATGCTGAGTGGAAATGGTAATGTTTAGGTCACACACACAGGACACGCACATTTAATACAATTTAATATAGATTTAAGTAGGATGACATATGGGACTGTTATTGGACCTTTATTTCAAATCAGATCATTGTAATTGAATTAGTAACAGTACGTTGGGGTAGGGAGTCTTTGAAATTATGGCCAGTAGGCAGAATTGCAATGTCAAAATGTTCTTGAGCAAGACACCTAACCCCAAGTTGCCTTTAACTCTGTTGTGTCCAGATAAATGCCCACATCCTTCAAAAAACCCAGTTTGGAAGCCAAGTTACCCTTATTACACCTGGGGTCAAATTCTCCAGCCTTATGAAGCTCTTGTAGCGACACATTAGACATTATAAAACAGTTTTCACAGGCTGAGCAGTGTAGGAGAATCTTATCTTGATGTGTTAAACTGTTGGAGTGCACTTTTTATTTTTAAACAACAGTGATCTCATTAATTTAACAGGTGTGAAAGAGTTCCCTCTGCTTCAGCTATGATGAACAAGTGTGTGCCAGTTTGTTGGCTAAATTAGCATGTACAAACCACCAGGATTGAGGTGTTGTAACCAGGCTTTGTAAACCTGTTTTGTGTAGGGAGTAAATAACTTCTCAGCACTTTACAACCTATCTGCCCAGGGCAGTGAGAGGCAGCTTGTATAAGGCCTGTAATATTCTCTGCCACTAAATTCTCTGTTATCCTCGGCAGCTCTTTCTCTCTTTCACTGTCTATCAAAAACAAATCTATTCCTCTGCTGTGTTATTGCTCCGTCTTTCTCTGAGCCGATGTTCTGAGCCTGCTATCACGTCTCTGTCACAGTCTCTTCTATCCATTCATGCAGAAAAATGTCTGCTGCTGGCTTAAGTCATTTCTGACCAGCTAGCTTTTAAAAAATAAGAATAAAAATTGGCTTGAGTAAACATAAAACTGACATCAACCTTTATTGAGAGTCTGCAAAGCATATGAGCATTTAGTGTCACACCTCATTCAACACCAAGCTGCGTCTCATTCAAAAGCTGTAGCTCTCTGGCACATACGCAGTGAACATCCTCAGACGCAAGCTTTCTTCAGGCCTCTCTCTTTCTCACTGAGTCTTACTTTGAAGTTCTCTCCTCATGGAGAAGGCTTTGCGCTGTCAAGTGGGATTTGCATATATGATGAGAATAATTGCCTGTCTGAAATTCGATGCTTCTTTTGGAAAAAAAAAAGGGGACTCTTTCTTCTTTAGCGGGTGGCGAAAAAAAAGAGAGGGTGTCACTAAAAATAACCTACCCCCACCCTCCCTCTCCTTTGGCGGTCCTTTTTCAGGTTCTCCCCCATGGTCTTCCTCTACCTCAGTACTGTCATCCCGTCCATTTGGTTTCTGGAGCTTAGCCTGCTGCAGTCCAAGCTGCCTGTCAACAATTCCTCAGGCCCTGAGCTTCATTTGCTGGCTCACATCCCAATCACGGCGGTAGGCGTCCCACCACAACACTGCCCTCCATGCCTCACCCTCCACGCAGCCACATTAAAGCAACACCTGATATCAGATAAGATTTAAATCTAGCAAGGGGGTGGATAAACTATTAGTTGCAGGAAATGTGTAATAGACACATTGAGATGAAGTCCAGATAGGCTCCTGCTTGAAAAAACTCTCAGATCTCTCCCCTTTTTGGGTGGTTTTAGTGCAGTGTCTTTCATGTAGGATTTGGGAGCTTTTTTGCCCCTTGGCTGTGCTCGAGGCTGGGTGGCAGCTTTTGAAACTTGAAGAAGAAGTGTTTCGGGAACGTTGTGAAGTGTCAAGGGGTGCTTTCAGGATAAACCCAATGAACCCTGACACAATGAGGAGATGACTCACAAGTTGTCGCAATTATATCGAGAAGAGAGACGCCATTTTGTATGGATGATTGCTGTTTCATTGATTAAAGAAGACTTTTTCACATACCAAGATATAACATTTAATACTGTTTATTTATGATACCAATGATTGATGAAAAAAAGAAATAGCAGGGAAAGCCAGCCAGCCTCTATAACACAAACTGTAAAAAATTAATTGTCTGATTTGATGTAACCAGATGGTGCTGTTTCCTCTAACCAGAGCATTGTGGGGCTTGACCCAGAGGACTGGGTGGCTGGCCTGGAGCAGACCATGCTCATAGTATTGGTACTGGGTCGTTGGCTGATGCCCAAGGGGGATATGTCTCGTGACCAGCTCTCCCAGCTCCTCATGGTCTATGTTGGACTGGGCGCCGACATCCTGGACATCTTCGACACCTTCAAGGAACCTGAGGTCAAGACCAACCGAGCGGTTGTCATCAGTGGCTTGGCCCTCTTCTCTTGGGCGCTCATGCAGTTTCCTCTGGTGCTCACCCAGACACAACCCCCAAAAGTTGAGTCTCCACCAAGGAACTTGGGTGGTCTCTCTTGCTGCCCTGGTGCTCCGTCAGCATTCGCCTCCTGCTGCTCCAGTGAAGTGTGGAGCCTGCTGCTCACGGTGGGACTCCAAGATGGCCCGTTCCTGCTTTACCGGCTCTTCCTCATGATCGAAGAGCAGGTACTCAACCAGCTGATGATCTTCTTCACCTGCAAGAACATCCTCATCGTCCTCTTGGAGCTTTATCGAATTTTTGTTGTGCAGTGCGAGCAGCCGGTAGGGGGATTAGGGTTGGAGAGGTGTGCTGCTTTGGTGCTCCGATGTCGTACCAAGAGGGGTGGGGAGGAGGAGGAGAAAGCAGGCAGAGAGGAGTGTGGGGAAGAGCAGAACCTTCATACAGACACAGAAAGGGGCACAGAGAGGGAGGAAGATCAGAGAGGTGTCCAGGTATAGAAAGGCTCAAAATGCCGTGAGGCATGACTCTTGGCCCTCGAGGGGGGGGGGGGGGGGGTTT
>NW_023339707.1:6742657-6749308 GCF_004916995.1 Morone saxatilis
GGGGGGCTTTCACACACCAAGAGAAAAGTCGAACCCATCTGCCATCTCTTGCATCTCAGCCTCGCTCAGAGACAGTCTCGGCTCTCTGGAGGTTCACTGACTAGAAATAGACCACAGCAGAAGAGAATAAGTGAATTTATGCAACTCCCTTTGATAAAACCTTTCAAAAAAGTGGTGTGGTCAGAGGAGGTTTCTACACTGAAGAAACTCAGCAAGTTGTCAATCTCTTTATTATATGATTAAATACACCTGGAACCAAGTCAACATAGCTTTGTGCTTTCCAGTACAATAAGTTTGTTTTAATCAACTGCATGTGATAATGTGAATTCATCATGTTGTGTATATGCATTTTTAATAAAATGAAGGCGATGATGGTGGCTTTGACAGGGGATAACATTATATGAATTTAATTAATATGCATTGTACGATAGTGATAACATGTCTTGCTTAATTAATTAATAATTTCTAATAAAGATGCTTCAGAAAAACACAGTGCAGTTTTTTTTTTTTTTTTTACTCTGATCACCATGAGATGGCAGTGTTGTCAAGTCAACCAAAGCACCACACAAATATATAGTGTTTACTTGACTGGAACATGCATGTCAGTTACATAGAAAAAACAACAACGGTGAGACAGCAACACAGCAGCACGGTTGCAGTGTTAACTTAAGCATTTGTTGATTTTTGGTCCGAAAATCTCCTCTATGTGTCTTTGAAAGACCTGATGATGTAGTGAGGAGGAAGTAAGACATGTGCAAAATGAAATTAAAAGATGTAGTCACCTTCAGGCAGCAGCTATGTAATGGATAGTCTGATGTAGTCAATCTAGAGACACCTCATAAAGTATAACAAGTAGGAGGAGAGTGAAGAGGTTTGCTTCATTTTTCAAAGTTCATTTTCCTCTTGAGCACAATCAGTCCATGGAAGCCTGTTTGAGAGCTCGGTGCATTTTTATTATGTCTGAAAAAGCACACTCGTGATTATGTGGGAGTTGTTCAAGTTCGACATGATTTGCTCTCACTTTCTCTCTTTAGAGAGATGGAAGGTGCATTTTGAGATATTCCTCCACAGCCCATAAACGTGAGAGACTCTTTGAGAGCCTACAAGGACAGAGATATGTTTGAGCTGAAGCTTGGGGTCTCAAGGTTTTGAGCCACTTCATGGTGGAGACAAACAGTCGCAGCACAACCGCCCCCCCCCACTTCGGTCCAGACAATACCTCTCCTGTCAAATGAGGACTGAGATGTAGCCCTCCTGCATTTATGGATGACCCTCTCACTTTGTGTCTCTTACACTGTTGTCGTCAGACTGGGAATGAAGAACAGCAACGTTGGCGAGTGGCAATTCAATCAGAGGCCTTTCTTGCTGCCCTGTATCTGTGTCCATCAAATTGCTGCACTTCACCTGGCCTGCAAGATGAAGATGGCAGCTAAGGCTCTGAATGAAGGAGGGACTATTTGTTTTCAATAAGCTCTCTGTGACAGAAAGAAAGAAACAGAGAGCCAGAGAAACGTGTGTGTGCTTTCCTCCTGCAGTTCTGTATGCTTGATTATATAAATGCATAGAATATGAACAGGATTTCCTAAATCTCCGACTGTTGGCTACCTCCAGAGGATTTGCTGGAGAGCACTACTTTATTTCCTCTGTTTCATCTTTGTGGCGGCACTTTGGTCTAAATTATTGATGGTGGAGCCAAGTTTTAAAAAGAAGAAGAGAAAAATTAATGGAGAGTCCCCATTGAGAGGTTCTTCCAGCAAAATAATGCTGTCTATGCTCTTAGAGTGCTAGATAATTCCCAATTTACACAGTCACTCCCAGTTCAAATGACACCACGCAGAGCCAATATGAGGGAACAGCTTCTTCTAAGCACCTGAGTTTTGGGAGAATCCAGTATTCGTGAGACAACGTGATGTGGGCAATACAATAGGGTGATGAAAGAGCCGCTTGCTTGTGAAGAGAGTCCTTTTCCTCTTCAGATTAACTGCATGCTTTAACAAGATTGTGTGGGCATGTGGGAGGATGGGGATGTCAGCTGATCCACGGGCTGCCCTACATAGATAGAGAGAAAGGGAGAGAGCGTGGAAACTCAAAGCTTGCAACTCCAGTGCACATGGATATACCCTCGCGAGCCTTCCACTGAAAAATATCTGTTCACACGTATAAGTGATGCTGCCTTCAGGTGCTGCTTAAAAGATCCTATGTTCGTCTCTGATTAGATCGATTCATTAAGCCTTAAAGAAAGCAAAGTCATTTCATGTGATATCCTTTACCACTACATCTTTCAAAACTGCTTATATGATCATGTTTCTGAGGACAGTGGAATGACTGATCGCTGACAACATATCATTTGCTTGGAGTGATGAGCGTATTAGTCATACTGAAGGTACTCCACCAACAACTCCTATATATTAGTTGCAGTATGGCGCTTTAACAGATTTTGCTTGATTGCTGCTCTCCCAAGCTTTCATAAAACTGAGACTCATGTGTCACACCCTGTTATGGATGTGAAAATCATAGATGCAACTTATTCCACATTGAAGTGTGCTTTCTTTGGAAATACAACAAAACACAAAATGTACATATTTTAGCGTACTGTTATACGAGACTGTGTGTCACTAGGCAAGCCGCCATTGTTTCCTGCTACGGACGAGTTCAGACTACGCCGCCAAGGCTGAATAATAAAATATGCATATTACAAGTAACTACCTTTTGCTTCTTATTCCTAAACAAATTTTTTAATTTTAAAATGTAACTCAAGGTCACATGATGAGCTATCTCTATGATAACTAAGCATACTGTCTGCTGAAGAAGACTGTGAGATGTGGTTAAAATATCTTTCTGAAAGGTATTAAAGTAGAGACTGACTCAATATGTTTTGTCAAGCTACTGTTTCCGAGGTCAAGAGAGGCTATCGACTCTGAAATGAACAATTAATCAACTTGCCACAATCTAAAGGCTAAAGTGAACCTGGCTCCTTTGGGGCCCCTGGAGATCTGGGGGCAGTTGCCTGCTTTTAATCCAGCCTTGTGTGGTGGCTGCTGTTTCTGTTTAAAAAAAAAAAAAAAAGGAAAACTCTGATGGCAGGATGAAGAGGATCAAGCATGTAATTGATGTCTTGATTAATGCAGAAATGTGATGAATATAATACAGACTGAGAATGAGCAGAGATCAAGGCCTTCCCAAAACATTTACTCAAATTAATTTCTTAAATAAAAACCCCCTCCCTCCAAGCTATGTTTTGTGTAATGTTAAATAACTGATTATATAATACAACAATAATAAACAGTAAGTCATACTTCAAATTAATTGTCAAGAATCATCATATTATATCATCATATTTAGACATATTTACCACTTTATTATATTTTTCTGTCTGGTACACATGGTATTGATATTTCCAACAGAACCTGAAGGCTGCAGAAGTTATAATGAAAAGAGAGAGAGGTAAAGCGGCAGCGAGAAATTCACTCAACCTGAACAGGTGCATTTCCCATGACAGCGTGGAGCGTTTTCACCACATGCCACAATTTCCCTATTTTGTGTCAACTAATCAGGAAGTCCAAACACACCAAGGTGCGCCTCATCAGCCTCCAATCCTACAGATAAACCCGTCAACATGCCACTGAAATGTTACAGCAAGAGAGGAAGAGTGAAAACAAAGGCAAACTTCAAATGAACTCCACAACTTTCTGACAGGCGGCTGAAGATCCAGCTCACATCACCTTGTGTAACACCATGGATGGCAAAATAACGAGCTTTACTTCGCTGCTTGTGGATCAGGGATGCTATATGGCTGTCTTGTTCTCACGTAGGCTTTTGAGATAGAGCAAACAGTGTGATATAGAGGTACGATTAAGCCCTAATTGATGGCAAATCAAAGCGCACCTTTCAAATTACATCTGTCATGACACAACACAACACTACCATTTCTCCTTCTTCCTCTGCCATGTGGTCTTCTCCCGTTCACTTGAAACCACCCAATAGCTTCTCATAATGAGGAACGGCACTGCTCCTCAAGTATCTCTGTGCTCCTGATTCGATGTCCTGCAGAATTAAGTTGTTTCATCCATTTTGTTTCCAGGAAGATAATGTATCTCCCCCAAAGCAATGGAAGAGTTAAGGTGGCCAAACATCTGGCTACAGTGACCCACCTGTTTGACAGGACTCTGACCAATTTCATCATCGCTCAGCAGAGATCAGAGTCTGCAAAAACAGGAATATTTTGCAACCTGATTTACTACCCTCGAGTCTGGCACATACTGTTGATCCCCTGGCTATGCATTGATATTGTGTCACAAAGTAACTACTAGAACTGCCAGAGGTAGGGGTCAAGTCAACACCGGTTGGGTGCAGATCATGGTGGTAGGTCTGGGCACCTTGCAAATGGAAATTGTGAAACAACACCTTTCTGGGAGGAGAGGAGGCTGTGGGTGTGGGTGTGGTCTACACTGCAGGAGGGAGAGAGATGTGGAGATGGCTTGTGAGAGTGGCACCAGGTGAGTTAATGGTCTCAGCTGGTGCTCATTGAGTAATCACTCTCTTCTTTCTAAATGCAGTAGTGTGCTGGACCTGAGATGGTTGCTGCACACACACCAGAGAGGCCCGCTGGAAATTATTTGTTGTAGACTTTCGAAAAGGGTTAAAGAAGCCTAGAAAATAGCTAAATAGAGACTACACATAGACAACTAGGTGGGAAATAACACTACTTGTTTAATGTTAGGAAAAGGCAGACATTGACAGTTGGTCAGCTGTGTTGATCCACCATCATCCCTGACAACCTCCTTCACAGGCTCTCTGGAGGTCAAACAGCTGTTTTCATGGTCAAGAATGACCTTTCATGCTCAACGTTTAGCTATATTTAAATTAGAGTATTTAAAATTAAGTAGTAATGGTATATGGCATGAAGTATTAACTGAAATTCAGGGCATCATTTTAGTTTTCTCAGTTTAACTTCCAGCTAATTCCTGATCCAAAGACAAACCAAAGTTGGAAAAGACCATTAGCTCCTCAGGTGTCTGATAACTTTGACTTGTTGTCTCTCAGCCTTATTTATAATCATTTAATTTTTCTCCAGTGTTAATTGCTTCTGTTACCGATTTTATGCAGAATGTAAAACTGAGCCATGAATATGAAATACTTTTCTAAACAGAGCCTTCTGAATTCACATCCACATGGCAGTTTTGGAGATAACTGCTCTGACAGTAGCAGTTTAGTCAGTCAATCTCAGGCCACAGAGGATGTATTGTTGAAATATTAATTGGCCGCCTCCTTTGCCATCCCCCAGTTCCTCTGAGCTGGGAGAACTGCCACTTTACCCATTTCCAATCTACAACATGGCCTCTGGTCATAGAGGCCAAGGCCACGTCGGGACACCAGTTCTAATGAGGAAATACAGTCGACTGTCTGACTGGACGACATAATTAGGACAGTTGAGTGCACTCGATGAACAAACACATTTTGGAATTTAGCTCAAGTGTTGTTTGAGCCACACGCCCTGTGATATCCCCAAAGTGTGAAGCTGATGTCCTAATTCTGTCCTCTACAAAAAGGGGACTGGCAACTCCTGACTCATTTGCACTATATTTTACCAATGCAGCCCAGAAGTTTTTGTTGGTGAAAGACTGATACCTTCATGTGAAATTAATTCTGGGTGCCAAATGCAAAGTGCATAATACAAAGCAGTGGCTATAAAATTTACATAATGGAAATGGAGAAGATTTAAGATGTATTTTAATGTAGTTCACTGTCACTGCTGTTCTGCCCTTTGGTTTAAACACAATATTCAAAATGAAAGCAACAACAACAATCTCTCCACATGGGATGAGCCTGGATTTGGGGATACCCCTTAAAAAGAATACCACAACCACACCCCAAACACAATCTACTTTACACATTAAAAGCCATATGTTTTTTTTTTTTTTTGGGGGGGGGGGGATTTGTATCTTCTTAAGCTTCGAATCAGTTTACTTACTCACAATTTATATAAATTAAAGTAATAAAGTTAGCTGAGAACTGGCTGCTGCCGAACGTTCGTAAAGGAGGAATCTGCATAGCGACAGAAAGTCCATGTTTGTGCAGACACTGTGTAGCTGTGTTGGTAAAGTAAATTGAAGAAAATAAAGTTGTCTAAGATTGGAGTTTTTCAAACAGCAATGGAATAGTACAGTACATCATATCATTAGGATCCATTCCTTACTTTGACATAAAAACGTAGACATCCAGGGAAATAATACCAAAAATGAGTTACATGGTGTCTCTCTAAAGAAGGTGAGGCTCTGACATGATCTGTTATGTGAACATGTAATGTGTCAAAAAGAGGGCTCAACAGTGAGAAAATGCTTTCACTTCACTTTATGTGTATCTTCATTGACCTGACAGGCTTAGCTGAGGAAAATGCCCTCTGGCTTTAATGGCACCAATAGGCTATGTTATTGGGATTCTAGGTATAACATGCATGTTTCTGTGTGTAACTTAGTACTTTTAAAAAAAAAGACAGAAAGAAAGAGAAGGCAAATGAGTGCTGTACCCACTTGCAGTTGGAACCATGCTGTAATGGCACAAGTAGTCCCCAAGTGAGTCAATATAATCAATGGAGGCATCACAGATGTGAGAGAGGAGAGCCTGTTCCTTTTAAAGGGGAACTTCGGCAGA
>NW_023339707.1:6749408-6769555 GCF_004916995.1 Morone saxatilis
TGCACTGTATGTTTACTGCTGTAATGTAAATGTCTTACATCATTTTCAGACTCACATGGAGGGTAGTTGAAAAGCATGCAGTGATGCAGTTATCTGGTTAACAACTTAATTGAATCCAAAAGATGAAGCTTGTATCAAACGATAACAGCATTAAGAAATTTGTTGGTTTGATATCTGGAGGCCAGACGTGATTAGCCTAGCTTTGCTTAAAGGCCAGGCCAGGCGCCAGGATGAAGTGACTGAGGGGGCTGTTAGGAATCACGAGGGCAGTTTTTTTCATAAAATAAAATGTATTGATTTGACCATGCAACAGTTTCAGAAAATGTATCACTGGCAGAGCACTATATATTTTTTACATTATGAACGACAAACAAAATCAGTAGGGGAATGCACATAACAGCTGACTGTTGATTGCAGCAATGGGGGAATTAGAAAAAGTTCTGTTTATAGCCACCAAAAGCAAGCAGGTAAAGAAACTGTACAAAGTGATGTTTTATGTCTGTCTGTCTATTGATCTCCTCGGCTCTGCTTCAGTACTATGGACAGCATGGCCTGATAGCAAAAAACACAACTGAGGTGGGGAAATCCATTTAGACCCATCGTGGCGCTGGGCTCCAGCACCTCTAGAGCTCAGTAATTAATATGCTGTATCTATTCAAACCCAACAGAAAGAGAAATGTAAAGCATTTACAATCCTGCTTAAGTGCTGAATGTACTTAAAATATAATTCTTAAAAAAAATTATTATGACTGACATATTATTACGTAAGTAGATCATTAATACTTATGTATCATTGCGATGTCTTAACTAACTTTATATATGGTTGTAGATTTAATCCCTCCAAAGGGGTTAAATCTTGGGGGTAAGAAAGAAGAAAAAGAAAAAATATGTATTCATTTATTTGAGTATTCTCTATTTCTGGTGAAATATTGGATAGTTTTACCTATGGGCCTCAAGCAATTATTCATATTGAACCATTTTAGCAATTTAGAGGGGAAATGTCTCTAAAAACTCTGAATCATGAAAATGAGTCCAAAATAGTAACCCTGTCTCCTAGAAATTAGGTTTATATGCCCTTTGAAGGAAATATAATGCTGACCAGGTTACGTTTTCTGCGAACAGAAGGAGAGAGTGCAATTAAAATCACAAAATGCTAATATGGAATGTATCTGTAGAATGCTCACTAATAAGGTATTTAATTAGTTCTCTGTCAAAATATCTGATCTTGCAAAATATGCTTGTATACAGCATTATTGAACAATTGTATAAAACTGTATAAATATAATATATAATATAACATAAATGTAGATCTTCATCACTCAAAATAAAGCAGCCCCTTAACACAATCCAGGCATCTATTACATTTATCACCACAATGCAACTGTAAAACAATTTAGTACTATATAAATGTAGGTATAAGAACTGTGTGGATGAATAAACTCTTTGTGAAGAAATACTACCCCTGAAATAATGTAATCTGTGTTGATATACCATTTAATAAAACAAAATAAGACAGCTGCACATGTGTTGGTAGAAGTATTTTTAACTTCGGACAGAACCAGGCTAACTTTTTCCCCCCGCTTCCAGTCTTTCTGCTACTACTGCAAGGCTAAACCCATCCAGACTCCAGCTCTGTACTTGATGAAATGCCACTGATATCTATCTTATTATCCCTACTTGGACAAGAAATAAATATGCTTTTTTTATTTCTCAAAACTTTCTCCCTACACTTTATATTCAAGTCAAAAGAACTTGCAGTAAAATGATGTTGAGAAGTCCTTGTGATGTAAAACTCAAATAATCTGCCTGCATTAATTCAGTTGTAGCATTCTTAATGTGCCGCTGAAGTATTATTGGACTTGTCCTTGAAACCCACTTACTGAGAATTGATAAAGCGTATTCTTTTTTATGCCCCACTCAAAGAGCCTCCCCTGCAATTGTATTGTGGGCTAAGACCTGATTTCCATTTCCATTGCATGATAACAGCCTTGCCTCACTCTTACCAAGCGACTGACAAGGATAAAAGCAAAATCAAAGCCAGTCAAAAACAATTTGACAAGCTAATGGATTTAAGGGACCCGTGTTCTACGCCCAGATTTCTTTAACATGACATCACGTGCAGCTGTACATAAATCCCCCAGTTAACCATTTGACTGTGCTGTAGTGTTCATCGCTACTTATCACATATAAATATGTGTTACTTAAATTATAATTGATAGACGCACTTTGATGTACCGGGGAGCAGGTACATGCTAAAAAAAAAATCCTTTGAAGGCAGGTTCTCCGACATCCCCCCAGTGTGCTTGCTAGGATCGGAGAGCAGAAACAGAGGAAGGGAGTGGCAGCTACAGTACAGACTCAGTAATGTGTCTCACCTCCCATCTCTTCTCTGCTCACCCCCTAAAAAAACATCCAGGCCTCATATGTCACTGTCAGTACTGGCCTACATGAATCCAATATGTACAGCAATGAGACTTTGTTCAAACAGATTATTTGGCACTGGATAACAAGCAAAGAGGCTCAGAGTGCATGTTGTGTCAATGCTCTTCTATACTGCCTTCAGAAGAATATGTATGAAGAAGAAGCAGGAAAACAGCATCTAAGCTTTACTTACAAAGTGAATTGTTTCCTTATATGACATGCTGTGATATTTGCACCACAGCTAACTGTGAGATTGCTAATCCAAAACAGAAGGCTTTTGCTGATCCTTTGTTTTTGAACAAATAATTGTATTTGCCTACCTACTGCCTCAGGGGTGGAAGGAGGAGAGAAATATGTAGAAGAGGGAGAGCCACGTCAATACAATTGGCACTATAAAAGGATATAGCAAAATCACCAGCATTGTGAGTTTTGTCCCAGTCAGGCTTTGAACCAGTAGCAGACACATAAGGATAGGCAGACAAAAGAAATGAGCAGGGATTAGCGCTAACATTTTCATTAATTGAGTCTCAGTCCAATCAGAAACCCCACTGAACCTCAAGTTATACAAAACTCTAAACTAAATTGAGTATCTACAGGGCAGCCTGTAAGTATTAGGACAGTGATGCAGTATGTTTTTCATTGTTTTGGCTCAGCACTTTGGCTTTGAAATGATACAATACTCTGAGTTAAAGTACTGACCTTCAGCTTGTTCACATCAATGATGAGTACAGTTGAGATGAACAGTTTAGGACTCGTATAAAAAAGGCTACAACTTCTACACACTTTATCAGATGTGCATGGAAACACTCTCAAATTAAAGCTGAAAGTCAGTACTTTAACCTCATAGTCACTGTTTCAATTCAATCCAATGTGCTGGAGTTCACAAAACTGCACTCTATTTAGATGAAGCAGAAATAAACAGGAAAATCCCTTTTGTTGTATTTTCTTTAGATGTTTACTTTGTTCTTAGAGATGAATGCACTATATAGATGCATTATATAGACAATATTTCCATGATGTGTTAAAGTGAAACTCACACCTTAAACTTGGAAATCATGAAACTTCTGTCCATCCACTCCAGATTCCTGTGATGAACTTGAAAAGGACTCAATTAATTCACTACAATTTTTGTTTCTGTAAAGCGGCAGTGATTTGGTCTGACTTTTAGGTATTCTGTAGGAACCTGCATTTATGTGGTTTCAGAATAATTGGAAAAATGTGTTCCTAGCTGGGAAAATGAACGCCCCGTCAAGTTAGAACAATAACTCGGAAATTTGGAGTCAATGAGTTGACGTCTTATTTGGCATGGTGGATGAACATAAATGTTGGGTTGATGATAGAAAACTTTTTTAATTCATGTATTGCATATAAATTTTTTGCTCACATGTAATTTGTAATATGCTATTAAGTTGCTATCTGTGTAAAGAGGCCTTGATTTGTTAGGAAAGTTATTTATTAGCGTTAATCCCTTATAACAAGTTAGGTTATGCAATTTTTTAGGTTGTAGGGAATTTTACATTATGACTTAAAGCTCATGAACACACCAAAGTTAGAAGAACGACTTCCCAATTCTGGAAACGAGACCATCTGAGGAACATGTGAATGCAGCTTGAGGTGTTGGTTTGACTATTTGACTAGGACACCATTGATCTATAAGGTACTTTTTGCGCAATGTATTGAGCAGAGCAGTAAATGCCTGGGAGATATTTTTTTCTGCCTGCTTTGATTTCCCGCTTGCTCTCATATAGTCTCTACTAATTGGAACCTGCACATCTGCTGTAAATCGCATGACCAGGTGCAACAGTTCCCTGTTGTTCTGTGTTCACTGTTTGCCAACTGTTGCTCTACAAAAGCAGGAAAAATAGACGAAAAAATCTGTTGTTGTTCTCGACCATTTACATGAACGTTCTGATAGGGTGTGAAACTAGGGGAGAGAGAAAGATTGGCTGACTGCCACAGGATTATATAGAGTAATCATACAGTCACTCCAGGTGAGCTGAGTCTCCCTGACCACCAGACAACACATTCCAGGCTCCTGCAGGGAGAGGGCAAGGAGTCCTGTCCACAGAGGGGCGTCACACCATCATGCGTAAAAGCATGTGTAGTTAAAAGCAGCTGCATAAGCAATTTAACACTACATTAATGAATTAATCGGTCTCATGTGGTGGGAGTTGATGATTGGCAGCCCATCAAAATATAAGTGCTGGAATCCAGTACAGCTAAAAGAGGAAAAATAGTAGTCACACTCTAGTCTCAGCATACTATCAAACATCTACTTTTAGCTTGTGTATGTATTTGGTTTGTTGTGTTCTTTGTTTTCTATTTTAGCCTCCTTAATCTCTGAGCCATTGGGAGTGAGTGAGTCATAACCCTATCTACCCCCCACAAATATATTACGGCCATTTTGTGTCATGAGACAGTAAAATACATACTTGCCCCCTTTAAAATGAAAATACCAATTAAACCTCTAATGTGAAACCAGCAGAAGTACAGCTTCAGTGTATGATGGACAGTAAATATTACCTCAGTAACACGACACTTTAGAGGCAGTAAGGATTTTCAGAGCCGGGTCGGACGACAGAAAGTTTGATGAGAGATTTGTTTCCGATGCACTTCTCACAGCTCAAACTTTCGTGTCGCTCCAGTGCACACGGCGGAGCTCCCTCACTAGATGATCTAGTGTAACACTTAAAAGTCAGCCGACTGGTTTTATAACCACATTAATCATTGTTTCTCTTGTACGCTCGCCGAGCACCCTTAGCCACTTGTGGAAGGGAATAGCTCAGCCTGGCTTTTCATGAATTAAGACCCAAGCAGACCAGAGGCAAGTCGATAGCACATACCATTACCTCGCACGATTTCCCTCTGTCACCTTGTTATAAAGTCTTCTCTTTCAGTCTGACATGAGATTATTTTACCATTCCTCATATTAAGTGTACAGAGGATTTAACGAATTATTGTACACTGGGATTTTGCTGGAATTAGAACAGAAGGGTACACAAGTAGATGCAGTCTTTGCACACTATTTCCAGCAAATCAGCCACTGTCTGTCCTTAGAGGGCATTCTTTATAGTTAACTTGTCTATTCCATGTCTGCCATGTTTCCTGAGGAAGGAGTAGAGAGACAAAGGAAAGTCAGGAGAGATATCAGTGTCTCCATAAGACAGACAGCAAAGCAGAGGAGGTGTCCCATGATTGGTCTCTCGGCTGACTTTTTTTTTTTTAGAGGAACTATGCTGTGATTTATGCACTTCTGCGTTTCATTGTCCTTATTATTTTCAACCTTAAATCTTTGTGTGCTATTTCTATCCACCTGTTTTCAATTTGCGCAAAATAAAGTCATAAAAAAAAAGCGCTAATATCCCCACCACATTTTTACACTTGGCTGAGGTGGAACAGTAGGTGTATCAATAAAAGGAAAACGTGACAAAGTGCAATAGAAACAGTGAATAACTCATGATGTTTTAAATGAAGCATGTGACTCACTCAATCATCTGCTTCACTGAGGAGACAAAAAATGGCGACGGACCGATGAAAATGAAAACATCAAACAAACCTAAATGCCATCACATTTCCACATTGGTTTTCCTTTGCTGCTCCTTCTACTGGCATGCCTCCTGTCATTGCTGGTTTCTATGTGCGATGACTGACATTTTTCCTTAACTTATAATTGTAGCAAATTTACCCAAACCTTAACCATAGAGTCCGGAGACTGTTTGTCATTTGTGATCATTGTCATTCCACAAACAGGGCGCTGTAACAGGCTGCAGGATTTGTTGGCTTTTTGTGTCACATGATGACACCAGCTATATATAACACAGGTTAAAAAGTTATAAAGTTATCCTTTATCGATCCCCGTAGGAAAATTCATTCTCTTCATTTAATCCCCTCTGCCCCAAGTGTTAGAAAATGGGAGAAAAAGCTAAATCCACACATCAGATTGCAGTTCTAACCAGTGCCACTGTGCTGCCCCATTACTGTCTTTGTAACTCCACACACTAGCAGGGTCTTGACAAGTGTCAACTCTCCAGAGAAGCAGCAGTTTTATCACATTTCCTCCCCAGAATGACACATCCTGGCTACCGTACTGTGACTAATTCTTTTGTCTGTATGGCTGGTTCGGTGTGTTTTATCAACTGACACTCAATGACATCACATGACACTACATGACACAGCAGGTGTGTACTGTATCCTGCTCATCAACTACAATATATCAGTCATCTCTAATTGGATTTAGACCACATCTGAGGAGATGAATGACACATCCCAAGCATTTTCAAAAGTACACTTATTGGCCCAAAGGACCATTGCATCCTTTGTGTGGGACATAGTAGTAGTTATGGTTATTGCTAGCCTTTTTCTACCATTCTCTCTCCAAATTTTCTTCTCTTTTATCTGTCTGTCTCAGTTTGCAGCCCCTTTCACCCTGAAAATAACCAGAGACACCCAAATCCCTGCCTACAACAACTGTGAGTGCTTCTGTTTGTTGCTCCCACAATGCGTTAAGTGTGAAGTGAATCTCCCTGCCTGCCTCCAACAAGATTTCACCATAACCAGATAGTAGACAGAGGCACTTTTTGTGCTCTGTGTGGAGACAAAACCTCAACTGCCTGATTGGCACCTCATTTATTCAGCTTAATGGAAGGAGGTGGGCCCTTGGGTGAAGGGAAGCACGCAGATGCGAGTGAGTGACAAGCCTGCTACATTGTTAGAGACAGTCACATGGCCTTGACTTTGTTGTACACCAGATGCCTGCTCAAACAAGGTGGAATTAAAATGAATCAGAAGTAACAGCTTCTTAGTTGGATCGACTTACTTTATATGAGGTGTCATGTTGTCCTTTTTTTGTCAGCACTAAGCTCTTTGAAAGTGGGTCAAAGAGTAGGTTAAATGGAACAAATCTAGTGGGAGTTGTTAAAGATGTGAGTTAAATGTAAAAGAAACAAGTGTGTAGCATCCATCAATTTGGAGAAGAGTAAAGTTCTAAACTAGTAGTTTAAAGGAGCTATAAGTAATATTTTACAATATCAAAGTATCAAATGACATAATGAAACAATGTAACAGTGTGATAGAGGTTGCTCTATGATGAACCTACAGGGAATAATCAAATGAATCTGCAGCTTTCCTCAGCTTTATGGAGCTATATAGAGAGTTTCAGCTGTTTAGCTGTCTGGCTACAACAGTTTTAGTTCACTTTCAGTGCCTTGTTCTTGGCAGCAGGAGGCATTTTTTTTCTAGCTAACAACCAACTGTACAGTACCTGTTGGTGACTTTATTGGAGCATTTACCAGCTAAAGTGAGTGAGATATTTCCCCCAGTAGTTGAACCTTTGAAAATGGGAACTATTAAAAAATGTATAACTTTTTTCAATAGCCTAAATGAAAACCCAAAAATAAAGTAAAACTAAGATGAATGGGCTAATTACCGGCGTCAGTAGAATCGCGCACTGTAAAACCCTACGGTATCCTCTGCCACCCAGTATCTCTTGTTCAGAATGCAGTGTTCATGTATCATGAATGTAACTGATTTAACAGTTAGCATAATTAGCATTACTTGCATGGTTTTATATATTACAGAACTCATAGAGGATGTACAGTAATTGATCACTCCTGTGATGTTTCTACTCTTGATGTTGCAGAAGTTGCTTGTAATTAAACTTTTGCTTGTGAATTTATATTGATGGAATTTAAGTTTATGATTTCTTTCCCTGTTTGAACATTGTGGCTATTGCTGATAATTCTACAGAAACATAACTCTGATTAACACACAGGCTATAATAAATGTATCTATAGACATTTATAAATGCCATACACTAAATGTTTGATTTAGTTTACGGAAACTCAAAAGAAAAGTTGTCACACTGCAATTTGTTTTGGAAGAAAACAAACAAAAAACTTCACTTTGAGTTTGTCTGGAAACTTTGACCTGAACAGACTGTCTTCTACAACAAAGTTGAACTGCGACCAATTAGTGAGGGAAAGTTGCCATGAAGAAGCAAACACAGAGCAACATGCTGTTGAGCTAAATGACTGCAAGAAAACGGATCAACGCACACGCATTGACACAGACATGGCTGTGTATTTACGCACACACACACACAAACACAAAGCTGTTTTCTGGTTGGAAGTGTGAGACAGAAGCTCTGGTTACCTTGATCTTTGTCAGTGTTCGCAGGAGTGTTAAGTTGAGTTCTTTTTTTAGTGGAGCTGCTTCATCTCTTAAAGGTATATTATGTAACATTTCTGCATTAAAATGTCTAAAAATGCTATAAGAATGTTAGATATTGTACTTGCGTCCAACAATGTTCAAACCCAGAGAAATAATAATATCATTTATTTATTAATAAACTTCATTCAAGGTACATTTTATTTAGTAGTATCTAGTTGCTATAACTTCCGAAGAAACACAGGATACGTCAGAGAGTGAGGAAGGAAGTCAGAGCCAGGTGCTACAGCAGCTCTCCAATGGCTGAAGACCCAGGGTATGATGGGAAAAAAATGTTTTGTTGAAAATCCAAATTTTCTGTGTGATTGCAATATTTAATGCTAATATTGATAATAATAATAAAGTTTATTTATACATCCAAACGTGGTCTGCAAACTACAGGTAGCCTAAAGATAAGAGGATGCAAATAGTCATGTGCCTCCCTGTATATTCTTTGAAAGCTGCTGGAAACTCTCTGACTTAACTGCTTCTTTCACCGCCTGCTGCCACCTGGTCTCGTCCACTTTCCAGGTGAGGTGCAGTTCAATTCAAACAAGCCTCTTGTTTTGATGTGAAGACCCCTTAGTGGCAGAAATTACATACTGTGCCTTTAAAACTACTGCTTCATCTGAATAAATGCAATATAAACATACTGAGGTGCAAATGCTTGTCCTTTACACTACTGACACTGAATATATTCAGTTACAGCTTGTTGTTTGTGCAAAAGGCTTATTTTGAGCCAAATTCTACACTTTGAACTCTGAAACTGGTTTTGTATTATATAAAACTCACATGTACCAAGGCTGAGTCTTTACCACAGCGGCCATGGGTTTGAATCTAACCTGTGGCCCTTTGCTGTGTGTCCTCACCCCTCTGTCTCCCACCTTTCCTGTCACTCTTCAGCTGTCACTATTGATTAAAGGCAATAAAAAGCCCCAAAATAAATAAACAAATAATAAATAAATACAACTCACATTGCATTGTCACTGAATCAGTCACATGTACACACTGGTATTGAAGTGAATAATCTTGAACACTACTCCTAATATGGTTGTTCACATGCTATCAAATGTAATTTGTACAAATGTCATAGCAAACCACCAAACTAAAGTTTGTTTGTGCTTCTCACTTTTAAGATAGGCTGGATCTGTCATATCACAAATGCTCTGCCTAAACAGCCTGCACTGTTGAAGAGTTAAAAAGCTTTTCTGACAGTTCATGCTTTATGTTAAAATTACCCCTTGCTTTCATCCGCATGTGTAATTTCAATTCTGTGGCTTCCTTGCTTGCGTGCTGCCCATACACACACACACACACAATTTATGTATTTATTCATTTCCTCTGCAGCTTGTTCAAAGCGATGTACACATCACCCTCTCTTGACGTGTGAAGCTCTGGTTTTTAATTATTCATTCGGGCAATATCTAAAGCAGATATATTCCAGCACTTTTCTGCTGACAACCTGGGCTCAAACCAGAGTAAAACAGAGGACAATTTGAGTTAGCAAACAACTCCTATAGGGTAGCAGCCTGGCCTATTCACTCATCATCATGATTTGGAGCTCACTTTGACATGGTAGAATAAATCACTTTTCCTTCAAGATAAACAAGATCAACAGAACATCCCAAATGCAGCAATCTTTTCACGAGTTTGTGGGTGATACGTTTGTTTTACACAAGACACGGCAAATATACGCCTCCACAGTGCCTCTGTGCATTTTGATAACCACTTTAATGGCTTAATGTGAAAGTGTACGGCATGCTGCATTGTAGCCGAATTTAGGAACTGAAGTCAAAGTCTCCCCAGGCGAAGTTACATATAGGCCACTGTGTGGTAACACTTTAATGCCTCTTTGGTCACTAATGGTCTGGAGCCTTTTAGTTCACAGCAATTACTTTGTATTTGCCTGCAGTTCTTCAGCCCGGACTGATAATACAAGACATGTTTTTAGCAACAGAGCTGCTAAAAGCTAAAAAGAGAGTGACTTTGGTACATTATGTGAGTGACACACAGGCAAACTTAAGAACTGCCTGGAGCTCACAAAGGGGGCACTGTAAACAAAGTATTGCAAAGAACCAGTTGACTGTTTGGGGTCAATTCGAGGAAACAATGTTGTATTTCACTTAACTTCTTGTAACAGTTAAGCAAAGAAAAAGAACAACACTAAGCTTCTTAAGTTCAGCTAGTTGCCCCTAAAGGCTGCAATGGTCATTACACCTTACAATATGAACGTATTGGACATAACATATTCACAATATTAGTTTTTTTAAAGCTGCTTTATTTGATTTTTCAGGCCTTAGGAACAAGGCCTTAGGAACAAGCTATAAACACAACACTGATATATTATCACGTTATGAAATTGACATGGTGAACTATTTACACAGCCAGCAGACACAGAGCAACATTGTTATTCATTTGGAGTCATATGTCTGGCCATCTGGTGAATTTAAGTCCAATATCTACTCTTCTTTTACCTCTGTTTTGGTCTCCACCAACTCCTGAGAAAAATATATAATTCTGGCACCAGAGTGGAGGTAATTATGTTACCAAAAACCATTTGTCTAATTATCCAACATTTTACAGAAATGCAACCAACACTTTTCTAATACCCTATCCTGGAGCGAAGTTCTGATCAAACGGAAAGGTCATCGAAATCAGACAGCACCCAGTCTTCCAGGGCAATAAATATTCATACCACATTTTTGATCTATCCAGCTAGTAGATGTTAATACAGCTGCTTTGGACCAAACGACATACCAACTAACAGGACACAAATATGGTGGAAATAATAAAGCAAACCCTTTTTTAATTTTTAAAGAAACTGCCAAAGAGCAACCTGCTGCTGGAGCAAGATGTGTTGTTAGTGCAGCAACATTATAGAGATGATGATGATGATGATGATGATGATGATGATGATGATGATGACAATAATGATGATGGCAACTCCTCTTCCCCCTGTGATGATTTTGATGGTGACAAAATGCATTTACTCTAGTCCAGTCAGCAATTCAAGTCAGGAGTGCAGAATGTAAACAAGATAAACGCTTGCATCAATTGCAATCAGTGACAGGAAGATGCCTTTATTATGTTGTCCTTACTGAGAATGTATTTCTTCTCTTACACAGCAGCAAAGTAGGTGTGATAGGTAATGTGAAGGGTGACAGCAGAGGTAAGGAGGGTATGTATTTGCCTCAGGCCCCACAAACAGTGTGTTTGCCCCTGGCTGTGCTGCATCTTGCACTTCTCTGCTTTAAGCACTTTGCATTTTTGGAAGAGTGCCTTGAGCACCCCAAGTTAAAACAAATTCAGCTCATTGTTTTTGTTTTTGTTTTCTCCTTTCACCAGCTGTATTAATGCAGAGATGGCCCTTCTGGGGGAACTACCGCAGTTTGGAGGCAAATAAGAGCTGTTTTGTAACCATTCTCCTATTTTATATAATACTTGTGTAGCCAAATCGCACCGACCCAGCACAACAAACAGCAGCTGGCCGTGTGACTGACAGAGGATCGTCTGCTATTCTGCAGTCGCCTGGCAACCGCGAAACAAAACCACAGTGTGATGTGTAGGTTGCTTCCACAGATATAAAATAGTAATCTGTTTTATTTCTGTACTTTTAACACAAAGGCAGTGCAGCTCTTTCTGTGTTGTTCAACCTTCAGTTTGTACCCTTTGTGGCTGGGTCTCCTAGCAGCTGATCTGTGAGCTCCTGCTCTATTTACACTGCGACTGTCACTGGGAGAGGTGGCTACATCATGGACAATTAATTACAATGGAATTCACCAGACCCTTAGTGATTACTTTTAATGGTAATGAGGTTTAATCACTCTAATACCATCATTATTAAATTATGACGAGAGTCCTTATTAGTTAAACATGAATACATTACGTTATTATTTATTTCGTCTGCTGTACAATACTCCATTGTTATTTGTTTAATTCATTAATGTGTTCATAAGCCAGCTAACAGCCATATCTAATGTCTAGTGATTGCATTAATTGCCTCACTTGAGTAGTCATTCAAATCAATGTTATTCTATCTTAGTGGTAGATTATAATTCATATATCCAGTAGTATTAGATATGTAATCAACAAGTCTTAGCATAAAATATTGTATGACATTGACATGATTGTACACTTTAACTGTAAGAAAACAGACAAACCATGTCTTCATTAGTGTATAATCATCTGAAAATGTAAGGGTTGTGTTTTTGTTATCTTAGAATGAGCTGTTTTTATTTACACAGCGAGCGGGTCCTCTTATACAGTCCATCATGTTGAACCGCCATGTTTCTACAGTAGCCCAGAATAGACAAAAGGCTCTACCTAGGGCCTTTTTCGTGAGTTTTGCAGCCACCTTAGTTTCTACATGCTTTGAAGGCTACCTGTAGTCACATGGTTGCAGTCTGCAAATTCACCGCTAGATGCCACTGAATCCTACTCACAGGTCCTTTAATAATATTTCCAGTTCACAGTCTATTGTGTTCTTCAATCAATTATTCATGCTTTTGTCTCATTGTCAGGGCTGGACTATTGTAATGACTCTTTGTTTAAACAACTCAAGTTACTGACGGTTGAACTGAAAAAGTTTGGACTGAAACTGCTGTTGAATATGCAGCCCACATCTCCCCTAAAACACAGAACCACATTCAAGATTCGACTGATCCCTCCACAATCCAGCAGACTGCTGCCATCAGACTAATGCTTTCTGTCTGCAAGTACAGCAGTAAATTATTAGCATGTTATCCAGCTTTAAGTCTTGGGGAATGCTTATGGCCTTATGTTGATCAGCTTGTTTTGATGTTTTTCTGTCCCCTAGTGGCCTAAAAATGTATTAATACAGCTTTAATGGCTGAAAACAAGAAATCATTTATAGCTCTGTTAAGATCAAACCAGTTCTAATAACTCAAAAAGTACAAAATGTTTCTATATTAAAAGAGTACTCTGCCAATTTAGTTTACCATTCTACTTAAATTACCCATGATGCAACTCAACTCAATTCACTTGACTGTATAGATTTGGCGTTATGCTATTTGGCTAACATAGCCTTGAGCCATTAGCCTCGAGCAAAGATGAGGAGTGGCCTACAAAGATCTGGTGAGCTTCGTTCTTTCTAACACCCCCCCCCCCCCCCATATTTGTTTTTGGCAGTCACCTGAGGCAGTTTCATATATTTTATACTGCTCCCTTTGGAGCTGCAAAACTTTTTAAACATATGCAGACATATACAAGTATACAGATCTTAATAGCACACCTGATAGAGCTCACTCCAAGCAAATTGTGCTGCAGGCTCTTTTAAAGAAATTACAGATGCTCAGTATATATGGCCAGTGTTTGAAAGCAAATACACTTTTATTCTTCTGGACAAACATAATGTCTTAGGTGTCACAATAAGCTTCTAAGACTTCATATTCTTTAAAACTCCATACCCAAGTGATCTCCCTCCCAAGCTCTTTCATATTCTTTTGCAGCACAAGGAACAGATGTGGAGAAATTATGGAACTACTGTGATTGCTCTGAGGATGAACAAAACAAAATGGTGCTGGGAACAGTCAGCATTTCTCCATCATATTGTGCCCTGGAGCAAAAGAAATTGAACACCACAGAAGACTGTACATTATATCCATTATTTTTTATGACTCAAACACATTTAGAAGTATGTACTGAGTCATCCAACAGTGAGAGGATTATGTTGTCCCTCGCTGCCATCGGCTGAGCAACAGTGAGCCCTGCAGCAATCAGTTCAGGATGCTTTAGCATCAGCCTTCCCAAAAGTCGAGACATCCTGGATTTTTCTGCTGGTGTCAAACAATATATCAGACCTGTCTGTGCTGTGGTGGTAATCCTTCTAGGCTTGACAGTAGTTGTGATACACCAACTTCCTGCAGCTTTATCGAATGTCTGCACAGACTGCATTGGTCATTTGGTCAAGCCGTATGTTTATATATTCCTGAAAATGACCTTTTGTAACCGTGCAAATAATAATTAAGTAATAATTAATAAGGTTAACATTGTCAAGACAGCTTGATATTGGTCAATGGTGCAAATTCCCTTCCATTAGAATTAATGCCACAAATTTTTGGTGTTTTAAATTCTGGTGTGACCAGGCCTTTAGGGAGGAGGTTGGGGTAGATAGTCAGTGTACAAATGTTTGTACTTGACTTTGACATGCTAATGTTGGTTTCTTTTAACCATGGCCACAGTCTTTTCATTAGCTTAATCAAATGCTTTAAGTTGCCTGAACTTACCTTTTTGAGTCGTTTTTGTAATGGTCTCAGCAGTCTAAGTAAGCCTTTTTGTCCTGGTATTCTCGCGTAGGTTTATTGGTGGTGTTCTGTCTCAGGAACAAACCTACATGTGATTGCAAGCACGTATCAGTCCTCTGCAACTGGGCAAGGAAACACTGTAGAAACACAAGCAGGGGAGAAAAAAAACAAAAACAACAACAAGAGACCCTCTTGAATTATAACCATTGAAGCCTCATTTTTAACTTTGCATGAAGTTCTGAGAGCAGTTTTGCACTGAAAAATTATTGCATGTGTGTTTTGTCCCCTTTCTTATAGTCCCACTATGAAGGGTTTGCTTATTGGCCAATATGAACATGAAGAACAATTATGGTGACCAATAACTATCAATTTACTCTACATATGGCATATGAGTATTTATTGTGTCAAGATAGATTTACCTAACATGTAAATGATGACTTTGTCAGTCAGTTGTGTAAGTCTCTATCGGTTTTTGTGTCATGCCTCATACTTCTGCTATTATTAAACACTATTATTCTTGCTTTGATTATTATATTGAGTGTTTTCTTTGTGAGCTGCTGACAGCTATATTATTATGTGAATTAACTGCACATGTCAACAAACAAGCTCTGCTTGTAACTTGTGTGAAATGGCATGACACTTCACAACAATGTGAAACACCTTTCTGTTTCAACCACAGTTTTACTTATAAATGAATACAATACAATTGTAACAATTACTTCCTAGGCTGTGCAAGGTGCACACACACGCACAGAACGGAAATTATTTTTCTACTATAACATGTCAAAATGTCTTCTGTGAAAAAAGCCCATGTACAATTTTTTTAAACACTTAGGTTATATACATATAAATGTCATTTTGTGTGCTAGCATTTGGAGTGTTTGTTTTGCAACTGGCATTTCCTTTAGAGCTCAGACTGGACTCCTAGCTGACAGAAAAGACTATACGGGTCTTTATTATCAATATTATTTCCATTTATACACATCTCCTGTTTTCCTTCATAGCATGATTAGGTTTTGATACCATTTATTAGTTTTTTAACATATCAACTCGGGAACGGTGATATGATGTACTTCATGGCGGCCAGTTGCTGCAATATGTCCCTAATTGCTCATGAACATTTAATTTTGGCATTGTGCTGCACTTTCCTTCAGCGATCCAAGCACTGACTCAATTTAAATATTTTAACAATTAACCTATAAACAAAACAAACCAAAACCAAAAAAAGAAATGAACAAAATCTCTAAACTATAAATCCCTATGATATGGAGGGTGTTCCATACAGCCTGCTCAGATAAAAGTCCAGCAGCAGCCATATCATGCAGCAGCACTCTTAACAGTGGTAATAAATAGAACATTGAATAGACAATTGAACAAACTTTGACGAAGTGTTGATTGTACAGAACTAACTGTAGACTATACATAGAACTACTACAAATAGAACTAATGTATGGCAACAATAATAAACGATGTGTGTCTGACACAAAAGTTGTGTCATCATTTTATGTAATGTGACTGTAATGTGCATAAGATCAAAATGTCAACAGACTAAATGAGGAGTAAATTAACTGGATGCAAACTATAAAGAAAACTAAAGTGAGTGCAGGAGGGTTAGGTAAATCAGTTGTGTGGTGGCAGACGATGTAATTAAAAGTAACCTCGGCTTCAACTGGAAAGCCACAGCATATCAGTCTGGACAGGTAAACTGTGAATCCATTTAAATTAAATGATTTATTTTGGGTTACTTTTTACTTTAACTTTCAATAAGTAGATGTCCGCAACATCATTTTTTACTTGTACTTAGGTTAAAATTTCAAATAGTATAGTATAAATCGAGGAAGAGGTTGTTTTTGAACATTGGACATCATTGTTTTATTTCTCAACAAGGCCGCTCTTAATGAATCAGACACTTTCATCAGCTGGCACAAGTGTCTTCAGACCGATCAATCTTGATCAATTGAGGACTGTAACGGACAAATTCATCTCAGGTAATGAAGACACTTAACAATGATTTCCTGACGTTGAAGCGCCCCCAGAAGCGCTCGGAAAAATACTGCTTGTCTGGTAACTTATCTAATTGCCACAGGGCATCACCTCTGCGTTAGATTTGCTTTATTAGTTTTCCAAGCCCAAACGAGGCTCATTAGCTGGCTCGCTCTAATTAGAGGACATATATCAGAACACTCTAGGGTTTCTCACGCTGCATGCTGGGAAAAATGAAATGCCATTAATCAATCTGGCCTCTTGTTTAATGTTGTGGACAGTGGAAACAAATGAAATGCTGATTGAGTCAGTGATGCAGAAATTAAGTTTGTTGGATGCACAGACAATAAGTATGGAAACCAGTGAGGCATTGCAGGCGTGCTTTTGTGGAAAAGTTCTCTAAGGTCTACTGAAGTCAGGCATAATTTAGTTTGTTGCATCAACACTGGAATAAAATTAGATTTTTATACATTGAAGTTAATTAGCTGGTGGAAAGTAATTTAAAATATTTGCCGATATTTAGAACGTTACCCTAAAACAAAAACGTTTAAGGCAATTAAGGGGACATACTATATAAATTGCTGTGTTTTAATGACTGAGAAGAGTTGGGAAGAGGTCTTGGCTCATCATATGCGCAAGAGGACAAATACAGCTGGCTGTGGGAACCTGGAGAGTTTCCAGTTCAATAAAGAGAGCAGAAAGAACTGTATTCTAAGAGGACCATTGTGTGCTTTCAGATATATTATGACAACTTCACATTTGGCACACTGCTGTATACTGAGCTCAACATACCATTTCTGTTTTCAAAATGACACTCCTTTAGTCTCAGCCAGCGCTTGCGACATTCATGAATTTTAACAGCTTTCATGTCATTCTCTAAAGTGATTCTATTACCCCGAGGGATATTTTGTGAGTCTTAGCAATTAAACTTTTTTTTTTTAAATCCAGCTGATCAAAAGGGCTCCATATAGCTCCTCACATGTTTTGATCAGAAGCACAATATTCTATGTAGATTTGTAAACAAATATTTTTCACTTTTAAATTATGCATTTTGATTTCTACATCAAGTGTTCACTTTGTTTTACCACAGGGAGTTAATGTGTCAGTTGTCATTCATAGTCTGCTGGGGTTGCATAATCACTGAACAGTGTTTTTTTCATCGGCAATCCAGATGATCAAACTTTCATAACAGTTTTATTATTTTTATCAACAGCAAATATCTACTTCTTGTGTTAGGATCTTTGTTTTTGAGTCTATCAATAAATCAAAGCATACAGAATTGTTTATCTTGAACTCTTTTACATCTTTGGTTTTGTTAGCTTAAAGTGAATTTATGTAACTACTGAGTAAAGATTCTTTCTTATACCAATGAAATATTGAATTATAAGCAATAAAACACTCATAAATGAATGCATTCATATGGTTGTGCTATCATCTTAATTTGGCTTCAACTGGTGGCTTTTGTTATCCTCTGTAATTGATAGGAGTTTTTTTTTTTCCAACTTTAAATAAATAATTAAATATGTTTAATGTTGTTTCAAGTCCATAATTCAAAACTGTAAAAATATCAGACTAAACTTAAAAACCATCAAGATCAGCATTGCTGATTTAGGCGTCTTCTTGTCATACGTTTTGTCAATATTTCCTAGAGGACATTTTTTTTGTTCCATTGATTCTCTGTAAATCTTCTTGTAAATTATGTCATTTAGCGACTCAAGAGAATGCTGGGGAATGAAGGGAAAATCAATGCTGACATGTTAATACATGGGCCTTGTGGCCATAGTTTGATAAAAAATGATAAAAAATCTCACCTTCATTCCCATCACTAATATTCTATTTCATATCACACAAAAAATATTCAAAATCCAGTTTCAGGTGACCGGAAATGTTGGCAGATCAACACAAATATCTGTCAGTTCAAAGTAAACAGTTGTTTCTGCTCAGTTCAGTGGTTGCAACACTTCAAAATGGAATAGGATGCAATGAGTAAAAGGACGGTGTTGTTAGCTTTGAATGACAGCTGAAAACACACTGTGTACTAAACAACAATCTAGGCTAGCAGGAAAAAGATCAAGACAAATACTGGCCTTTTCTTTTGACAACAAACAAACCACCCATAAAGGACTAAAGGACATTCACAGCGGTGCCAATAAATCCTTCTCTATTTGAGAAGCAAGGTAGACCACATGTTGATCTTTTGATCATACACTGTTTCTAGAGAGACACGGCATGAGGAAACTGAGTTAGTTGTATGGTAAATAATGATATCACAAATGGTTGGGTTTCAATGGCTGTTCATGCCCTATAAACTGTATCTTCAAGTGTACGTCAATCCGTCATTCATCCATTACTTCATGTATTTTCATAGAAACACCTCATGTCAGTGTCACTGGTCTCTGGACAGAGTTGGGAGGGGGGAGAAAGCCCTCTAAGTCTTCTTGCAACCTCTAATGCACTGAAGCTATTGAACAGGCAAAAGGGGCTGTATTGACTTTGATCTGAATTGAGCGACTTTCATGGTCAATTTTACACGGGCCGGTAGCTCTGCGCATCAATTCACCCCGAGCCTTTTGGCCGAGAGGAAATTAGATTCCTTCTTCACTTGAGGATCTACTGCAGTGTGAAGACCAGATACACGCACTCTCAAATGACATGATATTGCCCCTTAAAGACACAGCACGCACACACTTACACAAGTTGACCTTGTATTTTGAATTTTGTGAAAATCTTGAAATACAACCATTCCTTCACTTCCACTGTTTATTCTTACCATTTTTTTTTTACCTTTACCAGATCCCTTCCAGATGTGTATTAAGCTAATTTAAATAGTCGGAATGTGTGTTTAAAAAAGGCATCTACTTCTTCTACCTCATTAAAAATTTCCAGAATCTCTCATCTGAATATGCAAATGTTGTTGCAAAAGTTTTCCTGCTGGACACAAAATGTCTCCTACTTCAGTGTAAAGTTCATTCTCAGTGTATGTGCACTGGTGGCTTGAGGTAGAAGCTGCATACTGGACAATGAAAACATTAGTCATGACCAAAATATTTTGTAGTTTTACAAAGACTAATGGCCCAGACAAAAAAAAAAAGTAATCATCTAAACATACATATGGGTGACAAATTAAATAAAAAACCTAAATAAATTAGCGGAGAAACATAACAAATGCAGGTGCTTCTGCATGGTACAATCAAGCTATTAACATCCAATTGTGCTCTGTGGCATGAAAATGCTTAGCATGCTCAGTTGACTGAGGGATATTATAGTAGGGTTGCA
>NW_023339707.1:6769655-6772441 GCF_004916995.1 Morone saxatilis
GGATGTTCCTGGACGTGTCTACCTTGTAACTAAAATACTAAACTAAAATAGTTTCAGAAACACATATTAGCGTACTGTTGAGCTGTAATACAAGATTGTGTGTGACCAGGCGAGCTGCCATTGTTTCCTGCTACGGTTGAAATTGCACAGCCAATTAGAGCAGCTCAGCTCGCAGTACACCAGCTACGTTGACTCCAACAAACTGGCAGGGTGACAACCATAATGCCGAACCATATAAAAAAAAAAACTGTACTCCATAAACAAGTCGGTGATAGGTTCACACTTGCAAACCATTTGCTTTCAGCATGTACCTTTTACTTTTTTGAGGATGCGCCTGTTAAGTGAGATCATTCAAGCAGCTATTTTGTATCATCTATCATCTCACATACTAATTGCTGGTGGTGTGTCTTCATTCACGTCATTATAAACATTTTTAATAAAATAATCACAACCAGCTCAAAAGAAAAAACAACATGAAAATTCAGATAGACAGCAAAGAAAGGAGCCATGCTGTTTCCGTTTTCAATATATAAGCTCCTACTGCTGCCACACAAACATCTGCTCAATTGAATGTGCAGTTGCTACGTGGGCACAATCTCAAACACTGTTGGAAGGAACGTTGAGAAATCTCCAATGTGTTTGGTTGAACTCAATCATTCAAAGAATTAGCCTATAAGTAACTGCCAGAATGAACTCAAGAGTGTTTTTGTCTATGCTTCTGCTCAGAAACATTAAATGGCATGTGTTCAGTTAAATAACTTAGTTAGACTTATAGACATTTTATGGGCTTGTTTTGATCCATCATGAAGGAACAAAGTAGTAATTCAGCTTTCTTCTGTTTTAATGAAGCTCAGCGTACGTTCAAGCCAGTTAGACCTTCTCATTATGCCTCATTCACTCACAATTCTCGGGGTCATCCCTATGTTCCCCAATTCTCTCACTCTCCTTCTTAACTAGCTGACTATTTATTCTTTCAATTAAACCAATCAGACTCCAGCCAATAATGTTGGTGTTGTTAAACTTTAAATCTGTTCTCCTCTCTGCTGTCATTTTAGCGCAGAGCCTCCTCCATTCAATTCCAGTTAATCATATCCAGTGCCCAGGTTGAGCTCATCACACCACCTCCAGTGTCTAGACTCCATCAGAGGGTTTCCTATACTAATCACAGCTTCAGCAACGCCTTTAAATACGATGTCGTCACAATGGGTCTAATCGCCAAAGACCTTCATTGTGCACATGTCAAAAAAATATATTTATTCATTCAAAATATTGTCTCTCCTGAAATGCTAGTCCAGTTTAAACAACAAATGCAAACATCTGAATTGCAACTGTATGTACAACAAGTGCAATGTCTGCTTTTCAAATTTTATTCAAGGTGTACACCTAATCCAGTTAACAGCAGAGCATCTTATGTTCATAGTCAGAATCAGAATCACTTTTATTGGCGAGGTATGTGCACACATACAAGGAATTTGACTGGTTTTACGTTACTCTCAATGTTTAAACACCTTTAACAGCACAAATAAACAGAACAAGTTCAACAAAATAGACATAGACTTATATGTGCAGTTATACATATCTATAAACAAACAATTGTAGACAGTAGACAATAGTGCAATGGTGCAGAGTGCAAAGGATGTAGAAATAAATATTTTACATGCAGGTATCTTTATGTACATGGGGTAGGTGGATATGACAGTGTCTACTGTAGATACACAATGTACACAGCATAGGTAGATGTATAAGTATCGTATTTATGTTTTATGTTTTAAAAAGAAACTGAATTTTCAAAAATGGGAAAATAAGTAATAAATTGTTTCCAGGTTCAGTGGATATTAGAGTCCTAGGGTTATTGTACAGGGCAGTTAACTGTTGGTCAGAGTGATGGCCTGTGGGTAGAAACTGTTCCTGTGTTGGAGAGCGCAGTACCGAGGCGACCGTTTGCGGCGCCAAATTGACTTCATTCATATGTTACAGAACACCAGGCTTTAAGTTCACCTTTTGCTTTGTCATCCTGTCTTCAACTCACTCCACATTTTATATGCTCTACTAACTCAAGCATTAACTGCTCATATCAGCCTTTTATGGGCTATTGAGAGAAAGACTTGTGGAATTGATGAGACAGAAAGTGGGAGGAAAAATTGGTAAGTGAGGAGATTGATGAAAGTCAGTGAATGTCATCAGGTTCAAATCATTTCACACTCGACTTTGGTCCACTTCAGATGTGTGCTGGTTAATGAAAGGAAGGGCAGTCTGCACAGGAATGGTAATTATTTCTTTATTATAGCATTTTTTGGTTTATCTGGTCATTTAATTTGCTTTAGTGAAAAAAAAGATTTAATCAATGAAGCAAGGAGACAGAAATGCAGAAAGATGAAACAAAAGACCTTTCTTTTTTTTACTGCTTCATTTTCTCATCAATGCACAAATCAATTATTTTTTTTCTGTTGTTGCTGTGCCATTGTCAACCTTTGGCTACAATTACTTTGCAAGGCCCAGACAAAGAATTGCTACATGCAACGCCTGCACAATCAAAATAAAGGATTGATCGACTACATTAAACTTTATTAGGGACCTTTGCAGGAGGGGTCGAAGAAAGTGAGAAGGATGAAAGCAATAATCATGAATGAATATCACAAAAATGTTACAATTCACAGCACAATTCCTCAACAATACAAATCTTCTTTTAAGTTATCTGAGGATATTTTTAGGGAAAAAAATACTGCATTAATCATAGGTGTCATAAAAATAACAAAACATAGGTCAACAGTAGAAAGAACTCACTA
>NW_023339707.1:6772475-6774589 GCF_004916995.1 Morone saxatilis
CTGTTCAAAATAACAAATCTCCCACACGCCATACATCTCTCCGTCTTGGAAGGATTTCTTGTGTTTAGCGATGACGTGACTCACCCGGAACAATGCTTCGGTGGCGGTCTTCGCTTTTGTGGTAAGCTGTGAGAAAAAGGCCTGCTGTCCGGACAGCTGGGATTTTAGTTCTTTCGCTTTTCTCCTTCTCAGTTCGCTTTTTGGAGGGAAGTCAGTGTTGTAGCTTTTATGAAGTCCGAAAATGCCGCTCCACATTTCCCTTCTTTGGAATAGCAATGGTAGACTTGCAGATGAGTCAAACACACTTCGTCAGAGGCCATAGCTGTGACATAGCCTGACCTTCGCTGATTGTCTGGAGACGTGGGGGCGCCATTCTTGTAGTCTGTGGAAGTTACCATAAATGCTTCCTTGACCGATGAAAGGTGTGCACACCACTCATAGAAATACGGGCAATGTCTGAGCACATGGCAGCTAACAGTAGCTAGCAAGCCAATTAACATGATGACAATTCCCAAAAATAAAACCCAATAAACCCATTGAATTGTACATGTGCTGTAATTTGAATTTATACAGAGCAAAAACGAGTGCAGAGATAGGTGTAGACCTGTTCTGATGATGGAAAACAGAATCTGTTTAATTTTGAATGAATACATTCTGCATGCTGCTATTGTCTGTGTGTCCATTACTGTGATTTTAACAAATTCGTTGGCAGGGAGTGATAAGTAAAGTAATAATATTCCTTTTGAAAGGACTAATGAACTAATGTTTCCATTATTATTAATAGAATCAAGTCTAGAAAATGATGGCTGTTTAAGAAACCCTTTGAGATGATGATATTTCTCATTTATTTGAATATGTAACACTTTTATCCTTTACTAACAGCTACAGAAATATTTATTTTCATATTTTTAGATAAGACAATTACTTTTCAGTCACACAACAAAACACATTCTACTTTAAACTGATGATTACAATTTTAATATTATAGTAAATTATACCATAATGACTTGTATCTCAAGCGTTCACTGCATTAACTCCCTGCTAGGTATTACCTGCTAACATCGTTGTGTTTCAGATCTATCAGGGCGTGCTGCAGCCGTGTCGTGCTCCAGCACATCACACAAATGTCATGAAAATGACTTGATTATTGCCATATAAGGCGTGTGTGTCATTGTGTTCAGGAAGGGACCCTTATCAGACCAATTGTGTATTCTTCTATTATTTTTATTTTGTTCATTAATAATTTTTTTTGTCTTTAATAGATATTTATAGCTGAAGAGAGAGAGAGAGAAAGCGAAAGAGAGAGGTCGCATTTGGTTGGATTACGTGGGAAACCGAAGCTTCTCGGAGAAAACCCACAGCAACACAGTGAGCACTCTGTACTCCTCACAGCAAATGGGGTCAGATTACTCTTTGCGTCCAAAGCAGGCAGTGTGGGGGTCAACCAGGATCTATGATAACCAGATAAGAAAGCACAAAAACTCTGGTTCCTCTGTGCAACCAGACGACATCTGAGGATAGTAGCACAGAGTGATCTCGGAGAAAACCCTATGTCATTTCAGTCACTACGCATGTATTTTTGTCTGCGTTTGTCCTAACCACCACCTCGAACCCGGCAAAGATTACTGTTTGCATCCCAAGCAGGCAGTGAATGGCTTGGCCACGGTCTTCAAGACACGTGAGACCTGTTCATGCCGGTATTTTCATGTGGCGTCACTAGATGCGGTTGCTGCTCACATTAGCAGTGAGGGTCAACCAGGAACTCTGGTTCCTCTGAGCGACCAGCTGAACTCACCAGACTTTTAGTTTTTTTGGTACTTAGATTTTTTTTCATTAAGTTTTAAAATGTGGGCGAACCGAAGCCTCTCGGAGTAAACCCTATGTCATTTCAGTTACTACGCGTATATTTTTGAGTGTGTTTGTTCTAACGCCTTGAAACCGCCAAAGGTTACTTTTTGCGTCCAAAGCGTACTTAGGTTTTTTTTCATTAAGGTTTAAATGTGGGTGAACCGAAGCCTCTCGGAGTAAACCCTATGTCATTTCAGTTACTATGATGTCCTAACCACCACCTCGAACCCGCCAAAGCAGGCAGTGAATGGCTTGGCCACGGTCTT
>NW_023339707.1:6774614-6777137 GCF_004916995.1 Morone saxatilis
GAGACGTGAGAAGAATGTGTTCACAGCAGTCTTCTTCTCTGGCATCACCAGATGCTTTTTAAGTGTCTCAGTAATGTATCTGTAAATAGATACATCCCGGGACAGCAGGCACATCTGTAAGATCTCTGCGTCACCTGTCTTCTTGCACAACTCCTTGCGCACCGCCTTGGCCACCTTTTTGATTTGATGGCCACTTGGCTTTACAGCAACGTGAGATCCTGCCATCTGTTCCCAAAGCAACTTGCCCAGTGTCCCGCTGATGGTTTCAATGTCTATGCAAGTTAGACTAACATCCAAGTGTATCTGACTTTCCATGATTTTTTGAAACAGTGCAATCGCCATAACCTTGCAGCTCATTTCATTCCACTGATGGGCTGCTGGTGCTGCGGTCTCACCTACAGCTTCACCAGCCTCATCTCTGATAGCTGACACGACGGACTGAACAGGGATGGAAGGTGGTTTTACTACATCCACCAAAGTGTCACCAGACACATCTCGGCTTAGTGATGTGACGGACTGAATGGAGCTGGACGGTGGTACCTCCACAGCAATAGAAGCTGATCCTGACCCAGGTGTCACACAGCCACTTTCTATAACTGAGGGGACCTCTGTGAGCGATCGCTGGCTGACTACTCCCCTGATTTCCTTCACAGCCAGACTTGCGTGGTCCCCCTTCTTCTTGTGGAGCTTTAGCTGCCGGTTGAGCCAGTTGCGTATCTGACTCATAAAGTTGTCAACTTCTCCCTGTATCTCAAACCTTAACTCCAAAGAGGGTTCCTGCTTAAGATGCTGTGAGACAATGTCCCCGAGTTCAATGACAGCCATGTTTTGTTGTCCGCTAGATATTACCTCTGCGATTCTCTCGTACGGGCACTCATCGTCCGTGCTCTTATTTATGTCCTCTGCATTTAATGAGATGATGGTCTTCACCACCAGATCAGCCTCCTCCATTAGGTGGCTCAGAGAACTCTTTACTTCTGAGACGCAATTATACTTCAGCCTCAGTTTTGTCACAAGGCCAAGTAGTGACCCCATGGCAAATTTTACCGCAAAAAAGGCCTTAAGTTTATCTCCCACTGTTTTCCAATAGGATAACTTTACAGATTCAGGCACTGATTCCCGCAGTGAACCATCTGATTCGATTTTAAAGCCATTAATTATTTGTTTGACTATCAAAAAAGCCATCTTGTTTGTGTCCTGGGAGGAGCCGGACTCAAACACTTGGCATTCTTCATCGGAAATATTGACGTTATAACTAATCGGGGTAATGCTTTTTGCCTGTTCTTGCAGGATATTTTTCACAGCTTCTCTTGTTTCGATGACAAAGCTTGTTATTGGCAGAATGTCCGTCTCATCCACAAACACTACGGGGGTCTGTGATGACTCTCTGGTTCCAATTGGCGTGGAGCCCTCCTCACCTGTGCAGTTTTTCAACATTCTCGCCACATGTCGGACCATGGTCTTCAATCTGTGCGTGAATGATGGTGAGACGGGAGGACTTTTCCCTTTATTGCTGCCTCCAATACTTCCAGAGGCATTGGAGAGCTCATTTACTCGCTCAGTGACCTCTTTAACCACAGCGTTGGTCACCTTCTCCACGCTTCGGCAACTGACTCTGTCCCCGGTTGCCTCTGTGAAGGCCTGTGAAATTGCGTCTCCCAGAAATCTGCGGACGTCATCTTCAGATATGCTGCTCTTCTGTGATCTGGCAGACCCAGAAGAGCTTTTAGAGAGTGATCTGAGTTCGCTCAGTTTAAACACCTCATGAATTTGTGTGAATAACATATTTACAGTATCCACACACAATTCAGTAATTACATCCTCTGGGGTGCTGTCTAGAGACCCGCCTTGCTGCTTCGACAACTGTATGGTTGTCAGCTTTTCCAGGCTCTGTTGGATAAGTACGCGAAGACTCTCAGTTGCAGCTTGATCCATGTTGTCTATTAGTATCCTTGGATCCGAAGTCTTGAAGAATCTGTGCTTAACGTGTTTGTGTCCTTGTGAAAGTGTCCTGAAGAATGTGAACTGAACCAGGACGATTTGGATCCTATATCTATTCTTTTCAGACAGAATGTTCGCCTTTGTATCAAAGCAACATTCTATTGGCTTTGATATTTGAATGACAACATTCCGATGACATCACAGCAAAAGACTAAAGGAGTTTTTTTTTAAAAAACACTACATTGCGACATTGAAACAATTTAAAAATAAACATGTAAGTTTTGCCAATAATTTATTGATTTGGTCTAAAAAAAAAAACCCTATTTGAAATTTTGATTAATAATTAAAGTAATAACCATAACAACTACTATTTAACGTGTGTGAGTAGAACAACAGTAACAAACAATGTTCCTCCCCAGGGATCAACAAAGTATTTTTGATTCTGATATATAAGCTGTATATATATGCACATATATAGTACAGTATCTCACAAAAGTGAGTACACCCCTCACATTTCTGCAAATATTTCATTATATCTTTTCATGGGACAACACTGAAGAAATGACACTTTGATACAATGTA
>NW_023339707.1:6777323-6784964 GCF_004916995.1 Morone saxatilis
AATCCTCTTCCACTCCTCCATGACGACATCACGGAGCTGGTGGATATTAGAGACCTTGCGCTCCTCCACCTTCCGTTTGAGGATGCCCCACAGATGCTCAATAGGGTTTAGGTCTGGAGACATGCTTGGCCAGTCCATCACCTTTACCCTCAGCTTCTTTAGCAAGGCAGTGGTCGTCTTGGAGGTGTGTTTGGGGTCGTTATTGTGCACCCTCCTTTTGATATCACACATTTACAGCCATGCCTCTCTGTTTACACTGACTGACGAAACAGGATATAAATGCAGGGGACCTCATTGTCAAAGCTTATTGCTGAATATATATCCATCTCATGCACAGCAAAAAGAAAGATTGAAATAGAGAAAACAAGAGGTTAAATTACATGATCATCACAGGGAAAAGAGAAAACTAAAAAAATACGTGTGGGGTATGTAAGCTCATTAAGTGAAAGACAGGCATAATAGAGACATGATGAGAAGGAGGATTAATGTGGAGGTGGAAACACTGAACTTTTTAATCCATTGTTTCGTGATGAGGAGGTACGAATAAAAAACAGTTTCAGGCCCCTTCTTACCCCTCATGCGTCAGCATTTCCCTTCAGACGCTGAGAAAGTTTGGGAGTTAATAGAGACAGAAATTAAGGACACTGAGAAAAGAAGATGAATGAGAAAGTAGAGAATGCAGAGAAAAGCAACAGACGTAAGCAAGGGAAACAGGGAAGGGATGAAAGGACGAGGAGGAGGTAAGGCATCTATGTTGCAGCAGCTGTGGGTTATAAAACTAATATGCACTGTTTATCTCCTTAATGAATTCATGTTGACTCGGCTCATTGGCAGTCTCAATTCTCCACAGTCTCCTGTTCTCTTTGTACAAATCTTTTAACACAATCACTGACCTTGGAGCTTCATACTGAATTAACATGTAAACAGTAATCATCCAAAAACCCTCTTCCATTTCACAACTAGATTCTGTATAATTTACATACAACTCAACTGCACATAAACAGGCATTATGTCACCAATTTGAATTAGTCAGACATGATAATGAACAGCACATTGTTTTTCCCACTAGCTGAAAGCACGTCCAGTGGCACTGTATGAAGCTGCTGCACTGGCAGCAAAATGTTGAACAGTCTTGGGGGACAGTGAGGAGTAAAAGGAGGATTATATTAGAGGCGAGCACACTGCAGTCACTTACTGTACTCCGAGTTTATTACAGTGACCCTGATTAATTAATGTTTAAACATGTTGATGAGTTCCATAATATTTCCTCCCACATACACACACCTACAGTATGTCTCCCACTCCTATGCATGGACAACATGTTTAGCTAAAATAATGCACGTTCTATCTCCGATGCATCATAATTGTGTGATTTTTAATGAAACTGGCAATTATTGTGCAGGAGTATTTATTATTCATGCTTTCTGAAACTGTATTTACACAGGTATTTTGTGCAGGTGTTCAAATGCATTCAGGTGCATGTAATCAACACAAAGTTATGTACATATACACCAGTCTCTTTATTTAAAGAAAAACAGTAATTTGAAAATCTGCTTATTCGCTTTCTTATTAGATGTGAAGATGCCAGCTCCTGGTTAGTGGGGCTGCCCCCTAATAGTGGCGAAACACAGACCTTTTTTTTTGTAACACGGGTAGTCACTTACTGGTGCACTATTGCATATGCTATAGCATATATATAGCTGCCACTAGCTACTTAGTTGCAGTGCCGGCTCGTGGCATAGGCAGTATAAGCAAATGCTAATACGCCGTCCATCTAGGGGGCGCCGCGATGGGGGGGCGTTCAATATTTTTATACTAAAACTAGTTGGTGCTATTATTTCTTAGTATGAAAAAAGCCCCCATTAATTTAACTGCATAGCAAAGCCTATTAAATAATAATAAGACTTTATTAAAGTCCCCCCTCCTCCTCTGACTGATTAGACTCTACCTGCTCTCTGAGAGATGGTTGAGTTTTCTGACCCCAGAAACCATTAACCCTCCCGCTGCCTTCGTAACCCGTAGACAGCCCGTGTCCTATGCAGGCTCGAACTGTCCCAACGTTCAGTGAGCCATCCCGTTAGCACCTGGGGCGCAGTAGGGGAGAGCGCAGCCTTTGCACACATATCTCATGCAGCCACGGCACATGGTGTGCATTTTACTGTCCTTAGTGGGGCAGACCTGACACCTCTTCCGCTTGCTGGCTGCTGCCTGTGCACCTGGTGCAGCTGGTGCTGCTGCCGGTGCTGCTGCTGATGACGATGATGATGATGATGATGGTCCCGAGGTACTCGGATCTCGGGGTCGCATGCGCGCGGCTCTGACTATGGCGGCGGAGGCCTCAGGGCGGGACAGACACCGCCACCTCTCGATGAGCGGGGCGACTAGCGCTTTGCCCAGCTGCTCGAGGAACAACCTCCTCTTGTTCCGCTTGCCACACAGCCACCCGGGGTTGAGCTCTCGCCATATCACGAAGGCGTTGTACGCGGAGACGTCGAGGATGTTGTGGAAGATGACCAGGGGCCAGCGCTTGGTCATCCTCCTGCAGCTGTACGTGGCGATCACCTTGTCTAGGTTATCCACGCCGCCTTTGTTGCTGTTGTAGTGCAGGACCACGGCGGGCTCCCCGTCGCGGCGGTCGCTGATTTTGGCGACGTCTGCGTGCAGCGTGCTCATGAGCAGCACATTCCTGTTTTTCTTGGGCACATAGGAGACCAGAGCAGTGGTACCCGTGAAGGCGAACTTTGAAGAGAAGACTGCTCGGCCCTTGGTGACGAGCAGCGCCGGAGGGAGGGAGCGCTTGTTCTTCCTGACCATGCCGACCATGGTCAACGGCCTGGCCTCGGGACCTGTACATGCCCGCCAAGATGGAGCCCCCACGTAAGTGCACAGCTCGGTCTCGTTCATGTCCTTGCACGGAGCCGCGTCCAATCGTCTGCGTTTTCCTCGGCTGCGACGACGGGCCTCCAGGTTGGTTATCTCCAGGATGAGCCTTTCTATCGGAACGTCGAGACGATGTCCCGGGCTAGAGAAACAGCATACAGTGTGGGTCCCTGGGCGATGGCTGTGGAGCTCCTAGCACAAGTATCTGCTGCAGCCGTGGTGCTCGCACTCAACGTACCGTTTCCCCGTTTGCGTTGCTGACACACCATTGAGGACCATTTGATTTTTCCATCTTTGGACAAGAAAGTCTGTCTCTCGCCTTCGGGTCCTTCTTCTTGTTCTTCTTCTTGTTCTTCATTTTCTTCTTCTTGTTCTTCATTTTCTTCTTCTTCTTCTTCTTCTTCTGACACATATTCATCTTGGGAATCATCAGAGTGGTTTTCAGAGTTTACATCCTCTGATCCTCCCATGTAGGACGACTGGAACTGAGCACCGAGCGTCTTTAGGCTCATTTGCGTTTTTTTTTTTTTGTGCTTTGAGCGAGTGAGCGAATATTTCTAACATTCCACCTCCTGCAAATCCTGGGCCATCTACAGTCATCGCCGCTTCAACAGCATCAAGTGATCCTCCTTTATTTTATCACTTGTTTACAGTTTTTATTTTGTAGGTAGTTAAATTTTATACTTTGTGTAGGCTATTTATATTACATTTCTTGTATTATTTATTTCTAATTTATTATTTTCTTAACTGTTTTGATTGAGCAACTTGTTTCTCTAAAAATAAAAAAAAATGTCAAAGACAAAGCTATTTGGTTTCTTGCGGGAGTATATGTATGTATATAACTGGCAGTTAGGGCAAGATTTTAGGGTGTGCGCCCCTTGCATCGGCAGTAAAGTTCCACTGCCAGTTATATACATACATATAATCACGCAAAAAACTGAATAGCTTTGTCTTTGACATTTTATTTTATTTTTAGAGAAACAAGTTGCTCAATCAACAGTTAGAAATAAATAAATAGAAATAAATAATACAAATAAAATACCTACACAAAGTATAAAATTAACTACCTACAAAATAAAAACTGTAAACAAGTGATAAAATAAAGGAGGATCACTTGATGCTGTTGAAGCGGCCGATGACTGTAGATGGCCCAGGATTTGCAGGAGGTGGATTTAGATATTTCCAAGAGAGAAGAGGAGTAAGTGACACCCGTTGGTGTTTACAGTCCTAATAAAGTTAACACTATAAAACACTTTGACAATACAAACTGTAACACAACAAACCCAACAAGGCTTACAACTCTAATATAAAAGGTGTGTGAAAGGAATGCATTTGAACTGAACTGTTACAAGCAGAGCAAACTTAGCTAACAAAATAAAACAATAAAAAATTAGACCAAATGTAACACTGCTTAATAAGATTCTAATCTTTTACAAATGTCCTTGAGAAATATATAGGTGGAGTAATTACTTTTTCCATCACAGCTGTTAGACCCTCCATAACTGACTGACTTTAAAATAACTAACGCTATTTATTGATAGGCAAACCGTGGTTAGGCTAAAGGTTACTTATCGTTCTTGCAACAGAAATCATTTATGACATTATCTTTACTGTACCTCTGCCTTTGGTTGCGTTTTTCCCTCCTCTTTTCTTTTTTCCTTCCCTGGGCACCGGAAGTTTTGGTAGTTTACCATTGTTAAATGTTCTGGGGTCACGTCAAAAAAAAAAAATTGCACCTATAATTTTTCTTTTCCCCATTGTGGCGCCCTCTAAAGTGGACGACGCCCTTAGCATTGCTAATTACTGATATCCACGCAGCAACTGATCTTATATTAGTCTAATATTTTAAATGATATTACCTCATTTGCGTTTTGAATGAATGGTGGTGGTGAGCCTGTCCAACACATCGGTCCAAAATCTCCCATAGGTGTTAATTGGGTTATAACTGGTGATCTGAAGGCCATGGCCATAGAGTCACTAATTTTCATACTCATCAAACCATTCAGTGACCCTTTGTCCCCTATGGATGGGGCATTGTCATCCACTCACCCACTTGTCAAGAACATGGTGAAGAGTGACTCATCTGATTATATCCTCTTTTTTCCCACACCTCTGTAGACCTGTGCCTATATGTTTTGCACCACTGACTCTCCAAATGTGCATTCATCTTTGTAATGAGAGGTTATGCACTGCAACCCTACTATAATACCCTCAGTCAACTGAGCATGCTAAGCATTTTCAGCACAGAGCACAATTGATGTTAATAGCTTGATTGTACCATGAGAAGCACCTGCATTTGTTATGTTTCTCCCGCTAATTATTTAGGTTTTTTATTAATTTGTCCACCCATTATGTATGTTTAGATGATTACTTTTTTTTTTGTCTGGCCATTAGTCTTTGTAAAACTAAAAAATATTTGGTCATTGACTAATGTTTTCCATTTCCAGTATGCAGCTTCTTGACCTCCAAGCCACCAGTGCACCATACACTGAGAATGAACTTACACCTGGAAGTAAGGAAGACCATTTTGGTCCAGCAGGAAAACTTTTGCACACATTTGCTATTCAGATGAGAGATTCCTGGAAATTTTTATGAGGTAGAAGAAGTAGATGCTTTTTTAAACCCACATTCCGACTATTTAAAATTAGCTTAATACACATCTGGAAAGGGATCTGGTAATGTAAAAAAAAATGGTAAGAATAAAAGTGAATGAAGGAATGGTTTGTATTCAAGATTTTTCACAGAAATTCAAAAATACAAGGTCAACTTGTGAAGTGTGTGCGTGCTGTGTCTTTAAGGGCAATATCATGTCATTTGAGAGTGCGGTGTATCTGGTCCTTACACCTGCAGTGATCTCAAGTGAAGAGAATCTAATTTCCTCTCGGCAAAGGCTCGGGTGAATTGATGCGCAGGCTACGGCCCGTGAAAATTGACCATGAAAGTCGCTCAATTCAGATCAAAGTCAATACAGGCCCTATTTGCCTGTTCAATAGCTTCAGTGCATTAGAGGTTGCAAGAAGACTTAGAGGGCTTTCTCCCCCTCCCAACTCTGTCCAGAGACCAGTGACTGACATGAGGTGTTCTATGAAAATACATGAAGTAATGATGAATACGGATTGGAAGTACACTTGAAGATACCAGTTTATAGGCATTAACAGCATTGAAACCAACCATTTTGTGATATCATTATTTACCATACAACTAACTCAGTTTCCTCATGCCGTGTCTCCTCTAGAAACAGTGTATGATAAAAGATCAACATGTGGCTCTGACTTGCTTCTCAAAATAGAGAGAGGATTTATTGCACCGCTTTGAGTCCTTTAGTCCTTAATGGGTGGTTTGTTTGTTGTCAAAGAAAAGGCAGTATTTGGTCTTGATCTTTTTCCTGCTAGCCTAGATTGTTGTTAGTACACAGTTGTTTTCAGCTGTCATTCAAAGCTAACAACACGTCCTTTTACTAATTGCATCCTATTCCATTTTGAAGTGGTTCAACCACTGAAATGAGCCGAAACAACTGTTTACTTTGAACTGACAATATTTGTGTTGATCTGCAACATTTCCGGTCACCTGAGAACTGGATTTTGAATATTTTTTGTGTGATATGAAATAAGAATATTAGTGTGGGAATGAAGGTGAGATTTTTTAATCAAAATTTTTTATCAAATATGGCCCCAAGGCCCATGTATTAACATGTCACATTGATTTTCCCTTCATTCCCCAGCATTCTCTTGAGTCCTAAAGACATAATTTTACAAGAAGATTTACAGGAATCAATGGACACAAAAAAAATGTCTCTAGGAAATATTGACAAAACCGTATGAACAAGAAGACTCCTAAGATCAGATGCTGATCTTGACTCGGTTTTTAAGTTTAGTCTGTATTTTTAAGTTTTGAATTATGGGGACTTGAACACATTAAACTTTTATTATTTAGTTTAAAGTTGGAAAAAAAAAAACTCCTATCAATTACAGAGATAACAAAAGCCACCAGTTTGAAAGCCAAATTAAGATGATAGCACAACCCATATGAATCATTCTTTATGAGTGTGTTTATTGCTTTAATTCAATTATTCATTGGATAAGAAGAATCATTTACTCAGTAGTTACCATAAATTCACTTTAACTAACAAAACCAAAGGTAAAAAGAGTTCAAGATAAACAATTCTGTATGCTTTGATTTATTGATAGACCTCAAAACAAAGATCCTAACACAAGAAGTAGATATTCTGCTGTTGATAAAAATAATAAAACTGTTTGGAAAGTTGATCATCTGATTGCAGATGAAAAAACCTGTTCGTGATTATGCACACCCAGCAGACTATGAATGACACTGACAACATAACTCCTGGTGGGTAAAAAAAGTGAACACTTGATGTAGAAATCAAATGCATAATTTAAAAGTTGAAAAATATTTTGTTTTACAAATCTACATAGAATATTGTGCTTAAGATCAAAAAATGTGAGGAGCTATATGGCCCTTTTGATCAGCTGGATTTTAAAAAAAAAAAGTTTAATTGCTAAGACCTCCACAAAAATCCCTCGGGTATAGAATCACTTTAGAGAATACATGAAAGCTGTTAAATCATGAATTCGCAAGCGCTGGCTGGAGACTAAAGGAGTGTCATTTTGAAACAGAAATGGTATGTTGAGCTCAGTAATACAGCAGTGTGCCAAATTGAAGTTGTCATAATATAATCTGAAAGCACACAATGGTCTCTTAGAATACAGTTCTTCTGCTCTCTTTATTGAACTGGAAACTTAA
>NW_023339707.1:6784989-6819315 GCF_004916995.1 Morone saxatilis
TCCACTCAGGGGGAAACGAACCATAACATCATAGTACAACTCATGCCTTTGCTTGTCAGTAGTTCCTCATAGGAGGATGATTGGTCAACCACTGTGGTTGGACACAAGCACATAGCTTGAGACCTGGTGTGATCGAGCTCCCTAGGCAAGTTTTAGCAATCTCAATGTACATGTATGATACAAAACAAAACACTTGCTACTTATAAAGACATTGCTCCTTAGTGTTCTGGTGATCAAACACTGCACAGTGTCCATTTAAGTTCCTTGTCACATTTTCCCTCTTGCAGATGTGGTGTATCACCCATGGAGAAAAAGAGCCGGATGGTAACCAAGACAGAGAGATCATGTACACCATCGCCTGAATAATCCTCTCGCTCCTAAAACAGCTACAGTCCACTGAGACACAGGTAGGTGGACATTTCTTGAGCCATGGCTCGATAAAATGCTCAGTAAATAGAAATTTATAATTTTTTTTTTAAATCAATGTATAAACCCATGAAGTAGTATCTGACGTGTGCTTATTGAGTTCAGAACTCTATACAGGGGCGAGCCAGGAGAAATGAGTGCTACATTTATTGACACGGGGAGGCATCGCCATGAATGTGGCCCTTACCACGATTACTTTACAACTCGTCAACCGCTACTATCTCACCAGGAGGCGCCCAAGACAAGTGTCGTCTTTAGGTAAGTAGGATGTGTTTTCATGACAAGAACAAAGTATAGAAAGAACTGTGCTTCTTTTTCTAATTGCAAGTGCTGGTTCATCAGAGTCAACTTTTAAGAGATCTCAATGAGTTCCTTAGCAACAAGGATGGAGAACAAAAATGAAAACAGAGTTTCCAATGTATTGTTTAGTTGTGAAAAAAACCCACTGAAGTTAGTCAACTTGAAGGCTCACTTTGAAACAAAGTGCCTCACCTCCCCAATCCTGAACTGCACCTCTCCCTCTCGTGAGTGCTTCACTGAGAGTTGACTTCACCTTGTAAAGTCAAAAGAGGATGAAAATGGAGGCTGGAGAGAATAGAACTGTGTGACAGTATTTTACAATTTGCACAATGTTGTTCTATATAAAGTAAATATAAAAGCTTACTGTTTTTTCTTTTTAAATGGATTTTCACAAAAACATACCCAGATTAATATACATCAGAATTAGTCCTAATTTAATATAATCTTCATCTGACTAATCTTCTCCCCATTACAGAGGGAGGTGGGGAATGAAAGATTAACTGTGCTCCTTGGTAATTTAACTCATAGTCCCTGGCAAGATTGGGAAATTTACAGGATGGGTCTGTTCACAGACATTGACACTTCACAGGACAAAGCCAAAAGTAAATAACCAAAAGCCTTCCGAGCGGGGTACGGGAGAGTTTAAGGGGGAAGCAAAGATGCTGCATGAGGTCAAGTTTGAGTTCACATTCCTTCTCAGAGTCATAGTCAAATCTTAACAACACAGTTCTGAAACACCATGTTGTTGATTCAATGATGGTAAACATAAGTAACAACGTTCAGCAGGCCGGCCCTAACCAATTTGGCACCTAGGCAAGATTTTAGGTGGTGGCCCCCCCCTTGCATCGCAGTAAATTTCCAGGGCGCCAAATTGGTTAGGGCCGAGCCTGTATAAGATTAGGTTTAGGCACTCACAGCAGTTGGTTTAAGTTAAACCATTTCCATGAAGTTTAAACTGGAAAAAGCCAGCAGTGACTTCAATCACAAGACATGTTTAACGATCTCCAAACTTTACCAAAGTCCTGCTGTTGTCTAAATCTAACCACACATAGGACTCAGGATGTGAATCCTGCTGTCAAAGTCCTGTGTTTTGTACACTCACCATCTATCCTGACCACCTCCCTATGACTGTGGTGTGGTACATAAATGTATCACGCTTAATTTACTCAAGAAAACATTGTCTGTGAACATCATCCTGGCAGCGATTTCTCATCAGAACCTAATTGGGAAACCAAATTGGTAGCGTACATTTCCAGCACACAAGGTTGAGCAGTGTTAAAAAAAAGAACAGCCCCTGTGCCATAATGAGACTTTTTTAAAGGGAATGTTAATAATTTATTTCATTATTTTCAAGGCAATGCAAGTTAATTTCTATTCCATACTAAAATGTAGTGAAACCAGATGAAGCCACATAATGTTGCCTATGTCAACCTTAAGGGAGGGTTTATATTTACCTGTTGCATCTTCAAAAGTCTGTTATCTCCCAGCAAAAATCATTCAATCCAACTTTCAAATCCAATTTAGCCACAAACAGCTAGTGGCCAATCAACTGGGGCAGTGGAACAATTTGTACAGCTCATACAGCGAAAAAAGTAGAGCCATGTTTTTAGTAACATTACGGATTTCTTTTTTTGAATCCAACAAAATAAACATTTGATTCGACCCAGGTAAACATAGTCTCATTCCAGCTGGACTGCATGGACATACCTTTGAAGATGAAATCCTTGCTGCAGGTATGTATGTAAAAGGTAACCTCTTGATTTTTATTCCCCTTAAGGTTAGCATAGGCAATGCTATGTGACCAAACAACATGGCTGAGTAATGCTCAGTTTTCAAACGGGGTTACCATGGGAGGTAGGAAATCTAAAAACTTATAGTGCGCTTTGGAAAATGATCCAGAAGGTCTGTGCTCAAACAGCTAAAGACAGCTGCGAATTAAAATAGACCAAGAAGAGGAGGCACAGTATTTGCTCTGTATATAGCATATGGCTCTACCTCTTAACTAGTAAATACATAGATCTGTATTTCTCCACAGAGTGAGTAATGAGCCTTTCAGCACTTTGGCAATGGTCAGCAATAATGGACCATACACACATTTTGTGGCTATAGTAATGGGCTAGAATATGGGCTTTAAAAGTCTCTGTAATGGTTGTGCGAGGATTTGGTCATAACATTTAAAGACAGCATTTTTTTTTTCAAAACTGCAAATTGGCCACCATTCATGTTTTTGATAAAAAATACTTTATCTTAGTTTAATCATATCAATTGTTCATTTTAAATTCTTCCTTTAAATAAACCCCCCAAATCCTTTTGTATAGGGATCCTTTCATTTTCTGTCTTGGATGATTCTCAAAGAAAAAACTAATAAGAACACAGACACAAATGGCCTACACACACGTACACACACACACCCACACACACGCGCACACACACACGCGCACACACACCCACACCCACACACAGACATATATTACACACACCACTGACTATATATGGTTCCAGTTAAAAGCTGTGTCATCTTGCAGCTTTTTCCAGAGCCATGTGATGCGGAGTATCTCTCCCAGTGGTTCTCTTGCTAAAGAGCTTTGGCAACTGGGAGCTGTAGCGGGAGTATAGTGTAAGGATGAAATTAATTAAAAATGCAGGAGAACATCAGCAGACTCTTTTCTCAAAGCAGGCGCTCTCACGCTCTCTTCTGGTATGTGTGATATAAAGTGCATTTTCAAATACATCACTGCTGTACTCATTTGACGTTACAAGCTGACCACGCTTGCTGTAAGTCTGGCGGTCTTGCAAGGAGTATCTATAAAAACTTCAACAGAGCACTTTTTTTGCTGTATGACTGCAAAAGAAGTCCATGGTAGTCCTCTGGTGAGCTCTGAGCTCTAGTGTGGATTACTCAATCATTACCCAGAGGAATGGAAAATTCAAAAGACATAACTAAGCTTCTTTTAACATCAGTGTGAGCTTTTATCTATTTTCTTCTTAAACTTCTTAAATTGAGCTTCTGAGAAATAACCTTTCCCTTGACTCATGATCTTGACTTTTTTTCCCCACTTCGCTCCCATGGTCTTTTTTTTTGTCACTTCTAGGAATATCAGCAAGATCCCAAAATAACCTTATTGACTTACAAATGAATCTGCACAGCATCCAAAAACTCTATCAGTGATCAAATTCAAGTCTAAAAGATACAGAAGCGCATTGCATTCACAAAAGAAGAAAGAATTAGACACCTTATCTCTTAATTATTATTAAAGATGAGAGAAAATCTTATAATTACAAGATCAGGATCTTGTAATTATTAAGAAAATATCCCATAATTTTGAATCAAGATTGTTATGAAAAACTGGATAAGTGCCAGCAGTATAAGTGTCCTGAACTATTTATGGAAGAAATGGTTTCCAACCCACATCAAAGTACTTGTAATGGATTTTATCAGGTGACTTTCCCTTTCCCATTTTTTAATGGACACACATTATTCTGTTCCTTAACGGCAAAAAATTAAAATGAAACCACACGGCATCCTTTACTTTGAAATCCGGAAGTATTCCTTGGTTGCATTTGTTGTAGCTTTTTTTTTTTTGCTGTATATGAAACTTCCCATTGATTCAATGTCCATTCAGTTCATTACCAGGAATAATTAATGTGAAAGTAATTGGCTGATAATTCCCTGTTACTGTGAGCAACCTCTTTCTTTGTTAATATATAGATTATTGATTAGTGAAGCATTTCATTCTTCTCACTGTCTCACTCAAAACAAAAGAGCATACCATAAAGATCTTGACATTAATCATTTGCTTGTATATCAATATTTAGTTGTAGCCATCCGGTGTGACCATCCGGTTTTAACTTGCCTTGTTGGTTTAAAGTCCACTGTGTAACATTTCAGAGGATCTATTGGCAGAAATGTAATAAAATATTTATAGATATATCTTTATTAGTGTAAAATCACCTGAAAATAAGAAACATTATATTTTTGTCATCAAATGAGCTCTTTATATCTACAGAAGTTGCAGGATCATCTTTCATGGAGTCCGTCATGTTGAACCGCCACATTTCTACAGTAGTCCAGAACAAACAAACCAAACACTGGTTCTAATTGGGGTCGTAAACATTATTTGCAATTTTAGGCAGTTTTTTTTTTTTTAGACAGTCGTGGTTATTGCTTTTTAAATAATATTGACAGGAACACTAAAATCAGCCATCCAATGAATCACACATCCAGCTGTTATATTGTTAGCAACTAGTGCCATAAAAATGTTAACATCCTCTGAGATGGTATGGGAAATGAAATACTGGTGGTGAAGTAATAGACAGAGCAGCTCCCTCCTTTTCTCTCTCTGAAGCTTTGAATCCAATCACTGCAAATTTGATTAACAACAAACCCTGTGTTGGCCCTCGGAGATTAAATTTGGTTTAATATTTTATCAACTCTGTCAAAAGAATGTCAGGGCAGTATCGCCCATGGAGCTGGATCAATGAGCAATGTGTCACTTGCTGAGGATTAATCTTTACAGTTTGGTCATGCGGCATTGTTTGCTGTGCTCTTTTAGTTGTCAATATCTTAAGAGCAGCAGCCTGTTATTGTCCACATAAACATGCAAAAAAAAAAGAAAAAAGTAACAGCCTGGTTGTTACAATACTCTAAATCTAATCCTGATGGATTTTTTCCTTCTCTTGCGTATGTAAGCCTCACAGACCATAAAATCAGAGACTTCATTGCTAGGCAACTAGTCTCTGCACAGAGATGGGGAGGGTGTTCTGTGTTTACTGTGAGATCTGCTGCTAGTGGGAGTGCAGCCTCTCCAAAAGAGAATAGATTAAAAATAGATAAAACAGATACCAGTCGTTTGCACAGACTTAAAACAATTCCAAGTAATTGTCGAATCCCGCAGGAACATGTATGACTTGTTCATATTAGAGGTATGTCCTGGCTCGTGTCACTCAGCGCCCACTCCAAACACGGCATATTAAAGTCTCAACGGCAAGAGACGCTCTCTGGATTACCGTGTTGTAAATTTACTGGGCAGAGTACAGAGGGAGAGGGCTCTCTCTGGAGAACGGGAATGATGAGGTAATCATTCACCCTGATCTGAATTAATAAGGCCTCATTAGGCAGTCAGAGACACACTGCAGCGCTGAAAAGAACCACAATGTAGATTCACCCCATCATCTCCTCCGGTCGGATTTGGTCTCTGCAGCCCGCCGGTGCACACCGTGTTCGTTAGAGAACTCCATGTCTCATTCGTACTTGCATTAGCCTGATCTTAGCTGCATGGGAATTGTACAGTGCGTTGAACAAGCTTGTGCTACACGCTCATGCTTTGTCATAACATAATATTTGTGGTAACAGGTTTTCTTTCAAGGGAGCTGAGGATGTGAGTTTATCGGACTTAATTAGCAATGTTTTAGAAATCTGAAACATTGCAAATTATCACATATTCGAGCATACTTATCCGTGTTCTAATGCTCTGCCACGTGAGTAACGCTTTATTTCGAGTCTGCCAAAGCAAGTGGTGTGTTCTGGGTCAGCGTGAGAAGGCCTGAAGCCCCCTAAATGCCCAAAAGGCAACTTGTGACTACTCTCATTCCCTTTAACTGTCAGCGGCCTTTCTGGGGGTTTGCACCCCTGTGAAGTGAACTTAAATGTGCGGACAGCCCCATAGAAAATCACTCAGTGGATTGATTAAATGGCCATAGACCTCACCACAATCTAGATTTCATTACCCAGAATAAACACATTGCATCAGGGCCTGAGCTTTTGTCTCCCTGCCAGTCAGTTTTGAAATTCAATAGATTGTAGTGGCAGATCTCTGAGGAGTGGCAGAGAGAATTGTTTCATGGAGTGGAAGCCTGTGGTTTTGGTTTTATTCCCAGGGAGTACTTGCCCGAGCAGACTGAAGGGCACTTTGGTTCAGAAAGCACCCCACCTTGCCTCAGTCTAAGTGGATGTGACAGGTAGCCATGAAAAAAAACAGAAATGCAACAAAGACACAACAGTGAAATTACTGACATGAAAACCTCTGTCTGTCCTAGCGGTTCTCTCTCTCCGCTTTACATGGTATTGCATTTGGAGCACAACCAACCAGAAAGACAAGTAATAGGAACAGTTCCAGTAAGATGCATCTTGTTTATTTCCATTTACCTCAACCTTTGGAAGTTAGGTTATGGTGGTAAACATTAGAGGTGAAATTAAATTCCATGAAACATACATGAGGGAAAAGGGAATCTTTATCAGTATCATTCGCTGAGGTGTGAAGAGCACGCAGAGTGAAACTTTGGGGTAAATTATTGACGACTTAGTCATTAACCTACTTCTGCTGTTTAGACTAAATTAGCCTCAACTAAGAATAAAGTAAGAAATTACGGCCAGACACTTGGAGACATGACAGAATTAAGCACATTGTGTGAAGATTTAAACTTTTCAATAGTTCCATTAGCTTTGAAAAGCAGTGAAAAGCAGTGTGAGTAAATGTCTGCACACCGACAGATAATATGATCCCAGTTACCGATGCAATGCCACATCATTGTTTGCTTTTTACAACATAAAACACCAATGTGCCTGGTTGTGTAAGTTTTTACTGGGGCAGATCTCCTGCTGTGAAAGGAAGACAGAATTCCCAGAGGAGAGGTCATTTATAGGACAGAGCCACACTGTCTGTCAGAGGTTGGATTGCTGAACACAGATAGAATGGATAAAAGGAGAGCCACTCTGAGGCCAAAAGTGAATCTCTTAAAGATCCACTGCTGGTGCAAAGACGTCACAATTTAGACAAAATGTGTCTGTGGACAAAGTGAAGAAGGAAAGAACAGCTAGCTAGATTTGTGACCCCTTTGAATCAATATAAACTACTGTAATCATATTACTCCTGTATTGGAGTAAGTGTATAACTCAGTAAGTAAGTAATCGCATATTGATCGACGACATGGGATGCTGCAAACATAGACAAATGGATGAAGTCTCCATGACGGCACCCAAATGTTTCTAAAGGTTTGCTCTGGACGTCACTATATTGGCAGTCCTGGCTACGCTGGTTCCCGGCTACTACAAAACTGGGCAAAGACGTGTAGTGGAGCCAAACAAAGCCACCCACCTGTCACTCAAAGCAGCCATGCCCTTAATTATGTATGAAGTGTGAACCTATTTAAGCATTATGGTCGTCGTCATAACAGTTTAACGAAGCCAACAAAGGTGACATACTGTGAGTTGAGCTTCTCTCATTGGCTGCACAGCAGCTCCCCGATCCGATACTTTTCTTTAGATAATACAATTGCACATTGCACACTTACATTAAAGTTAATAAAATTGATCCAATGTACATGCTTGACAATTAAATAGCTCTACAATGCATTAACAAACAAAATACCTGCATCAAAGCTACTCCTTAATGTTTTTTGTTATTTACACAGTAAAGCATAAACTAACAAACTGTAATCTTTTTGGCCTTGTCACTGTCTAGAGGGAGTTTTCTTCACTGTTTGGTGCTTCCAGAGCAGCCTTTGTCTGAGTTACCTGAATGAACCGATTGTATTATGCTGACTGTTAATTTCCTTTAGTGCTGATTACATTAATTAATTACTCTTACTGGCTTTTTGTTCATGGGACTTTTGTTGCACTTGCAGTGGCGTGTTGAGTGTGGTTGTCTCGGATCTTTACCACTCTCTCCTCCAAGAAGGAGCAGCCCCGCCTGCGGTGAAATTACCTACTCTCTCACACATACACACAGAGCTGAGTGGCGGAAAGAAACAGCGAGGGAGTTGACTATGGCTGCACTGTGCAAGAAAGCTTCACAAGTAAAAACAGCTGTCACTGACGTAAAACAAAAGATTAGATCAATAAAGCTCAATATAGCTGATACTGAAGTTAAAAAATGCCTTGATTGACGCTGACGCTGTTCATTCGGATCGGGACATCCCTTGTTAAAATGTGAATTTTCCATATTGTGACTGGGGTTATGAGGTGGACTCTTTCTTGACCATACCCAGTAACTTCCTTGAGTCCTGAGCTGCCTGTCAACTGCTCAGATAAAATATTTTTCGGGCCACAAACGGTGAGAAGAAGTGAGGTTTAGATTTACTGGTGGCAGATTTTGTTACCTTGGGACAGAGCCAGGCTGGCTGTTTCCCCCCTGCTTCCAGTCTGTGCTAAGCTATGCTAATTCTCTCTCATCAAAAAGCGAAAAGGCATATTTCCCAAAATGTCAAGCTTTTACTGTAGAGAAAGACTTGTGTTTGCCATGATTTATACTTTAACACTTTGAGATTGTTCCAAAGTCAAGCACAGTCACCTAAATGCAGCTGGGTGACCAATTAAAAGAAAAAACTTGAAGTGTGTTAGTAAGGTGTTACCACGTAAGGTCTACCACAAGCAAGTGTGGGTGGAGGATCTATTAGCAGAAATGGAACATAAAACGTGTTTTCATTAGTTTATAATTACCAGAAAATAAGAATTGTTGTGTTATGAGCCATTTTTGTCTAGCTCAGAAAGGACAAACCAAACACTGGCTCTACCTAATTTTTGTAACCAAAGTGGTTTCTTGCTCGGAAAGTGAGCTGTTGTCAGTTGGATGCAATCACACCAATATTTCTCTGATAGGTGATGTTGACTTGTGTTGGACCTGTTCATTAGAGGTAGCTATCGCAGGTTAATCTTTGGTGTAGCTTTTTGCAGTGCTGCTTCCTGTGACTGAGAACACTGTTGTCAGCTCTGCTGTGATTCACTGTATGTTACTTTTAATTATTTTAATTACAATATAATATTATTTTGATTAATTACCAAATAAAAGTTATGTCCACATATATGCTCCTATGCCTGCACTCTTTGTATTTATGTCCCTCTCTCAATTTTTTCTTCTTTCCTGTCTTGTTTAAGGAGCTGGCTAAATATGTTGACCAAATCTCATTGAATCAAAATCAATCCACATCCAATACTGGTCTGGAGGAGGGTTGTGAGGGAGAGTCTCAAGACTTGTACATCTGTGTCTGTCTGAATAGGATATTAAAGATGTTTGAATTCAAAACAGGACTGAACCACCTGGTCAGGTAAAGCTGTAAATGATTTTCTTTGAAACCCACCCACAGAAGAACCGTTCATCCTGCTCCTTAAATAACCACAGTTAAGTATGCATGATGCTCCAGCAGCCATGGCATACAACATTAACGCTGAAAGGTCACAGGAAGACAAGGCATGTGGATGTGCATCGATATAGAGCCATTAGTCAGGCCTCTCCTGAGAATTTTCACTTAAATATAAAGCCTGCTATGTGACAAGCGACCTCAGCAGCATGAACTCTCCCTTCAAAGCTGATGCGTCCCTTGTGATACACAACGCCCCCAGATTCTCAGCAGAATGTGTGGAAGCAGCAGGCCCTACTGGTTTCTGCAATTTGCCTTAATGGTTTTACATACCTCATTCAGACAACAGTCACTTTGATTTACCTGAGTGGAGCAGGCAGCCGGGAGGACAGTGAGATTCTAGCGAATGAGTGCCGTGTACAACAGCGATAAATAATCCAGAGGGTGTGTTTAACAGATAAATGGCTTTTTGCTTGAGTGCCGTCCCTCCTGTGTAGACTATGTGGGCCTGGAGGGGCTGCCGTGGTGCTGTCCTACTCTGTACACTGTTTATTCTCGCCACCTGAAGCTTTAATGCTCAGCTGTGTGCTTTCTTATTCCACTCGTGAGGCCGCTCAAGTACGTACTAAGAAAGTCTGACCAACCAACACAGCACACAGAGTTAATAAAGGTTTCTACGCTCGCTGCTCTGAAATTTGTTTTGCCCAAAATTGCTTGCTCCCTTTGGTTGTCTTCTCAATTTCACACCAGGCAGGAAAGTCATCAATTAATGTTTTATTTCCTTAGTGATTGCTTTTGGAACAAGACAACGTTTCATGAATACAAAGAAAAAAAATTAGTCTACTGAATCTCACTGGTCGCATCTACATGATCTGAAAAATGTCTCTTCTTGGTGGTGATTGTTTGTATTATTTTAAGTCATAAACATTAATTCTTTGAGGAAGTACTACTTGTCACTTATCAAAGACATATTTACTGCATAATAACCCCCCCAGGGAACACTGAAAACAAAACTGCATAAGTGATGCAGGGTTTTTGGCATTTTCAAGTGAATCAGTCAATCTCTCGATTATCATCTTACTAAAGCCGTCTTGTTTACAATGTTCACTATCTAAGTTTAGAGTATTGACACCTAATTTGCTAATTAGCACTAAATACAAAGTACAGCTGAGGTTGATGGGAATGTCATTAGATTTACAGGTATTTGGTCATGAAGACAAGAACTGGCATAATACAGTTTTGACCTGATGGTAGTTCTAGATGAAAAGTAAGATTAATCACAGTTCATCCTGAAGGGAACATGAATATGTGGGGCAAATTTCATGACAATACATCTGAGTCCCTCCATGGTAATGCTAGAGGAAAAGTCAGGGTGTCACCTAAGTCATTAGGATTCATCCTAACATGACCGTCTATATAAGATTTCATGGCAATCCATCCAATAGTTATTGAGTAATTGAGTAAAGGTGGATTAAAGGACTGACCACTCCTGAGCCACACTGCTAACATCACTAAAAATAAACTTGTCAGGGCTATCTGGTGGTCAAGTTAATGATGACATATTTTACAAATTACCTCAAATATATTCAGGTCATTTTTCTACTGCAATTTCTTGCTAATAATTCATGTGTGATTTAAGCCTAAATCAGGACTGTGTACCCGGCGCTCTCCAAGGTTCTGATCCTACTGGGAGCTTCCTCTCTCTTTGTCTCTCTGCCCCACCCACACCAGTGAGCCAGCGGGAACTTTCAACCAATGACTTGCCTTGTCTAATCATTGACCTCACTTGTTTCTGTTTCCTAACACGCACACAGACAGAGTTATCTTTGTTGTGTTTGTTGTCAGCGCCTTAGATTGACGGTCGCCAAGCGAGATAGTTAGATAGCCCTTCGCTGTTGTGTTGTTTGTTTAGACAAAAAACTCCTTAAATGTATTTTCAGTGTCCTTCCTCTCTCTGCATTGGGTCCTCACTGCATTCTTACAGCTCTAGTTAGTTCACTGAAGTCACCCTACTATAGAAAGATGGATAATAAAGTCTGTCACACTATCCAACATTTCACATCCAGCCATTGTGCTGTAAAACATTCAGCAAAATAACTTGTGGGCAGAGCTAGATCTACAATTGAGGACACCAAAGGCATGTTCTCTATGTTATTTATGGGGACTTTCACCAAACTGAGAAACCTTTTATTGTTTTCAAATTAAAAGCTCTGAATGCTTAACTTTCAATTTTCATAGATCGTTAGACTGATGGTGTTTGAGTTGGCCTGTATTCACCAGCATGACGTACACTTTGTGTTTACCTGCATATTTCTGCTTCCTTTTGTACTGCCAATGACTAAAGAGTGTAGGTACAGTGTGCACATGGTTATTTTAAATATAGGCTTGGATCCAAAATGTTCCTTCCTAAACAAGTATAGAGAGGAGGCCAAAATGTCTTGCTGCTCTCCTTCTATCTGAGGTGCAATATGTGGTTCAGTTCCACTGGACTGCTGCTGGATAACAGCTCAGACTCTTGCTCTCTGCTCCTAAATCCTGTGTCACTAAATGGTCTGCCATCACAGTATAGTGCTTAGGTACAGACAGCACTGTAGTGAGGGGTGGACAGCTTATTTTAAGACTTTTTAGCGAGGAAATTACACCATCCACCCAATTGACTCGTTATCTTTAAATGTAACTATTTAGACATTTAAGCCTGCATCAAAGTCTGAAGGTGTATATGTGTATTTTCTGTTGTTGAAATACAGTTATCCTATATGCAATATATTTCATAGTTAGCTTGTGCCTGTCTCCTTTGTGAGACTTCAACAATGTAACTACAGTGGCTTCAAGGACAAACAAATCTCAGGAGGGAAAACATGGACAGGAAGCAAAATGCACTCTAAATCTAGAAATGCTGAAAGAAAAAAATCAGCAAAACTGCAGGCAGTACATTATGGGCTGGAGTTATTCTGTATTTTCTATAAACAGAATATTATGAATTATACACTATACCCTTAAACATCTGGTCACTGTAGGGTTTTTTTTTTTTTTTTTTTTTACCAAACATTACTCAAATAGGAATAAATAGTATAGTATAAATGTTGGGGACTTCAGCTGTGGTATAATATACATTTAATGCACTAGTGAGTACTATCATTTAAGGCTCACTTCAGATCCTATTTGCCCTTCCTCTCTCCAATTGTGATTGTCTGTGGGGGGCACCATATTTTCATAATCATATCCTAAACTTCTCTTACTTTTTCCCATAAAGCTTGATTGCACAAACATTCCAAGTTGGATTGACCAGACCCACATAATCTGTGCCTTCATGTATGACACTACATGTTCTGCTCTGCTATCATATTAGGGGACACAAAAATTATATGACAAAAATGGCATGTAGCCCAGGTGGTCAATTTCCTAAATGGGAGGAATTCAAGGGGATGTCAGATCCAATAAAGGTTGTTCACTGAATTTCTATAATAACTACTGAATTGTAAAAGTTGCTATGACAAAATATATCAATAAGGTCATTAAATTTAAAGACATAAAAAAAACCTTTGCCATTAAAATGGTGATATCCTGCACAGAGTATAAATTGTCTATTATAGGCTTAAGCCTTCCATAGAGTCCACCTTGTTGTAATGCCATGTTTCTACTCTAGCCTAGACAAACCAAACACTGGCTGTAGAGAGAGCCTTTCACATTTTTCGTGAATTTCACAGACACTGCAGTTCCTCCTACACACCTCACATTCTTCCTTCTCATTCCAAGGTTTTCAAATACCGACGGGAGCGGTGTTCAGTTTGTTGTAATCTTTACTTCACCACTAGATGCCACTAAAATCTACAAACCTTAAAAATTAATCCTCGTCCTTCAGCGTTAAAGATGCCTAAGACCAGAAACATAACTGGCTCTGGGTAAAATAACGAACACTTGTATATGTTGGACCATTCGATCAATAGAGTTGATCTGCTTTTCCGATCCAAACAATCATAAAAACTGAGAGGACCTCTATTAGTTTATTCTTCCTGCCTTTAAGTTTTGCCTTCACGTTGCTATTAATGGTGAGATAATATTCAGTGAACCTGCATATTAAGTCATTAATTACTATGCAGGGGCGATCAATCTAAACTACAGTCACAGTTTAATTGTTGGATGGCCTGTTGTAAAACAAATTTATTTTGGAATGGCCTCAACAGCCACTTATTGATGAGAGCTTGTTGTTTTCATGCAGGAGTGCTTGACCTTGTTAAGCGCTCAGGGAGATGCGAGGGGGAACAAGGGTAATTGTGTTTCACTCACTCAGATCATGCATTCATCCATGCATTCATCATCCAACCATCCACCTGTTCGCATCACAGCTCTACTGTATTACAACAGCACAGTGTGGTCTGAGCTTCAGACAGTCTCTCAACTAAATATTAATTTAACAGAATGGAGCGGTAGATGCAGTGAAAGGTGCCAAACTAAAAAACTGACCTCTGGTATCCCTGTGGAAGTCAGAGACCTGTACTAAGAGGAGTCCATGGAAGTAAACCAGGGTTAACAGATACAATTTTTATACTTTTTCCAATGGCCTCAGGGTACTCAATTTATTTAGGTGAGAATTGTCTTCCTTCCTGTTCAGTCAGTAACAAGAAAGAAGAGGTCTTGTAGCAAGCACTGCGCCAATGAGTATAAATAGGAAAAGATGCAAACGGTGACTGTAAGAGCACTGCAGGATAATTCTGGGGGGGATAATAGTCCATTTTCTCAGTCTGAACAGTTATCTCTACAAAATAAAGCTTAGACAAAAAAACAACAACCAAAAAAAAAAACAACAGTTCAATAAATCAACACAGCCCAGTCAATGTCAGTGATGCAGCTCCAGGTTGCACATTGCAAACATCACAAGATAAAGCCTGTGTGATGTCTAACTGCAGCTAGGGGTTTCTCATGTTTGATTGCTGTTCCATTTCATTTTTTGCAGCAGTAAACAGCTGATAAGATGAACACAATTTCTCAAGTTTGCCCACCAATCTTCCTGAGAAATAACTAGGCTGGAACTATCTCGAATTGGAGTGAAAACAATCATTCGATGAAGCCTGGCAATGAGGCCAAACACGTTGATGGAGAAGGTATGTTCCTCTCCAGAGCAGCTTTATTAATATGTAAAGCTCATGTAAATGCAGGATCTGTCACTTGTCACTTGAGGGGGAGCAAGAGCACCAGCAGAGTGGCTTTTTGCATCTGCTGGAGCTCCTCTCGTTCCGTTAGGGCTTTAGATGGAGGAAATGAGACAGACAGACTTTTTTCTGTTATCAGCTGGCAGCTGATATTATTTATTCCCCTCATTTAATTGCCACCCACCCACACTCTGTGAAAAGGATAAGACCCACGTATATTGAGTGCAAATGGATATATACCAACTTAAAACCGAAAAGCAACAATTTGCAGAGAGGAAATTGTGAGGATCCATAATTAATTTTACACCAAATTGTTTTCTAATGTGCATTAAGGTATTTTCCTTCTGGTAATGCAACAGATGTCAGTCTCCCATCTCCCATCCCATCTGCAGATTAGGATTTAGCACAGCACCACTGGTGAAACCTAAGCACCTATTGTAGGGAACACTGACACTCAGAACATCATTTGTTTTTTTTCCAGTTTTGTTATCCAAACAACACGTGTTATTACATAATGCTCAGCTGGAGAGATCTCACACAGAATCCCTTGGTACTGAGTTTTTTTGTTATTATGAGTGGAAGGCTGGGTTCACACTGTCCCCCAACTTTATCTGAGGTGAGGCGACAAAATATACATCCAAATAATTATACTAACCCTAAAATATCTTGGTACAATGTGGGGCTATAAAATCAAGCTCTGTGAAAGTGCGAATGCAATAAATTCATACAGGGAATCTGGTTTTATAATGACTTACTAATACTGACAAGGAATAGACACAAAGAGGTTTTGAGACTGTTTCTGTTATGTAACCAACAAATGGGCATGTGTCAAGAAGAGGCAGGATTATAGCATTTCATGTACCAGTGTCAGTGTCGGACAAGTTACCTTAAAAAATATATTAATTAATTATGTATTGAACAACAACTTACTAACCAGCAGAAGTAAATAGGTTACTTGTTCTTGACTTTTTTTCTTCTATATGGAAACAAGATACAAGAATCGACCAAAGATCTTAACACAAATCAATGTTTTATGACTTCAGCTGCTGTTACTGTTTGTACATGTTTCTACATTTTACCTTCCTAACATACCTAACAGCACAGTTTTTTGGTAGCTAGATGCCTAATGCCTGCAAGTATAATGTGGTTTAAAATAAATGGCAGCTTTGGTACTAACTGGTGTTTATTATTTTGTGTATCTGATTTGACTCTATTTACAGCTCATTTGATATCAGAGGTATAAATGTATGTTTAGAAAATTAGAAAGAAGAAATGTAACAAATATATTTTTACTTTAAATCATTAACATTGCACCATGATTCAATGATTTGGTCGAATGCAGATGTTAAGCTTCTGTTTTTGGTTAAATGCCATTTATTTGATTATATGGGACTTTAATGAATTTACCATACATTTACTGTTTGAAAACAGCGAATTACTGAGTTATAATATTCCTGTTGGCATATTTTTTTTATTACACTAATGAAAGTAATTTTATAGGACAGTTCTGATAAACCATTTTTCATTAGGTTTTATAATGTATTTATTACTTATAATTTGAAGCAAACATGCATATAAATACAAAAATTGGGTTCTACCAGTATTTACTTTGCTCTGCCCATCTGACTAAAAAGTATAGTGTAAAAAAAAACGCTTCAAGCCTGTGAGCACAGCTAAGATGTAAGCCGTGACAGAGCCTCTGCATAGATTAAAATGAGAACATATCTGTTGCAAAAGATGTGTGAGTCAAAACAAGTTAATTTGGCAAAGCCCACTAGCTTCTTCCCAACTTGTATGAATGTCTGACTGCTCCTGTTACCTTTTTCTTTGCTTGTAGGCTTATGGGTGGCAGCTAAGAACATACAACATCAGGTAATGGTGGAGCCAATACTCCACCAAACGCCTCCACAGAAACAGCATGGCAAGGTTAAACTAAAAGCATTGGAATTATCACCAGGAGGACAGACAATAATTAAACCAAGTACTGGTGGAGAAGGAGGCCGATTTATGTTTTATTTTCCTCCTTATGATTTGTTTCCTTCCTTTCTGAGTTTAGTTGCTACAGGCATTATATATTTAACTTCACCCCAAGAGTTAGAAATTTGAATACACCCACAGTTTTCCATGTCCACTGTGCACAGTAATTTAGTTTTTGTTTTGTTTTTACAGACGCATACGAACAAAATAATCTGCAGTGGGAAATCAGGCTGATTGGCACAATCACAGTTAAAATGAAAGCCTGGTGTGGAAAGTTTTCAAATATAATTTTTATTACATTCAGAAACACTGATTACATGCCCCAAAGTAATATTTGGGAATATACTTAAAATTTGACTATGAATCACTTGATGATTTGAAAGACTTCAAAGGTAAAATGAAGACCAGTCTCTGGAGAAGTTTTGATACCATTAGAAGTTGCACAAAATCATGGCTGAATGGCTTCACTCCTTCATAATGTCAAAGTTTCATTCTTGCGAATGGGGTTTGCAGAGTCATTCTCTGATCTTAATGCCATAATGGCCACAGTGAGAAATGGATTGTTAAATACAGATTATAGAGGTACTGAGATAAATCCTGGGCCACAATTCAGCAGGGAAACTTTCACCTCTATGTAACCTGCACCTAAGTGGGGAACATTGATTTGCTATAAAAGGGATCACATTCTTCTCCGATTCTTTTTCCCCCTGACCAGACTGCAACATGTGTAAGAGATTCTCTTTTTGGGTTCACTGGACACATTCATGGATGTTTGACAGAGCCAGTATGCTCTCCTATTGTAGGAGGACAGACAAAGAGTCCCTAGTGTAAGTGATTTTATCTCTTTTGCTCTTTTGCTCTGCTAGTGGCAAGGTGTATGGATGGGGAAGTCAGTCCAGCAGTGTTTGTCCAGCACTTTCAGCCAGGCCAGGACACCTTGACCTCTGCTGGACAGACTCTCTTGAATGTTGGCATAAATATTAAAGGCCACCATAGGAGGAGTTTTAGTGATTTTCATGAACACCTCATCTAGCATCACCATCTGGTTGAATGTTTAACCAACACTGTGGTGTATAACAAGGTCTTTTGAAAACCACATATTTCCATGGAATTTACTGTAAATATTCATGATCTCTGGAAGATGAATCTAAAAAATAGCCAAATCTTTATGACAAATTGCATTGAAATGTAATTCAGATTCATGTTCCCCAGAGGGTGAACCATTTCCACCTTGGAAAGTCTGTTTGCTTCCCTATAGTGTCACCATAAGGACACATTCTGAAAACTAATAAATGGATTTCCATGAAATTATCTTTAATCAGTGTTCTTCAGAGGATAGGTACTTAGCCTCAGATGCACTTTGTATTTAGTGCTAAGTAGCCAACATTAAGATGCTAACAGGCTAACTAAGATAGTGAAAATGGTAAACATACGTGCTAAACATCAGTATGTTAGTATCGACATTGTGAACATGCTATCATGCTGACATTATAGCTCAAAGCATGGCTGTAGACTGCTTTGCAATTATGCATGTAATCCATACAGTAAGCGACACTTTTGAGAGGCTAAAGGAAGCTTTGCCTTCCAAAAATGATCACTGAAAAAGTAAGTCACTTCACCAGCTACCTCACGTAGCTAGCATATGCTGCTGATGTATTTTAACTTTTAAACTGAGGTCTCACTGTGGTGAGACTTCAAACACCAGTGGTTCTCACTGTTACTTTTTCTGCCAAAGCTACTTTCACAAGTCAAAAGAAGTTCCTGCCCCGCACCGCAACAATTTTTAACATTTTATCATGAACAACAATAGGGGGACCAAAACTTATAAAAAAGTTGATAATAAAAGTTGAATTTTAGTGAAATAAAGTCAGCACAAGAGCATCTGTTGTTTGTTTATTTTACCTACATAAGTCATATTCATTCAACTTTCTTCATTCATTCAACAGGACTGAGATCCTCTGTCTACCAGCCACAGCTTATAAACACATGCAAACATCTTTTTCATTCATATGAGATGTATGACTGTGATCCTCTTAAACAATAACAGAGCAAACATTTCTGCCTGGGAAAAGCTAATTAAGCTCAGAATAAATGAATGTAGAGAATGATAGGACATTTGTTTCAATTTTGAGTCAAATGCTCACAGTTGAATAAGGGTCACAGACTCGTTGGCAATTTGAGCAGATGCAGACCCTCTTATTTGTAAATTCCTGTCTAATTTAGCTTCCCCATACCTGGTGCATCATATGATGGGCTTACTAACTGTGAGCAGTGTCACATGCTTCTGAGTGTACAGCAGTACTGTCGCTGAACAAATCCAGTGGGGGAACTAAAGATGATGATGCTCTGTCTTTGCATGTTGGCAGCTGCAAACAACAGCAAAGGGGAATGTCTGAATTTTGGTGACCTCCATACCTACAGATCAAGAGAGTAAGTAATAAGTAAACCATGCACGTTTTAAACCTAAAGTCTCCCCCTTATTGTCTAATGTGAAAGTGGTGATAAGATTAACGCTAAGCACTTGAGAAGTCTCTTTTGGATTTCACACTGAAGTTCCAATTCATGGCTTCCTGAGAGTCAAGAAAAAAACCCTTCAGTCTAATACCAACATAAAAATAATGAGGAAAAATCTACAAAATCTAAAATGGGACCCTCTCAGTTTCATTTTACCTTTTCTGTAGCCATTGGGGCCTTTGTGATAAAATTGGAATCAGTGGAAGAAATTAAGTGTTTTTTTTCAGTATGCACAATAAAAAAATATATATAAAAAAGAAGAGATTTTTGAATATTTAATAGCTCAAAAGCATTTTGAAACCTAGATAATACAGAAGTTACACATTTTTGCAGACATTATGGTCATAAAAGCCTTGGACTCCTCGGGATAAAGGATAGCATCTAAAACAGCTCTGTTTGCTTTAAAGATGTCCAATATATTGTTTGCAGTCACATTTAAGGATTTAATTGTGTCCTAAATAATGCAGTTAAACTGCAGCCCACTATTGTGCCAACTAACATAACCCTCCACTGTGGATAAAATAATTTGTTCAATTCTTTATGAGCGATGGGAGGGAAGGCAGGGACAATCGGAGACTATAGGCTTACGATAAAATAAGATGAATGCATTTCCATTTAGAGGAGACCGAGATTCAAACGGACAATTCAATAAAACTGACCCTCAGAGACTGGCTTCAGTTAAATTGGAGTCACCGTTAATAGAGGAGGTTAACCTTCTTTAAGCAATTATAAGGAAACACAATTGCATCGGTCATACCTAAGCATCATAATGCGATAAGGAGATGTGTAATATGCTGATATAATGGAAAATACATTTTCAAGGTTACGGAAGAACATGAGGCAAAAGCCTGAGGAGAGGATGAAAGGAGAATGTAACCAAATGGACTTCAGAGCAATCAAAGATTATCAAGGTGAGTCCCAGTGCAGGGAGTGAGATGTAATTGCTTGTCATTAAAATACGCATTACAGCCAAGAAATAAGCAAGTGCTGCTGATAACTAAACTCCATTTGTGTGGCCCTGTTTAATGGATCTTGTGGCACTGATAAAAATGTGTGTTGTTCATGAAGAATTAATTACCACCCACAACTGAGTAGGCCATGTTAGAAAGAAAGCTACCAAACAACTGTGTTTTTTGTTGGTAGGGGAGTGTTTATAGGGCTTTCAAAGAGTCACACTTTTAACAGCGGCTGCCCTTATCTCAAGTTTGTCACTTCATTACTAACCGTCCTGCAAACAGAAAAAGGAAATGTTCCTCAAGGGTACTTAAGTTATGGCACTGGTCTATACTGAAAGCAGTTATTTAAAGACATCTGACAATTTATATGAATTGCCTTTGTGGTTTTCTTTTTAAAAGATCACTCATAACATATACAGTAATGCACAAAGTTTGCATCTTGTTTTGTTGCAGAAGATGGCTTGCCTTATATCAGACAGACAGATTTCCATTTTCATTTGACATTGCCTCCACTCTAACCAATTTCTGTGGGGTAGGGGTATTAGATTTTTCCTAACCAATCACTAGAGACCAACGTATCTACCTGAATCTAATGTAATTTATAGACGTAGATGAGACTCCAAATTCAGTGGGGAGCATACAGAAAACATATCCAGTGTGAATAAATGCCTTCAAAGTAGAGTGCTGTTCGGATTTCAAAGGAATTGGTACTTTTAATCACTTTAGAACAGCTAAAGATGTCCCACTCGTGGCGATGATTGGCTAATCGTTAGGCTCACTTGATAATAGCTTTTTTAACTGAGACACCACTATTTCATCTCGTGATGCCAGACCAGAATCAGTCAACTAATAGTAGTGAGCGGATTCAAAGATCTGGACCAAGACCAGCACCTCCCATCAGCTTGGATCAGATCCATGGCAGTGTCAAAATGTCATATCTTCACTGTCCTCCCAGAATAAGTAGTTTCAGAAAGTGCCCCAAAACAACATATGTTTACATTGTATATGTGAAGCGCAGGAGGAAATTGGGTGATGTTATTATAGAGCATCGAAGTTCATGTGGGAAAGAGGCCGGGTTGGATAGATAGGACAACTAAACACTGAACATTAACAGGGGAGATCACAGCTCCTTTCTAATTTTCTACTGACATTCAACATTGCTTTCTTTTAACTACGGCACGGATTGTTCTCAAGCTGAACTTAACCACATGGTTACTATTGTAACCATTGCAATAAAGCTCCCCTGACCTTAACAAAGTAGTCATTTTAACCTAAAACCATGATCTTTTTTGATGTTCCAGGCCATCCTAAAGGTGTTGGATAAGTGTGAGGATAAGGCTCATTGCAGACCAGTAAAGTTCTTCCATACCAAACTGGGAGAACCATTTGTTTTTTCGGGACCTGGCTTTGTGCACATAGAGCATTGCCTACCATTGTATGCTGCAACATGTATTGACATTTCTCTCAGTTGGTACTGAGGGACCTTGCCAACACCATGAAAAAAAGAGCTCCATTCTAAAAGTACACAAAAGTTTTGTCTTTTTGCAATGTAGCTCTTAAGTTTGGCCAACAGTGGCATATTTAGAAATTTACTGGTGAAGTTGTTTAAAACACATTGAGCGTACAGATTAACAGCAGAGAGGTGGATTGTGTTGCGTGAGTGGTTTGAGTACTTCTGGGGACATTTTGATGAATTATGACACCTTTTTTTTTTTGCCAGGATCTGTGGGTCTCTCTATTGTAATTTAGTGTAACTGATGTGAATCCAAGCAGACTATAGCTGCAATCCTCCAAGTCAGAGCAGACAACTTTTCATGGCACCATTCAAGCTTTTTTATATATTTGTGGTGTATGGTTCCATTAATGCTGATGGTTTTTTGATGCACTCTGAAAGTGCAAAAAAGAACAAAATATATATGATAAACTATTTTAATATCATGGATGGACAAAAATACTACAGTGAATAAGAGCCAGTGACCCCCCATTTGCTTAGATTATTATTATTGAAACTGAGAGATAATAGTGCTTATGCATCTCTAACTGATATTATTCCAACTTAATTACACTCCTGTGAGAAAAAAACATTTTGTTGGAGGCACATCTGGCAAGTCCCAGGACCCCACTTTGAGAGCCTCTGCTATAATGATCTATTTTTTCGAGAGCTTATGATGCCAAAGTGGTTTATTTTGCTCCAACTTACATGCAGCTGAATTGGACCGTGATGTATAGTACATTATGTACACTGCAATCGAGGCAGGCAGAGACAGGCGCCAGAGCAGCTGAAAACAAGGACACCACAGCACAGAGGGCAAATTCCTCCACAGTTGGCTGTTCCATGGCTCAGGGCTCAGGCAAACATCTGTTGAATGTATTAAAATCTCAAACTGAGCCAATTACCAGAGAGAAACACAGCCCCTGGTCAGTCTGTCCTCGGCCCATTTCTGGTCAGCTGTTGATGACTGCGGCTCGCTTCCATCTTCCTCCCTCTTGCAGGCGTGATTGGCTGAGTCTGGTCCAAGGACGGGGATGTGGAGAGCTACAGCGGCAATAAAAAGCCAACCTGACTGACTCATGTTGTTTATAAAGGAATGCATGCTGGAGTGGGTGTGAGGAGGTGGACCTCTTTGTTTATGTGTGTGTGCGTGTGTGTGTGTGTGTTTGCTTTGTGTTTAATCTCTGGCAGCTATTTAACAACGATTTATTCATATTCAGATATGTGCCTCCGACAACTGTGGTGTTTTAAGGATCTTCTCTCTGCATAGGTAGCATGATCTAGAAGGAGGAGGCAATTATTTTTGATTGGACACAGATAAAAGGCTTTACTAAATGGATATGTGCCAGATCTGTTCTGAACTGTAGCATTGGGTTCAGTGGCATCCACACTGGATTAAAACAACAGCAGGACCTTAAGTAACAGAGGTGACATGTATCATAAATATGTGTGATATGGTTTAATGCTGGCACCAAAAAAGCTCACACTGAAGTCACAGGTGTGTGTCTCAGTGTGAATATTTTTAGTTTCATTAAGAATGTATTCAAGTTAAACCACAGACATGTTTGACAGCCTGAATGGCAGGTGTCCCAGCCTATCATATTCAGCTGTGGTGATTCTATTAACTTGTCCTGCATTAGCTCCACACAGGCTGCACCTCTCTGCCCAAATTTAGGTTTCCAAGCTCCAAAGTATGCCAAAATAGCAGCAACTTAACCTTATTTGGTAAGATTTAGTCCAAAGAGTTTTTATGGGCATATTTTAGGTGTTGTTCATTGAAAATGTAATTGTTTAAACAACAGCACTTGGAGCCAGATCATAATATATTAAAAACTACTGGCTAGATTGGCATGAAATTTGCTGTTGATATTCATTGTCTACAGGGGATAACTCCTAATTATTTAGCTGACATGTTGGCATTCTGTCTAATGCAACTCTCAGGTCATAATTCCCAGGTGTTCCAACAATTTGATCCAAAGTGTCAAAAAGTAGGGGCCGTGTATCTATTAATCCTGTTCTGGCTGTTCATGGTCCCTAAAGGATGATTCCTGCTATATGTCCATCACTTAATACAGTTTTTCAGATTTTTAAAAAGTAATTTTAGGCTAAAACGTCAAGCCAAGGCTCATATTGGAAAATATTGGCAAAGGACCTACAATGCTTTGTCACTTAGTCTGGAGGACGTCATGAAAAGAACCATTTCAATATTAATGACTCTAGTGTAAAGCCAAAGTTGTATCCCCAAGGCTCTCAAAATCATGTTTGTTCTTTTAAAGATTTGTCTATTGTGTATTGTAATAATTTCAGCCTGTAGGGGCCACTATTTGGATTTTCGTGTCGCGTCTGATAGGAAAGTTTAGAAGGCATTAATATTTACAACATTAATCCCACTGTGAACACAAAACAGAAAAACAAGCTCAGGAAAGGCCCATGAAGGAGTACTCCGGTGTTACACTATATCTCACTACCCCTAGTGCTATTTAAAGGCGTCAAAGGATATACGGGATTGTAAATGTAACCTACATGTGGCCACCTGGACTGGGTGTTTGATTAGCAGCTTGGTGTTTTCTCTTCTGGTTAGCGTTGTGATACGCAGCAGCAGTGTTTCTCTTCATACTAGCCCAGCAGATCTCCAGGTGGCTTCCCTTGATGCCTCGCTCTATTTCAGTCTCCACAGGCTAGTCCATTATTCTGACAGCAAAAATCTATGCTAACGCCATCATGGGGATATCACCTCATTTTCTGTTTCTGATATGACAACACTGTCTCAATTTAATGCTCCAAAAATTTAACAAAGTAAAAAATAAATAAAATATAACATGAGCTACTTGCCCGCTATTGCGAACATAAAAGATGTTCTTGTAGCCATTTGAAGTACATGACCTGGCACACAGTGCTTTTGTGGCACATGGTTCTGTACATGAGAGCTTTATAAGGTTACACTTTAAATTCCAAGAACATCAACAAAGATTTGAGCTTGAGGAGATTTGAAAGCCAAGAATGTCAACAGCTGTGGGTAAAATAACATTGAATGTACATATCTCACTTCCGCTCAAGAAATAATTTAGTGTACCTTCTCATAAGCAGGGAATTTTACTATTGTTATTGCTATTGTGTGAATTTTTCTACTAAACCTCAAAACCCCCAGAAGCAGTAATTTTGTATTCTCTGAGAAGACTGTCTGAGCAGACAGTGCCCCTGTCAAACAAGTGTTCAGACTGATTTAATACTGCATGTCATGCACCTCTCATCATCCAGTGAAAATAAGATGACACGCACTAAAGCCCAAATCAAGTCAAATTGGGCTTATGTACAGTTCAGTAAATGTGCAGCAAAGATTAACATATGGCCTTTTTCTTGTTGTTTACAGAAGATAGCCATCTTTAGATCTAACTAATGTCATTATCTAAAAGGCCAGGTTTATACAAGACTCAGTGACACTTACAGATGAATCAAAGCAACATCTCTTCTCTCACTTAGCAGTTAGACATGCTGTTGTACACAAAAGGTGAACATGTAATAAAGTGACTGCACTGACAGGCTGCCCAGTCTGGCCTATTACCTACACATGTAATGGGACACGCTGGGCTGTGACGGTCCATCTGGGTGAGCAACAGTCTCCTCCTTTCCTCACGGAGCCTCTGCTAAAATCCACTGACATTTCTTTGTTTATATCGGGCCGACGGCGCTATCAAACTGCGCACAACTTTCATGGGGGTGTCTGTCAACCATATCAAACTCAATTATTCCCAGCGAAGTCAGATACTTATGCCTCCACCAAAAAAGTAATTTCACACCAATTAAAAGCTGCAACAACAGAATCTGCAATCCGGTATTGCGGACCCTTTCAATCCTGCCTGCAGCCCTGACAATGTGATACAATGAGGTCAGTCGCAAGCTGAGCATGATGATCATAATGGCTGTGTCTGCTTTTTTTTTTATAGGATAACGTAACAAAACAGAAAGGAATGATATTAAGAAAATCCACACTACATGACAGTGGGGGGTGTCTATCGGGAAAACGAGTTTGGGGAGTAAAGGTTTCAAGAGAATAGAGAGCATTTCTTTAAGTGCGAAGAGAAATAAACATCTGTTGAAGGCTATCATGAGATAATTAAAACCCGCACAATACCTGTCTCTGGCCCATTGGGTTTTATAGCGAATGTTAAACTGCCAGATTATATTTAATGGAAATTGGGTTGTCACTGCGGACTGAAGAGGTGAGGGAAAAATTAGCATGGGTTAGCGAATCACCTCATTGATGCTGTGTCGTTGTTAAAACCGTCATTAAAGAAAACATGGATGTGCATAGAAAGAAGGGTTAGCTCCTCTCCATCCATCATGGACACTGAACCCGTTGGGCTCCAGCAATCCTTTTATTATGTTGTGCCAGTGGGCCTCTTATCAAATCTTTCATCCCATTGGACCTGTTATGGGGGATTTTCTCTGTGGGAATCTTATTATTGACGGTTTTCTCATTTGAATAATTTTGCAATAACAAGAAAATGAATTTCCTGTGTCCCTCGCCTGGTAGCATTCGTGCAGCTAAAACGTGTATCAGTGTTTTAATAGCTTGCCTGTGGTTGTTGTTGCACCACTTTGAACACAGCCCGGGAACGTATTTGAATGTTGTCTGCTTGAAGATAATCTTCAGCTAATAAGGGTATTTGTATTCCTCCGTCACAATAGTTTTATTTGCTCATTATTAAATGCATAGTTTTAAACATGTGCCCCTTTCGCTGGTATAAACCTTGAGCTGTCTATTTGATAGGATTTAATGTAGAAAACACAGCAGCAACTGTACTCCCAGCACATCACATACATCTGTTGGCATGCAGTAAAACAACACACAGTGAAGGATTTAACCTAAATCCTGGAAAATACCATTAAGACCATGAAACAGAGAAACAGAGAAAATCAGTGGTGGCAGAGACATGCAGAATCTTTACTTAGTTTAGTTATATTAAAGTAGCAATACAAGAATGTTAGTTAAAGGAGCAATGTGTAGGATTCAGTAGCATCTAGCGGTAAAGTTGCAGATTGCAACAAATTGAATACAGCTCAGCATTCCAACCGTGTAGGTGGCTGCGAAACTCATGAAAAATGCAAAAGGCCCTGCAGAGCCAGTGTTTGGTTTGTTCGTTCTGGGCTACTGTAGAAACATACTAAGTTGAATGAATATGGTTTATATAGGGAGAATAAACAAATAAAAGTTTGCTGATGATATTGTGCTGACCTTTATTTCATTACAATTAAAATTCAAAGTTATTAGTTGCCTCACCTATCATTGTTAATGTTTAAGAAACATTTGTGGGGACGCGGGGCATGAAATAGCTAAAAGAAGGAAATACTGAGTCCAAGCTGTCAAAAACAAGGAAAGTTTCACCTGCCGACGAAGCAGCTGTCTGCTCCTGCGAAGCCTGACGCCGTCGCTCTGTTTCTCACTCCTTCTCTCTTATTTCCCCCCTCCTTGCTTCTCTCCACTGGAGGAACCTCGCCACTCTCTTCCAGCATCTTGCGTTTGGCTCCACGGCTACTAGAGTCTGAGCTCTCCTTCCTCTGTCTCCACACTGTCGCTCTCTCTCTCTGCTGTTCTCATTCCCAGTTTCTTTTGACTGGTGACAAAAAATGCAGAAAAATTAGTTTTTTAAACATATGGCTTTTTCAGATGAAAAGTATGGACTTGGTGTGCAAAGGCCCTCACAGTTGGTTCATTGAAGATTTATGACTGCATTACAAGCTTGTGTATATACACATTTTAGGAAGGAAGGTAGGAATAGAGTCATTCGCCATGCAAAAATGAAATCAGAAATCATGTTTTGGCTAAATAAAACAATAAACTAACTAAGACTGCATGTGTCTGTTAACTAACATTGAGGACAATCTTTCATGAAATGAAAATACAGAGTGGAAAAACATACCAGCAACCCCTCCCAGGTCACAACTAATTACCATTATTGTAGAAGGGGGCCATACACAGAGAATAATGTAAATAAATAAAAGTTATTTTTTTGGCCTTTTTATTGCCTTCATTTGGTAGGGAGTGCCGAAGATAGACAGAAAAGGGGGGTAGAGAGAAGGGATGACACGCAGCAAAGGGCCGCAGGTCGGATTCAAGCCCTGGGCTGCTGCAGCAAGGACTCAGCATCAGTACATGGGTCGCCAGCTCTACCCACTGAGCTAACCAGGCGCCCACAGAGAATAATGTAAATGTTAACTTTCCTTTCCCTTAAAGAGATTAGCAGAGTTTTTCAAAATAAACACTTTCTTCAATTTTTGCAAACTAATGAATAACATGAAACAACACAACTGCAATCGCCAATTACTGTTATAGCAAGATCCCTGTCTGAAGTCTTTCCCTCTCTGTATTACTATGTCAATTGATCTTGGTAGTTGAGATTATTTGAACAGAAAACACATTTCCCTAATTAACGAGACAAGAAATGTGGGCTTCAGAGTGTCGGTGCTGTCGTTGTTTGATCACTCTTGTTCTCTTAGAAGCAGGTAGCACTAGTACAGCAAATACACTTGCTGTGGATTTGTATTGGCTAATTAGATTTTATTCCTCCGCCCAAACAAGGGGAAGTTGTTAGTGCATGTACAGGGTGTCCTCTGGCTCCTGTGTAATTTATCCTAGACATTCTATTACTGATTCCTAGTTTATGTGATAACAAAAGAGAAGTCATCTAAACAAGCAGAAAGCAGCCACAAACTTGACAAAAGTAATTTCAGGACCTGTCAACAAGCCGACTTGCCTGAGACGACGCTGCAAACAACAATGGGTATCAAGTCAACAGAAAATGAGGGATCAGACATGAGGTATATTATCATGACCTTCTGTTTGGTGTGTTTCCGCACTCAGTTGGCAGGGGAAAGAGAGTGTACACAGAGATTTGTTGTCTGAGTGTTTACGTGGACTATTGACAAAGCTGCGGATGAAGAAGGTGTCCATTAAAACACCTCAGGCCCTGCTTGTGCCATTGTTGAAATAGTCAAATAATTTATCTCTCTGATGTGAAAAAAGGACAAAATCAATGCGGACAGAACAGCCAACACCAATAAGCCTGGGGAATTATTATTTTGCAAGCTATATGATATGTGGCGAGGGAAGAATAGAAATGTGTTTTCAGCAAAGAGTGAAGACTTGACTTAAGTCTTGTATTAAGAAAAGTTCTGACCGGAAGGTAAACCCAAAAGGAGGAGCACTTATATAGGAGCACTTTCTTTAACTTTTTAGGTACTTCTGCATTACAAGTGCATTCAGATAGTGCTCAGGTAACTAAAAGTACAGAGTTGCATCTGTTCTACAGAGGCCAGTTCTAACTCATGTATACATCAGGTCTGATGTAAAGCAACAATCGGACATTGTGGCTATTGCTGAAGCAGTGTTGGGTTATAGATATATATATATTTTTACTTTAGTGAAAAAACTACTAGGAGACACTTAAATAAACTTCTTTATTTCATCAATCTGCCTTTTGTCAAGCTGTTTTCTTTCACATTTGGTCCAGTTGTTACTTAAGCACCTATAGCTGGCCTGTGAAAAAGCAAACAGTAGATCAAGTAATGGGGTATTGCATCAGCAAACAGCAGAGAAGAAGAGGGCTGCTAGCAGGCAAACATAGAAATAAATAGTACGGCATTTAAAATCCTTTACAACCGGCTTTTAACATGTTTAATAAACCTCAAGGATGTCACTGTGTTTTTGAAAGAATGTAAAGATAACTTTGTTTACAAGAAAACTCCACATGGTATTTTTAACTCATAGTACTTAAAAAATAAGTCTTACTAGCGGCAATCACATAATACCAAACTGAGATGGAACCAACAACATGCTGATGACTTTTTACAGCCTTTATGGTGGAGTAATGATCGTTAATAGTAATCTGAGACATTGTGGTCTCTGACATATGGGTGTACAGATCACATCACATCCTCACTGTTAGCAGGCCAAAATATTCACTAAGAGGGAAAATATAGAAGCTGCTCTGCAGAGATGTCATAATCCATTCACCCTCATAGGTCTATCTAAGTTTTCATTAGGCCCACATGGGCTATTTAGAGGTATATTACACAGGGGTTTTGTTTAGCTTTCACTCCATTTCAGTGCATTTAACAAGTGTTATTATTACATGCCTAAATTGCAAAAGGAATTACCTCCACACTCATGAATATTCCAGCAGGGTTAGGTAGAGGTTTTGGAGCTATCTTATCCCAGATCTGACTGTTCTCATCAGCCAAACGCTCTGCAAAGATTATACACAGCATCACTTGCTCTGGATCAAAGAAGACAGAGACAGAAATATAACTTCAGAGAGAGAAAGCCAGGGATATAAACAATGCATAGAAACATGTTTGAAAGCATTCTGTATTTGCTTTCCTAAATGCATAGGTGTCTTCACTGTAAAAACACAAAACAAGTTAAAGACACTTCAGACAAACTTGAAGCAGACTGACGGAAAATTGACAATATTGTGGTCTTTAACTTCTCAACACTATTTCAGAAGCTGTTCACAGATACATAATATAGAATGAAGGCACTTGTCAGAAGGTACCATCAAATGATAATGATTACATTGTACTTCACAGACCATAAATAAATGGCAGTAATGTTAACAATATGGAATAAAAATGACACCTAGATCAATGTTTCAATCAAGACATTTATAGTGATTAAAGTGAGCATGCCAGCTTCTGCTATAATCAATATTTTCATATTAACAAATGATCAAATGACTAAATATGTATCCTACAAATGTATCACTTGTAGTGACAAGACACTGAGAACTGCAATCATGCAGTGCTGCCATTCCCCTCAGCTCTCTGGGGCATTTTTAGCTCAATGCTTTGGTTTTCCAACCTACAGCTTTTTAGTTTGTTTGACTCTGACCGCTCTCAGTGTCGACTCCAGGTGCAGTGGGCAGCAGCTATTAGGGAAAAAGCTTTTCCATTGTATATTAGCTGCCCAGCACCATCCCCTGAAAAGGCCCATTGAATGAGCCCTCGCCAAATCTGCTTTACTCATATCGACCCATGCACATACTCTTTCTCTCCTATATAAACACACACAACATGTTCTCACTCGCAACCTTTTAAATACTGCTGCTTGGTCAGTGCCCCTCCACGCAAATTATTATGTTATAGCACACACCACATCCCGACATAATGCTAGAGGGATACAATGTCATACATTTTACTATAGCAACAATAAATATATGTTTTTTTTTGTTATTGTACTAAGTTGGTGAATATTTTAGTTCAAAATAAAATTTGGTTATAATTGCTTATATTTAGGATGAACACACTAAATTAAGAAGTCAAACATAATATTACAACTTTTAAATGTCAGCTTGTTAGAATTGTCTTTGTGAACATGCACTGCTAGCATTAGCAATAAGCTTAGAGTACTGCTGTGTCAGAGTACAGTCTCACATGCTGCTAGTTTACTCTAACTAAATAAATTAACTCACAGGTACAGAAAATGTAACCTTTCTTAGCCAAGTGACCTGACCTAACAGGTTGCCACAATAAAAAAAAATACTGTGTAACTGCTGTCAGTTCAGCATCAGATTATAGTCTCCTATGAGTGACTGAAGACATTTTGTAAGTCTCTATAATTCACCATCTTTCAGGCATTGCATGAATAATGCTCATATGAATGCACAGCTAGCAATGTTTGCATTTTTAAATTTAAAGAAGGAGCTCACAAAGAGCCTTTTTAAGGACTGCATTTCCTCTCCACCCCCCAAAGCTTGCATGCTATAAAGCTGATTACTATTGGTATTAAGCCCATGCAGATTTGGGCATTCAATAATTGGAGGCACAAAACAAAGTGCCAATTCAAATACTATTATGCCACTGTACAGTGTGTCCAAGAACAGCACAGTTCATGCTGGCGACCTAAGCTACACAGGGCGTGTCTTGCCATGAAAATCTGTGGGATCTGTAATAATGCAATAATAACAGGAATGGCAAAAAATATTCTAAATTACATTCCAGCAATCTCATAGTGTATTTTGATTGTATTATATGTTTAGAAATGTATTTATTTAGTTAAAAAGATTTTGTTTTAGATTTCTCCATTTATCACTGGAGTGAGCTTGCATACCACTAGTGGTGCATGTCACTAGTTAGTCAGATTTATTTGCTAATAAGTGAACACAATCTCAGCTCAAAGGTCTAAGGCAAACAATTCAACATCCAATTATCCATCCGTCCATTATGGGATGATTTGAAGTCAATTGGCCTTTTGTTTGGGCCCAGAGTGCACAAAGCATTCAAGTTGTAGAACTGAATTGAAAAAGAAAACCATTTTTGATTGATTGAGAGAATATTTTGGTAGTTCTTGTTTATGAGTGCCAAGGGTTTAACAATCAACAGTTTCTCAATGTGAAGAAATTTCCGGCTGCTCTGACCAGAAACCTACTATTCCAGTGAGGCTAAATGTTTTCTTCCAAGCAGCTGAGCTTTGTACCACACTTGTTTATACTGCCAGCATACAAAGAGCATGCCAACTAATTCCACCCGAGACCAATGCAACCCATACTCTGATAACACGGGAGATTGATTATTGAACTGAGCTCGAGACACACACATCGCTCTATGGTGGGTCATACATTTCCAACTGATGGGTTTAACCTTAGTGTCAATGGAAAGGTGAAAAAACAAGATAGAGTTAAATAGAGATATGGACTGAAGGGTGGATTAGGTGAGTGATTACTGTATATCGATGAGACTTGAGTTTAATGTGTGGTGGCAGTGACAGTGAAAGTGGGGTTTCCCTCTTACTGTTTGAATCGTACGGCACATGATAAATCCAAAGACCTCTTGTCATAAAATACCTGGTGTCGCTTCCACAACCTCCACACCCATGATTTGCGGCACCAGAAGGTCATGGCGGTGATATATCAGTCAGCCAGCTTTACTCGTTTACTGCCAACAGGTTCCTGTCCACAGTATCATTCACAGGTTGAACTGCAAAGCATCCGTAAGACAGATTGGGTGATAAACCTGAGGTTCCCTGTCTTCGTGGTTAAAACGAGAGCGATTCACATCCACATTCATAGAGTTGACATCTAAAGAAGGAGACATGTTCTCTAAAATGAATGAATAAAAGACAAACAAAGAGCCTGGCTAGATATTGATATTTCTGTGTAAATTTTGATTTGATGTCATCACGGTCAAGGGATGACCAACAACATTTGTAATCATCCACCAGGAACCACAACCATATTTCATGTCAGTCTTGACAGTGGTCATTGAGATTGTGTTCTCTGGCCCAATGCTGGACCAATTTACAACAATCTTTAAAGAATAACACTTTACAACAACTTGGGTCTCATTTTGTTCTTACTTTGGCCATCAATCTTATTGGTAATAGTACCACCGCATTTATACAAGATAAACATACTTTGTGGAGTTTTTCACCACTGATAGCATAATGGAGCAATGTTTTTATGAGTCAGTCCCCATTAAGCACTAGGTCGGCCAAACTTATTCGGAAGAGATTTTATCAACTTATTTCTTGGTTCAACTTCACTGTCTCTAACCAAAGTGTTGTGCTCGCACAGTTTTTATATGCAACAAGGGATTTTTACCTTTATTTACCTAAATAAAGTATTCACATAATCCGGCTATACCTGGTTGACAAGCCAGAGCGTTTTTTCCCCCTTATACCAGAATGATAATGGGTTCAGCCAGGCGCTAAAACAATGTGTGGAGATATGCGAGACTACCTTTAGTGTTTTTTTTTTTTGTCTTCAGACTTTGTTGTAGCAGTGGGTTCCCAAATCTCAGTTATTACTTTAGTGCAGTGTTTCTCAAACTATTACCACCACATGTCACATCATTTCACCTCAGATTACTATCTTGCCATCACAGTTAGTCTCGTAACTAGTCATGGATGTATGCACATGCCATGTGCATGAACTTGACTACACAGCAGGCTGATATTGGGAAAAAAAGATACGGAATCATGAATCCCATTCCAAGATGAAACATGTAAAGTTATATGATAAATAGTGGCAAAGTCCATCTGTATGAACTGACTTATAATTTTTGTTTCTTTTTAAATTATCTTCAGTTTTCAGTTGCACTTTGGGTAGGCAACAAAAGCACTTGATTAGGTATGGACAATGTCACACTTTGACAATGTTAACCACATGTTAATGTGGACGAAAACTTGGCACCTGCCAATCCTAGTGCTTGAATGCTACCCAGGACGTGTCCAGCCATGAAAAGCAGTGGGATCCATAATAATGCTTTAATAATAGAAATGGCAAAATGTATTTTAAATTTCATTTCAGCGATCTAAGAGTGTATTTTGGTTGTATTATATGTTTATAAATTAATTTATTTCATTAAAAAGGTTTTGTTTTGGATTCCTGGAGCAGTATTACTTGCACTACAATTATACTGCTTATTTATACATTTTATA
>NW_023339707.1:6819394-6828576 GCF_004916995.1 Morone saxatilis
TGTTGTTACTGTGTGTAATGCTGCTGCTACACTGCAATTTCCCAGCTTGGGATCAATAAAGTCTATCTATCTATCTATCTATCTACACGTATTACTAGAGTGAGCTTGTGTACCACCAGTGGTACACGTACCATGGAACCAGTGCTTTAGTGAGTACAGTGTTATAATAACTGAAACACACACCTTTTCGACACTGGAGTTTAGGGGCTTCATCTGATGATTCCTGTAACTTTACAAAACGGAACAATGCAACAGTAAGTCCATAGCTCTTTTTGAACATAAGCCCAGCCTTACTGTTTTTTCTGACATGATGTGTAAGTTAAATATCAACTGATATAAGCATTTTTTTAGACACCCCAAAGACAGTTTTAATCCAGTTTCACAAAGGCTGTTGCAGCTATAGATGATAATCGCTTCCTCTTTTATTTAGAATTTTATCCACAACCAGAGCTGACATAGTAGAAAACTCACTTCTGCATTCTATGTTCATAACATGGCGTAGGGAAGAAAGCATATCCAATTAAAGCCAAACATAGATGACAAGTGCCTCAGTGTGCCCCAGTGAAATGAAATCAACTAACATCCATAAAAAGCAGCTGGTATGACTAACTGCAGTCCAGTATCATCCTTGCTGCTGGCTTCCTTAAAAATCCTGGCCATTACTTAAAAGGTTGGCACTAGCAGAGTGTTCTTTTAATATGCTTTTGATCCCATGCCCCTCAAGAAAGTCTTTACAATTCTAAAAGTGGGCAAATGCTGATGTCTGTCCTCCTCTTAATGAGCACACCCAAGACATTATTCTCTTATGAATATTGCTCTCAGGCTGCCTGACCTGTGCAAAATAACGTCGTGGTACTCAGTCAGAGAGTGATGGTAATGAGCAAATTTAATCACAGCTTTCGGCATTTCACAAAACACGTGATTTAAATTTTAAAATAAGCTGTTGCCGTAGCCTTAGAGGAGGCATGAGGACTTTAAGTGGAATATCACAAAACTGAAATAAACAGAAATCATACTCTGATGGCCTCTGGATGCCCAATCAGTATTTTTAAGCATGACTCCAACAACGCCCCCAGAACCATAAAATATAAATACACATCTCTGAGATTTGTCATGCCAATGTCCAGTCTAGAACTGCTCCACAAACATATACATTTACATATTATAAATGTAGGAGTCAGTACTTTTTGGTTTCTAGTTGCACTTGCAACTACTATGCAAATGTAACCCAACATTCTTCAAGGTTAACTCACTCCAGTCTGGTGAGTGCATAATAAACAGGCTACAGTTTCTGTCTGGGTAATCTTTTTAGATCGATCAACAACCCACCAAGATAGTATATAACACTCAGTAGTTTACTCTGCTAGTGAGCGGCAAATTGAGATTTCTGACACTTATCAGTCATCATCAGCATCCACTGATGCACTGCATTGTGGGATTGTTAGCAGAATAGTTTTTAATGTATCCCAAGTTTTGACAGATCTGGGGAAGACTGCACCTTGGGAATGGAATAATCTGCAAAAAGATTAGACACAGTTATATCCATTGATGAATTTAAGCGCATCATAAAGATAATTGTCTGTACACCATTTTGTGTATGTTGTATTTTAATATGTTGTAATTTTGTATGGCTGATATTTTGGCCAGGTCTCAATAGGACTTCCTGGCAAAAATAAAGGTAAAATAAAATAAAACAGCAGGTAGGAGCTAAAACTGACCTGAGGTAAGGTCACATTCAAACCTGAATGGTGCACCTCTATAATAATATTTAAGACTTAAGTTCTGCCATAATACGACCAGTAACATTGTTACCAAAGGGATATCTCTAAAATGTAAGACAAGTCAAGAAACACAAACAGTACGATGATCACACAGGTTGAACATAAATCTCTAAGAGAAACAAAGGCAGACAATGAAGTCCTTACCCAAACAGTCCATTGTAACCCTCGATCACAGTTTACAGACCGACTTCCTGCTTCAACTTTGACCTGCGATACTGACTATCTGATCCTCTGACTGCTTGTGTTTCTTCCTGTAGGACGCCCTACTATGTACTCATTTATGTTAAGTTATTAAGTTAAGGCTTAGGTTACACAAATGTAAAATAAGGGTTTAGCAGGTGTGCATGCTAATAGTTAATAAAACTGGTTGAAAAACCTGCAGCAATTATTGTAGTGTTTCACAATGTACTACAACACATGTGTATTGTGTTCACTAAATAAAAAAATAAAAACTTATCTCATAATTACCAGATCTTTATAGAGGATACAAATTTCATAATTATTAAATCAGTAGCCTATCTAATCAATGTAATTGCAAGATTATGATCTCTTAATTATAATTTTTTTGATAATTTGAATATCTTTCTCATTCATTTCATATTTTTAAATATATTTATGAGATGATTAGTTCAAATTTACAAGATACAGAAGCCATAATTATGAGATAAGGTCTTTAATTTGGTCTTGGTCCAATTTACAGAATGTGTTTCGGTGCTACACTATGAGGAAACAGTAAAAATCCAGCAGAGCCTAAAGTCAATGCATCATTGACGCACAGAGTTATAAACAAGCAACTGTGGTGCTTTTTTGTTAATTGGGCCTTAAATCAAAGACCTTACAGTGGATAAAGCTACATATCTAGAGGGTGGATAAGTAAAATGATTCAACAGCCAACAATAAATAGACACCATAAAAGTGGCAGAAAACCACAAGGCTCTAGCCAATTTGAATGATGGGTGTAACATGAGAACAGGGACTCTTGGAGCAAGCCGTGACAGTTCACACTTATTTTGCTTCAGAGTGTTGTATTTCAAGACAATTTCCACCTCTCTCCCTTCAGCTCATCAGCACATTTGCATATCCTAATGCAAAAGTTTGGCAGCCACTGACAGCCTTCTAATTCTGTTGTGAAACATCTCTGTCTGAATCAAATGTGTGTTTTCTCCATTCCGCGTCCTGGCACAATGCACAGTAAGTGGGAGACTGACTCTTATATCACCAAATAACACTGCCATTGACTCATATGTAGGATGATCAATACCAGTCAAGCATTCTGAAGATTAAAACAGAACGACAATGTATTGAATACAGTGTCTTGTAAAAAGCATGCAGTGTGCGAGTGGTCAATAGATGAGCTTGTCCTCATTAATAAAGCAGATTAGAATAAAGAGGCTGGATTTTCAGTTCTGACACACTAAAAGGCCGACCCAATAAATGCAGTACAATCACTAAAGGTGCAATTAGTCATATTTTACTGGCTCTTTGCATGAAGTAGACATAACTCATCAGAGACTGCTAGTGCAAAGTTGCTAATAAAGTGTTTCTGATTACCTCAATTGCTACTAAGATTTAAAACTTTCTAAACAGGCAGTGCTGGCTTATCCTGGCTGATTTTACTGAAAAAGGTTCACACTCTCAGGCCCCCTGAACTATCTATTATGTGCCATGCACCTGTCTCTCCAAAGACAGGGTGAACATCATTTAAGCCTTTGAAAGATGGACAGAGCTTCAGACTGCGGTAAGCAAACAATGTAACAATGTAGCTAACATCATTCACAAAAACTAGTTAGTGAAAGTTTGCTGTTGACAGACCAAACAACAGCTTGTCACAGATTGGTATTTGCAAAGATTCTACAAACATCCAATGGTACTCTCATTGTGTTTTGTCCTGCTAGTGTTGCTATGTTCTAGAGCCGTCCCTGACTAAAGATTTTCCTAGTTGACTAGTAGTTAGTTCCGGCCAATAGTCGGCTAGTCGTTGAACGTTTATGATTATTGTATCAGTATCAGCAACTTCACAAAAGCAACTAGCTCTTCTCCACCTTCGCCTCTCCTGTCCCCACCTGAACCCACCATTTCTTCATTATTCCCAGTCCTGGTCGGCTTTGGAGGCTGTGAGGCTGGTTCCATTGTCTGCTCACCCCATTCTGGTTATAGAATCAGAATCAGTTTTCTGTGACTATCCGACTATTGAAAAGACGGTGGACTCTTCTTGTCAAGTAACGGTTTAGTCAACTATTACAGGTCCGTATGTCTGTACAGGAATTAAACACAAAGTTTATTTATTTATCAAAATTCAGTCACCCAGGTAGCTCACCCGGTAGAGCTGGTGCCCCATATACCAAGGATGTGTTTGCTGCAGTGGCCATGGGCTCCAATCTGACCTGTGGTCCTTTGCTGCGTGTCTTCCCCTCTCTCTGTCCCTGCTTTCCTGTCACTCTTCAGCTGTTTAAAAAAAAAAAGTGAAGAAAACAACACTTTGACAACACAGATGTTGTATTTACATAAAACAAAAACACAGCAAAATATATAAAATAAAAATAGACAATAAATAAATGCACTGAAAGTACAAACTCAAACGAATACAAAAATGTGGGAATTTGAACACAACACAACAGTTTCCGGGGAACGCAAAAAAATGATGAATTGCTATGTATATTGTGATTTTAAGCCACCCATTTCATGCCCCCTGAAGGTTATCAAACTTTATAGAACTGAACTGAAATGATTGAAGGTCTGAATTGTATCACTTAAATGTTACCGCCTCCTGCAAACAATAACACTCCACTGTATGTGCCAAATTTGAATATGAAGAAACAATGAAAAATATTTTTTGCGGTGAGCACTGAATTTTTTTTGGAAACTAATCTAGTGAACTGCGTGGAGTTACACAGGATGTGCCTGTCTGCTGTGTTGACTAATTATGCAAATTAAATTTTTAGTTCATCAGAAGTTCAGAGAGAGTTGGCAGGGGAGGATGAGATAATTTGAGAAATCATTCATTTTATCAGTCAATTGCATTTCATTTAAGGTCTCCAACATGACCAATTCACTTCCCCGTCACAGGGATAAAACATGATTCATTCATGATTCTAAGATAAATTCCCCTGCTCTTAGGTCAGTCTCGTACCCATTAATCTTTTCATTTGTTTGGTCTTTGTTTGTCATTACAGACATTTTGAGAAAAATAATCTACATCTGTCACATAAAGTTCATAATGATTAATTTTTACTCTGCAAACGTCTCTGCAGTGCGTGTATAATGTATAACATTCTTAATTTATAAATAAATCTTTATATAAAAAAAATCAATTAATTAACCAAGCTCCAAAAATGACAACGATGTGTGAGAAAATATGTGTATATATACAGTATATTATACTCTAGGGAGTTGCTGTTTGACCGTAATTGTGATTGATTGTCCCAAACAGTAACAGCATCATTCACAGCAGGTGACACGTTTATTGTTGCTTTGTTTCAGGGTCCACAGATTCACAATTCATTCATGAAGTACATGTCTGTGCCATGTCAGTTGACTTTAATTTAGCTCAATGCAGCGGTGTAATTTAAACAAATGGTACAAGGCACCATCAGTTGAGCATCATGAGGGCTTGAAAAGTCATGTATTTACTCTAATATTTCACTTTTCTGCTGCACTCAATCAACCCTCTCCGAGCGCTGTGGGAGAACGACTGAGTGAGGAAATTGAAGGCAAAGGCTGTTATATGTAAGAATCCCCACGCCACACTTCCTGATTTATTTTGTTTGCTCTCCCTTGACTCTTTCCCCTCGCTTACCTCTCCTTTCTCGCTCACTCATTCTCCCTCTCTCAATGTCTTCCTCGCTCTCCCTTCACAATTATCTCTTATAGCCTGTGAGGTGATTAATGGGTTTCATTTGACGTCCTCTCCTACCCTTCGCCAAGCACCAACAAATAAAACCCTGGCCCAACACACAAATTGTCCCTCAGAAGAGCCGTAAAACTGGGGGAAATACGGGGGCTGCAAAGACAATGAAGCAGAGAGATCTGGCCTTTGGAAAGAAAAACATTTGCAGAGGAACGGCCTGGAACAATTTCCTCTGTAGCCTCTCTCCCCAGAGAAATCCCCCTACTGCTAATCTACAGTTATTGCTACTGCCGACGGCAGTCTCCAAATTAAAGAGGGGAGGGGGATAAAAAACACTTAGACCTTATCATCCCTCGACTACTCTGTGTTATAAACACTTTTTTCTGTATTTCAGAGATGCCTTGCAGGTGGTGTTATTTGGCTCATCATTGGCTTAAGAATTCTGAATGAGAGAAGGTAGAGCTTATTGACTCAAGGAAGGCTTTTGTTTGATTTTGGTTATAGGTTGCTGAAAAAGTGTTTTGAAGCTTGGATTTAAAATCCAAAAATGTGCAAAAAGAATTTCTGAATTTCAAATGTCTGCCCACCGGATTTGCAGACTTGTCCCTTGTAATACATACTTGGATGTGTCTGAAGTTTGCAAGAGCACTGGGCCTTGAGGGGATTGAATGTGTTATATGGCCTTCAGACCTCAATTGTTGCCAGGGATATGACCAAGATCTTGACCCTGTAATCCATCTCAGTAGTTTTTATAACTGTTCTGAATGGAAATCTACACATTGGAGTTTGCCTCACCACAAAGATGTTTAAAGTTAAAAAAAAATTCTATCAGTGAATGTATAAAATCTGAATTATAAGATTTTGGATTTTGGTTTGACCAAAGCGCTAACTCCATGTGCTGATGAAGACAATGAGACTTGGTCAAAGGTTCTAAAAAAGCAAGAAAATGGACCTTGGGACTTTGTTTTTAACCATGCTAACAGCAAGTCAGGGTGTTGGTCACCACTTTGATCCAGACTGAAATATCTCAACAACTACTGGATGAAACTTGGTACAGATATCCATGGTCCCCAGAAGATGAATCCCTCTGACCGCCACCAGCAGGTCAAAGGTTTTTTTTTTTACATTTGCTTTTATTGAAATATCTCGACAACTATTGAATGGATTGCATCTGATGAAATTTGGTCCACATGTTCATGTCCCACTCATGATGAAATGTAATCACTTTGGCGGCCCTTTGACTTTTTCTTTAGTGCCATCATGGGGTCAAATTTTAATTTGTCCAATACTTATCCCATACTGATGACTTTCCCTTCAGACTCAACTGTACAAATGTTTAGCATGCTAACACACTTAACTAAGATAGTGAACATGCTCAACATCAGCATGTTAACATTGTGAGCATGCCGACATTAGCATTTAGCTAAAGTTTAGCCTCACTGAGCCAATAGAACGGCCGTAGACATCTTCACTTTTGGGGTCTTTCATGTTTTACATCTTTATATACAGTCAGTGGTCACAGCCATATACCTATGAGTTATGGGTGACCTTCCTGGTGAAGTCTGAACATGGAGAGGACTCCAGAAAGTTTGCAGGAAGTCTGCATGAGGCAACTTACATACTTTATGAATCGTAGGATTTGGAAGACATGGACAGACACCCCTCAAGCCTGTAAAATCTGCAAGTGTGAGACAAGTCTGTCATTTGGATTCAGCTGAGGAGTTTGGGGTTAGCAACAACCACCAAGGCTGACTGTAATCAAAAAAACGAACCTTCAAAGAAATATATATTACAATATATTGAAAGTAACAATGATGGTCTTTAACCACAGTTTAGTGTTTCATCTTCAGTCATTTATTTAGCAGCCTTTTTTCTCCAGCAAATCCAAGAGCTTTATTTCAAACTCGTTCTGTAAAAATGCATGATCAGTGTCTAATGTAATTGATATAATTTTCAAGCATCTGATCACAACCCAGCATTTCTATCCCTGTACATTGTCAGACAGAGGTGCGCCTTTCCTTCTTGCTCGAGGCCATTTTCAGCAGTCTTATCCATGAGGCATGGTGGGAAATGCCATCCAATGACATTCAGCTCTGTAAAGGGTACATCAGTCCATCTGCTTTGCAGTTCGCAGCTGTCTGACCACTTACCAAACCCTGTCTGGGCATCATTACCGTATGTTCGCCGTCCTTCCGACAAGTAGACCCTATGTGAGACAAATACAAAGGGAGCCCTGAGGTCATCCAGGAGAGGAAGTCCCAGAAAGGAAAAGGACAAAACTAATGTTACCGTGTGACACTCTCAGTGCTGCCACACTACTGTGGTGATATAAGTGTCCTAGCATGCCATAACATCATCAGTACATACTGTACATACAGCATGACATTTAAAGCATAACCAAAGGCTTTTCAAAACTGTATGTATTTTTTGTCCCTGTACAGATGATCAAATGCCATCATCATGCAAACAAGACTCCAGCAGAGTCACGCAGCCTCCATAAACTTTGCAGATATTCAGTTGCCAATTAGTAAATGGTAAAATATAACCGACACACCCGGCTACAGCAAAGGTATTCAGCAAAAGTGGATCTTCAATCAGCAAAGTGCCAGGGTACACCAGTGTTTTACATTAACAAGGAAACTAAAGCAATGTGTAGGTAAGGGGAGATATAAATCATTCAAATCACCTGTCTTAAAACCTTAAAGAAATTTATCGCCAAATTGTGGAATGGGGAGGTAGTGTGGCAGTGGCAGTGGGGGTGTCTGAGTGAGCTTTACAAGCCTCTCAATAAACATATGAATAATTTTGAGAGAATGGTTAAGAGCGGCCCACACTCTTGATCTTAAATCGATGCATTGAGGATAAATTAAATGCCACAGAGAGGGAAAGGAGCAAGCAGAGAAAGGAGGAACTGAACTGAGGCAATATTACAAGGTGATTAAAACAGTGTCTCTGCGAATTGCAGGAGGCTATCTTTTAGCCCTGATTTGTCGAGGAAGCTATTTTTTCAGAATGTGCAGATTTCAGCTTCTACATTTTAGCATTTGTAAAGCGTCTGGTAAAAAATGTTCCTCGTGCTGGTGGACTCCAGCGTCAGCACAATCGTGACTCTAACTGGTTCCTTTGAACATAATACTAACACTTTTTAAGCATTTATCCAAAATTTTCAGCCCCTTGACAAGTAATACACAGAGATTAATAATGAGGGAGTTTTAATGCTAAATGGTGCCTATTGCTTCTACTCATGTATACTGTATATACTCAAGCTAATATTACACTGTCTTAGCCATAACAAGTTGTTAAGTGCTGTCATTGTTCTGTCAGGATTCTGATGCTTCATATTGGGAGGAAGTGCATTTGGCTCCTGCTTTACACTGGATTAAACTAATCTGATTTGAGGCTATGATGAATCTTATTAGATTTGTGACCCTCCTTTCACTAGCAATGGCAAAACCCACAGAGGCGGGGGAGTGCTAAAGAGGAAAATAGGAGTGGAGATGAGGGCCAAGATGAGATCAAACAAATAACACAACCTTAAGTGCCCCCCCCCCCCC
>NW_023339707.1:6828588-6829440 GCF_004916995.1 Morone saxatilis
CCCCCCCCCAAATCCAGAATGACTGAATGTGCGCTAAATCTGCATTTACCCACGAGACAGAACGGGGGCATTAGGACAGGAAAAGCAAATTATTATGTTCGTACAGCAAAATCCTTTGAATTACAGATGAAAGCAAGTAAAACCTATTAACTGCCTCATAATACGCTAGTGGCACACAAGCTCTTATCAAGACACACTATTATTCAGCCCCTGGCAGACAATAGTAGTGGTATGGTATGGCCGGGTATGTTACAAGGATGATTGCTGCTTTTGCTTCAAGGGTCTTGTTCTTTCCAAATGTCATATTTGCGTAGCTTGAGAAGAGAAAAGAAAAGTTCATAGCCAGAGTGTCTTTAATCCATTGGCTGACATTTTTTTATTGCTCAGCAGCAAAGTGATTTACACCATCCCAGTGGTACAGCCTGAGGAGTAATACCATCAATTTGCCCTAATTCAGTTTCAGTGACAAGCCTCTCGCACTGGGTAAACCTATTCCCTCTGATCACCTCACTGCTTAAGTGGCCACCAGTTAAGAGTGTAGGTTTGTATCACAAAGCCCAGTGTCCCAAAGTGGCATCATGACAACAATTTTTGAAGTCAGATTACTGTCAAAACCTGAAAAATCCCAACAACAAGCAGGTGAGACAATATTTGGTACCATGTTGGCTCCCAGGCAACCAGAGCTACAAAATCTTGGAGTGTGATACCAGCAGTTGTGAAAACAACCTCAACGTTTCTGTGCTTGGTCTTTCAATCATGATCCTGATCAGAAGTTAGAAATGGATGAGAACACCTCCAGTCACATGACAATTGGTCAAACCCCCATCTGATGATGAAGATCATGTGATATGA
>NW_023339707.1:6829540-6838812 GCF_004916995.1 Morone saxatilis
GTAAAAATCTAATTAAAATCTTTTTAAAAAGAAAGAAAGAAGGTCACAGTCAGGGGCCATAGCTCACTCTGCCAGGCGCCTGTCATGTAAACATTTAGAAAATGTCCAGTGTGTAGGATTCAGTGGCATCAAGCTGTGCAGATTGCAACCAATGGAATAATGCTAGCCTTCCCAGCATGTAGGAGAAACTACAGGGGCCATGAAACTCTGAAAAAAAAAAAAAATTAAAAACGCCCTATCTAGAGCCAGTGTTTGGTTTGTCCTTTCTGGGCTATTGTAGAAAGATGGTGATCCAACATGCCTTAATGCCTCTGTGGAAGAGGAACTCACTCTCCCTGTTGATAAAAACAGCTCATTCTAAGGTAACGAAAACACAACAAAAAAACATGATTCTTACTGTGAGGTGGTAATATACTGATTAAAAACATACCTATGAATATTACATTTATATGCATATATGGCACATATTCTGCCAATAGATCCTATTAAATGTTTTACACCGGGCCTTTAAACATCTTTTGACCAATCAAAAAGTCAGTGCTGCAAACTGCACCATCTATAGTTGTTAGTAGAGAGTGACAAGAAACAGGGACATGTGATTAATGTCCTCAGCCAAAATCAAACCAAGGATATTGCAGGTACAATGTGACTGCTTATCTTCAAGGATGCCCAAGTACCTTTTTATATTCAAATTGTTCCCAGTGCAGCTTTAAAGATCCATTTCTAAGATACGCAACTACTTCCTCCAATAACTTCTTAAAGCTTTAGTAGCTGCAAATGTTTTTTCTTAATGTTGGTAATATCTCTCTATAGCGTGCACCATTTTCTGTAAGTTAAAGCCAGTCCTTTATCGGCTTTCCTCCCAGAATGACAACAACTGGTACTCTGTGGTCCATCCACTTTTACTCCCTCCCTCTCTCTCCATAGATACCTCATCCTACTTAATACCAAAGCCAACCATGTGTGATATTGGCTGTGCTGGCTTTCCAGTGGCCACGATCCACCCACTGCACTCCAGCAGTATTTTGCTTCACCAATAGTCAGGAAACCGTGGTTATTCTGGCTCAAATTTTCTTACAAGAGGACAGCATTTTTTCTAGGTGACAGGGGCACACAAGTGAGTTGAAATAAATCAAATTACCCTTGTGGTCATGCTGGTCATCATGCTCTGTTCGAGTCTTTAAGTCTCTATAAAAAAAGCTGACATGTCTTCTGGATCCTGCTATACTTTGAAAGATATGTCTTTCAAATATTATGTTTAGTCTGCAAGGTGCAATGAAGAATTCAAGCTCAAGTTCCAATAAAGACTGACGTTATATGCTTTTTTCATTCCTCCATGTAACACAACAGGCTCAATCGAAAAAGGGAGCCTTCTGTCTGGGCCAAATTTTCTCAGAGCTTTCAACTTGAAGCCACTGAGCAGACAGTGCTCCTCCCCTTTAGGCTATTATATATTGTATCTGTACATCAGTGTAGCCATTTGTTACAACAACTTTTTTTCCCCTGCCTAGACATGGGGGAAAATGTGCTGCACATGTGTGACCTGGGAAAATGGAACAATGTATTTCTGTACCTCTGTCAGTGCTATCGACCAATCAATTAGAAGATTCTTTCCTCTGCTGCACAGTTTCTGCTTTAAGTTATGCCCCTTGTATGCCTCTTTTCTGTCAGTGTTATGCTTGTTTCCATAGCAATGACTCCCATGCTCCCACACTCTCTACTTCCAGGTAGGCACTGCCGGGGTGACAATGCTTCACTGAAGAATTTCTCATCATTACAGCTCCTCTGCTAGACTAAAGAGAGATATTCTAGCAGTACGTCAATTGTCCTTGAGTGTGCTCCAATAAATTTTCATTGATATCTTGTTGGAAGGCTCATGCATTAACATTCGACATACTAGAGTTGCTTTATACTTGTGTCTCTGGGAGTTATGTTGAATAAAAAGGATAAAAGTAGAGGAAACAGCAGTCTGGCCTTTTTACTCTACACATGATAAATATGAAGGAGGAAATGAAAAATTGAGCACAGCATTACGTTTCTATGCATAGTAATGCTTTTAGTTCATGATTATGTCATTTATGTTACAAAGTTCAACATTATTCTTAACTACTGGATATGTTGGCATCCTCTGGGCTCGGAGAATACACTGTTTAGCCAGAATTTAGCCCCAACTGCTAACACAAATTGAACATTTCTTCAAGGTCAGCTCCCCACATTTCACATCACTGCACCCCCTTCCACATGGCTCTGCTGACGTTGCTCAAATTCTAACTGATTTATCTTGCTGCCTTTGTAAGATTCAACAAAATGACAAAATATAAAAGGCAGCACAGAGCTGGAGCAGGAGAGATGTGCTGCAACATATAACAGCCTCTAAAGCCATGCATTACGACAATAAGATCTTGATTTATGTGATGAAGGGTGATTTTTTTTGTTGGCAGTGTGCCTCATTTTTTTAGACAATCATTTTCATTTATGCACGGAAAATGCTTGCAGCCAGAATGCACAGGGATAAGGGTCTTGCAGCAAGTCAATTAGCAAATCGAGCTTGATTTAATGTTCCCTCCACCATCTAATCATGCAAAACACTCAAGCGCTGTGGTGATTTATCACGTGCCAATCTTTCCCACTTCCAGCAAGGACCGCACAGTGTGTGAAATGGATCGAATCACTTTGTTGTTTCGTTTCTTCGCTTATTCCAGGCATATGTCTGTGGCCATCCATAGATGCCAAATGAAAGAAGCCCAGTCTGTTTTCTTTGGAAAACATATGCTAGTGGCTCAAAGACAAAATTGTTCATCTTATCACTGTATACTCAATTACAATCTCAGCTTTTCCCTTTCCCAAAATTTTCTCCACTCATTAAAATGAGTTTAATTCAATCTGAGGAGGCACCTTGCTAAAACTCTTGCTTGCAGCATCGATGTTGCAACTCGAGGGTGTCAGTGTGAACCTTTCAGGTTGATATATGAAAAAATGTGTGTGACTTTAGTACAGCAGTGTGAAAGCAGACGAGTGAGTTGAAAGTAGCGTATCAAGCAGAGTTGTTACAGACAGCAGGCGAATAGGTACATTTTGTAAGTGTGCAATTCCTCCCCTCCCCCTTCAGCTTTCAAGCTATCTGTCAAGACATAAACTGCCAGTTCTCTTTCAGACATCTCCTCCTGCACTCTTTTGCAGCAAAATAAAAAGACGTTTTGTTTTTCCTTCTGCACCAAATACTACATGTAAACTAAGGTGAAGGTGAGTTGAAACTTTATTGAAAAAATTATGTTACTTGTCTTTGAATTGAGAGGATATGACATTTCCCTGAAAACAGTTGTGCGGCTCTGGCCAACGGCCCAGTGTGCTGACAGGGCACCTTTGTCTCTGTATGTGTGTTTGTGTGTGTGTGTGTGTGTGTGTGTGTGGGTGTATTTAATAAGAAACAGAATAAGTGCATATCCAGTTGGATGCCAGAGTCTTGCTGGAGGAGTGTCGAGTATCACAGCCCTAGATGGCAAGAGATCAACGGAGGTGGCTCATCCATACACTGTAACAACCACCATACTCACACTTACTTTTATCTCCTCATTCACAGACCTTGCAAGCGAATAATGTCACAGAAATCATAATCAGCATAAACAAAGACACTCCAATCAGAGTAGGGCAGCCCACCTCCCACAGCCTCCACTTTGAGTGGGAGTCTGTGAAACCACTGCGCTCATTTTCAAATGTATACTGATCGAGACACATCATTCACAGGTGGTTAGGTTAGTTTTTTCTAACCCTCTACTTAGTAATTTTCTATTCTGGCGCAGTGGTTAGGAACTGTGCTTTAGACAGTATTAGAAACACCACCGGACTGCAATGTTTACCATGATCCCATACACTGACAGTCCCCCCTCAGACACACACACATACCGGAGAGTTAGCCTCTCTCAGCCACTACCTCAGCTACAACACAGGAACCACACAGAAACTTTTAAAAACAACCTCCAGCGTCCGAACTGGAAACACAGAGTCTGACAGCGGCTGCTCATTAGCTCTGACTAACAGCTCACTGTTTCTGCTACACCGCTGTGGCTAGTCTGTCAATCAATCTGGTTGGTTTCAAGGCCACACCCCCTAAAGTCACTTAAATTTGCTGAGCGTGACGTAGCTAGCAGAACTGAAGGGTGTAGTTATACTTTAAAAAGTAAGTAGTAGACCACATTTCTTTAAACGTAGTCTGATGTCAAGTTAGTAAAATGTATCAGAAAAATTTTCTTCATTATAACTTTGTAAACATACTGTGTGGACAGTTTTTCTAAAAATGAATGGGTTACTACAGCAAAATGTCCATAAGGTTGGAATTAATGCATCAGAGGCAGGTTATCCTGACTTCTAGTCCTTGGTGTGGTATCAGCTTCAAAAACGCTGGACCATTTGCTTCCCATGAATCAACTTTCATTCACGCTGGCAGGAACATGGACTGTGAACTGTGAGCAGGTGTCAACCTCCTGGGCTGAAAAATGAAGCCAAAGCAAAAACTGCAGTACCTCAAACAGCCACTTGAGGCTGGTTTAAGAGGTTATAAATCTCCATAAGGCCCCATATTAAAATGCCTAACTTTACTGCAGAAATAAACATGTTTACAGGTTGGTAGCTAATTTCCCTGTTCATGACAACTACATGGGGGAGAATTATTATATAACTCACTCACCCATTTAAGATATATTAAGGCTCAAATGTATGCATCATTTAAGGGTGTGGCTGCTTTTAGTGACAGATTGGTGCCGTCATAGGCTTCATTTGGCCAACCTCAGCTCCCCCCACGCTCCACTTCTTTGCACATTTTTGGATTAGCTGGGGGCTGTTGGACTCATGACTGCCAAGATGCTGCAGCCAGAGCCGACCACACTGAGCTTAACAATGGCTCCTCAGAAATGATGTCACAGAGACTGTCCATCACCATGTTTTATACAGTCTATGACTGTGAGGCGATTTTTATGTAGCGGCCACAGACGGTATTACGTGACACATGACGCACACAGAACTTGTGACACAAACTTACTGATTTAAAAAATTAGTGTGGATAATCAGAATTGGATCAATTAGTCCAATAACATTTTAAAAGTTTCAAAGAGCTGTATCAGTAAATTATTTTCATTTAGTTCATGTGTGCCAGGAGCAGATGTAACATGTTCTGGGCCCAGAAATGTGGAAGCCAAGGGAAGCCTAAGCATTTTTTTTTTGCACCCAGTGAGCAATTTTCATTGGAATGAATGTGGGAACATCTTGGAACTCAGCACTCCTCTTAATACGTCCATGCTTTCGTTAGCCAATGCCTGATAAAAGCCCACATTTGTAACACACACTTTCTGTTAAAAACCTTCCAATTTTCTAAAAATGTCTCAAAAAGCTCCCCCAGAGCTGAATACATTTTACAACTATTTTCAAAGGATGAGTAGTATTCCCTATGATAGTGAATAGATATTCACTTATAATCATCAACTTTTCATGATGAACACTGCATCTTCTTCCTTTGCTCTGCATCTCCATCACTCACTTTTCCTCATCTGAGTGTTATACTGCACGTTTCCCTGCTGTACCACACCTGTCCACTACAGATTCACCTGACTGCACTTGTCATCAGCCAACTCCCTGCACAGCTGTTCCTCATTTGCTTGTTAGCTCCTCAGCAGATCCAGAGATCCAGTATCCCACATGCACTGGCCTGGTTGTGTGTGTTATGTAACTAATGTGGAGCTATTCCTGTTTATCATATCACACTTACTGCCTACCGATCATCCTGCACCTTGACCTGCTCAGTTTGTTGAGTCTGCTACTGGTCTAAACGTTGCCAACCAGAGTTAATTAACCCCCAGAAAACATCTCCAGCTTAATGTCCATTATTTAGATAAAGCAAAAAATGGTCAGAAGATAACATGCTGTCAGTATCTCAACAAAATATCAGTACTTAATTCTCTTAAAGACTCAGCTGTATGGTATTTGAATCGCAATCAGCTCTTCAAATCCACTGTGGCTGAGAGTCATGGTGCACAATTACTATAATCAACATGAATCATGAAATATAGGAGGGAGGTTAGGATTAGATTGCTGGAATTCCATCTGATTTACTCCACTACAGCTACATTATACACAATTTACTTTGTGACATTGACTAGTTTATGTCTTTAAAAAAAAAATATTATAGGGGGGTGCACATCATTTCAACCCCCTCATTTTAACCACCTTACATTGGAGTGCAATTAAGTAAACAACAGTACATAGGATGCATTTTTTTTTTGTGCTAGAAAGGTACTGATTAAGTAATAGTACTACATTGTATTGTAAAATATATAATGTTTGACTCCTGTCCCACACTTTATACTGTGTATTACATTATACCTTTATGGGATGAACCTTCATGCCACCTGCTTTCATATTGGTGGTATCAGGTGCAGCTAACTGGGTTCACAAATATGGAGGATTTTAAAATGCATAAACAAAAACAAATAAAGTGAAGTACAATGCACCTTGTTACATGTATTTCCTTTTTATGTCCACATCTTGGAGGCACACACAATATGAAAGACATCAGGCTCGTTCGAGATTAACTGCACCTCGCCTGGAAAGTGGATGACATCAGACAGCAGCAGCAGGAGGTAGTGACAAAAAAGTGCAGTCAAGTCGGAAAGTTTCCAGCAGCCTTCAAAGAATATACAGGAAGTCACAGAACTATTTACATCCTGTTAGATCCATCTGTAGGTTAAAGGTACTTTTTAGATGTGTATGAATGTGTGTAAAAATAAACTTTATTGTTATTATTATCAACCACAGAAGATATGTTTTACAGATTAAACCTCCATTGCGCAACATGAGACTAATATCTTATAATCTTGTGTCAAAAATTGCAATTGCACAGAAAGGACTTTTTGTGGTAAAAAAGAGCCAATCAGCTCTATGCTCAGGTGACTGCCAGGCGTTTCCCTCATGCCTTGTCTTGCAGTTGTTGGAGAGCAACTGCGGCAGCTTACTCTAAAAACTGATGTTATTGTTTCCCATGTGTGCATGACATCAGAGGAAGTTGGCATCGAGTCAGAAATAAATCTAACTGGCATGCAGTGTGCGGTGATCACCGATGATTGATTCTGTGCAGGCCTGGCTCATCTTGAATGAGTCTATCAGCTCTTAAACCCAAGCTGTGATTGGACACTTGATTGATTTTCATTTTGGCATCAATGTTGCTACTCCATTTTAACAAAGAAAAAGCTCACTTGTACCTCCTCATGAAAATTAATGAAATTGTTTTGGCTTTAGTCTTGAAATGCTGCTCTCTGCTGGACAACACTGTAATGCAAAACACCTATTCACTTTTTTTCACTATCACTATTTGTGATTTGATTTGGCATGAAAAAATAAAAAAAAGATTATTCACTGTCCTTTTAGCATGTTTTTCATTGAATTATGGCACATTACATATAGAAAAATGAAATAGATATAATACTGTATATTATATGTCACTTTATTTCTTTGTTTGATTTGTTTTAGTTTGGGCATTTTAAATCTTCCATACACAATGCTTGATTAGTAATACTGTGGCTCCTGTGTAGAGAAGACAGGAGCAGTTGTAGTTTTAGGACTGTAGAAGTAAATTAAAATATATGAATTAATAGGAGCCAAGAGGCATTGCTTAGAGGGAGTATTAGAAGAAAAATGTTCAACATGAAGTAGTCTCTTTGACTAGTCTCTCAGTAATTTAGTCTCTCTTACAGACCAGTGAGTGGGCAGTAGGATACAGCCAAGGTCTCCTGTCATTTAAGGCACAAGTCCTGCCTTCTTCTCAACAATTTCATTTGTTGAGAAGAAAAAAAACAAGAACCCTAGAAAGTTAGACTGTCATACCAGCTGCCACTGAAATGTTCATCCAAACGATGTTGCCATAGTAACACATCAGCTTTCTCAGTCTCATGCTCCACATTTTTTGGCGCATGATATGTAGTGATTATGTCAGGTTTCCATGACATGCTGTAAGGTTGCCATGGTAAATGACTGTATCAAGAGTGTAGAATTGGGTATATATTAGCAGTGAATCAGTGTGGCACTTTTTTTTATGTGAATATGCCTCCTGTAAACTATGGCTGCAGCTCTGCTTATCCTCCCCCTTAAACACCGAAGGTGTGCAACTCAACACAAATCAATAAGTGGCCATTATTTAGTGTGACACCTCCTACAAAATAATACAGTAAATCAAATTAAATGGAAACCTAGAAAGGTCATCTGTTATACTTGCACCAACTTTTTTTGGCTTGATGTATTTGTTTTCATCAGCATTTTGGAGAAATCGAGTGGTAAGCATAAATTTCTAAGGAATTATACAAGCTAGCCTCCACTAGAAACGTAACACACAACAAATATACTTTAAAGCTTGCCTGTTTCTACCAGGCAAGGAGCTTTAGAATACATCCTTACACACATTTACCAACAAACGCAATGCACGTTGTGAGGGGCACACTGTGGCTGAATTTGAAACCCCATCCACACTCTTAGGGGTTTTGCTGCTACAGCCTTACCAGTTGAGGTAGATATCACAATGTAAACTATGCTTTTTACCATCCATTATTATTAATATAAGAATAGTTGTCTACAAAGCTAAATGAAACTCTATAAACATTCTACATTTGATTTAAATTAACTTTCACTCCATAATGTAACTTAAGAAAACTTTTTAGGAAAGTATCAGTAAATGTACCTGGGTAGGTTATTTTTGTCTTTCAAGCCCTGGTCTTACACTACATTCTGTGATTTTAAAACATCAGTACAAACTTTTTTGTGATGTTAAAAATTGCAGAGACTCCCATCATAGTAACTATTTTCCTCACATTATTTTTGGCCCTCAGGGAAACATGTCTGCCAGTCTATTCTGATTGGCACCACTTTTACGGAAACTAACACATGCCCATATTGCAGCCTTTGCAATTCTGTGCCTGTGATTTCAGTTTGAAATTCCCACTAGCAATGACTTTGAAAGCTGGAAACCTGAGAATAAATTCTCCGAGTCAGTGCTTCATAACTTTTGGCAAGGGATCTATCTCACAGGGGCTAAAACACAGAGCTGCTTCAGTTAACGTTTTAGGGCAACTGCTTCAGATTTAATATCCAATTGTATTTTGTTTCAATGTTTTGACTAGTTTTTCCTTCCATATTCATCCACTTATAGAAAATAATAAAATAAATATAATTTTAATTAGTATATATATATGTGTATATATGTGTATGTGTGTGTGTGTATGTATGTATGTATATGT
>NW_023339707.1:6838912-6843770 GCF_004916995.1 Morone saxatilis
GTGTGTGTGTATGTATGTATGTATATGTGTATATGTGTATATATATATATATATATATATATATATATATATATAAAACAAAATAAATGGGCTGTCTTGCTTTGACAAAAAGTTAATTGTTCATAAAATACAGACTAACTTGTCCATGAGAAGATGTGGATTTCTCCTTTAAAGAACAGATCAGTGTACAGAGAGCATTGTACTAAAGCATGTATTAATGGCTGGTTAAATGAATCTTTGCATACACAAACAGTGTAAATAGCTCCTGTGTAACCAAGCACAGGCAAAACTGAAAAGCTGCCAAAACACTGGATTAAGTGATTTTTATAATGGAAGCATATGGACAGACCCGTTGTAGTCACTTGATAAGAATTAACTCAATTACAATAAAATTTTATATTCTGAATATGCTCAATTAACCCAGTGATGTAACAGTAGACTGCGTTAATCTAGCATGAAATTTGAAAAGCTCCCTGCTTATTCCCATTTTTTCTTGGTAAAAAAAAAAATCTACAGTAATATCGAAGAATTTAAAAACCTAATATATCTGTAAAACTTTACCCAGGATCAATTGATGGTGTTGAACATGCAACAGATATAATTTTTAGTCGAAGTCTTTGCTTTGAATTAAAACATCCACTCATATTTTAGTCAAATTAATATGGTGACTTTGACCAAAGCTGTATATGTTTACATCATAATAACATTACACAGTATATAAAAGCTGCAGCAGCTCTAACTGGAGAAATTAGCACTGCTATGTGAGTGTAATTACATTTTAAACATTTAGATATCTTTTATCTGTTAATTATGGATGTTTGTGTGTTATGGTATGTCTACGCAAAATGGGAAACACTGTTGCTTTTTAGGATGTCGTATTTATTATTTGTTTGGTAGTCTGCAAGAGAATGCGACTTACTGTAGCCCCCTGCAGTTTTTCTTCTTTTTTCACTTTGTCACAGACCTGGCTATATTAAAATTTTGTTTACCAGTTTTTATTAAATAGACCTGGCAATGTTAGATTTAAATTAAACATAGTAATAAAAGCATTGTAATTATTGCTATATTAAAATGATCCCTAAAGCTGCACTGATCAATATCTTTATATTAACAATGAATTAAATGACTATGTGTAATGTGATAGGCGTCAATCATAGTGACACACCCAAATTATTATCACCTGACTCAGTTCTGCAGAGCTTTTTAGCCTCTTTTTGCTCATTGTTTTGATTTGAAGACCCCCAGACTCCAGTGTCATAAATCTCCTTTTCAGCCACAGGAAACACAAACACAGACAGACAACATAATCGACTAGTAGCCAAACAGTTTTCTTCATGGTTTGCAAAAAATATATAATATATATATATAAAAAATATATTATTACCTGACAATGGATTAACATAGATGACAACATTTTAGCTTAATGTACATTACATTGATGTTAATGTTTGCTGCTAAACAGACAGTTGTATGAAGTTTTATGAGTTTTGTACTTAATATTTCAGATCAGATTAAAGCCTCAGGCAGCTGCAACATGCATGTTTCCTATAAGAAAAATTGTTTTTTAAACGAAAGGCAGGAAGGATAATTTCATGACAACCTCTGTACTGGATGCAAAGTCACTATAATTCCAGCAAGACCACAGCCATAAACCCCCTCTGCAGCATCCAATTCACCCTGCACGCTTAAACTGTACCCACAACTGATGCTCAGAATGACTCAATCCAGCTTAGCACATACACAGCAATACTCAAATCCCCCTTCCTTTTAATTCGCAGTCTCGTGGCGGGGTGTTAATGGCTTACACAACAGATGTTTAGTATGCTGCGTTTAGGTCCATGTGAGCTGAAGCCACCCGCAGTCTTAGACATGCATGACAACCTGTGACTCTGTCTCTGAGGCAAGACAAGCCTGTATCACACTTACGTTGCTTGTATGAACCAACAGAAACAAGCATGTGTGAGTACATACACAAGCACGCAACAGAGGAAGACAACATGCAAAACAGTGAGTGTGGGAGAGGTAGTGTGAATACGAAGGGAAAAGATGGAGGAAGTGACAGAGAGAGAGAGAGAGAGAGAGCGATGACAGCTTCCATCTGCTGGGGAGCTACTGATGGCCTCCTCAGACAGAGGATTCCACTTGGATCAGTATGTATGTATACACACTAATGCAGTAATGAGGGTATTTGACAGAAGTGTGCTTTATGGCAACAATTAGTAAGGGAGGAAAGTTGCCTCATCATGTATATGGAGCAGTGGAAATTATATAAACAGCTGCAATTCATCAGACTACAGGGAAAATGACTGGCTTCATTCCTAAAGTATAGGCTGATCAAAGCAATCCTGGAGAGTGTGAGCAAACGACAAAGGGAGGCTAATTTTTTGCAGGTCCAAGATATGAATGTTTCCAGTACACATTAAGAACTTGTGCACAAAACATGTCCAAATACAGAAAGCATAAACAATTCAGTCCTGTAATATTATTTCCAGAAAAGGCTAGAGCAGTCGCAAAGGCTAAAACAGGTGTGATGTGTTCATTGGTTTGACACTTTGACCCTGAGGTGTACAAGAAAGGCCGCCACATTCTCTATTTTTCTCACGCAAGGGTTGATCTTGTCATAGATAATATTTTCACCTATCTCGCTGTGCGGTCACATCAGCACATTGATTCTAATGTAATGGGATTTTGCCTACCGCTGACATCTTGTAGTACAGGTGTGCAAAAAAGCCTCCAGGATGACAGTTTAATGCTGCATTCATGTCATATGGGAATAAACAGGCTGAAAGGAGCGCCAGTTCCACAAACCACATAAATTACTTAAAAGTAGGGATTAATTAATAGGTTTTTTTTCAGAGCCAATACAGATTAATAATCAAAGATACTTTTAACTAATACTACATTTGCAGTAAAAATGTAAATTACCATGGCATAATTTAGAATAACCAGCGGTGGTATGGAAGTAGGCAAGTGCGACTTTGGCATAAAATGGAAATACTCAAGTAAAGTACAAGTTCTTCAGCCAAAGTAGAACGTTAATTAATTTATCTGCAATCACATAACTAAACCATACTGATACTTGAAAAAGTGCTTAATATCAAATTTGATAAATCGGTCTATCCCTGCTTAAAGGTATGTGGTATCAGGCATATTTTACGAAGACAATCATAGGCCACTGGGACAACTTTTGGTTACCAGTTTGCAAAAAATCCATTCAGTACGGTACGCTCCTTCATATGGAGCCATGAGTACTTTCACTATCATCATCGGTCTATCTATACAGATAATGCCTATTACTTTTACTGAAAGCCAACTCAAAGTCATTTTGTGTTGATGCTAGCGGCCCCTGTGGACAACAGCAGTAGTGCTCCTACTGCCTTGTTTCACATGTCCAGTATGACATGAATGCTGCATGGGACAGCAAATATATGGGCCGAGGGCTCTTGCCCCATCAGGAAGGTAAACAATTGCAAAAGCTTTATTTCCTGGTTTCAAGCAGAGGAGAGGCGCCATCTGAGAATAGATCTAGCTAGAGCACTTCCACTATATTACACAGTGTGGTTAGGAATTAGCTTTCCTTGTGTCCCTGCAAGAGTCACACCCCTGTGCAGAGCGCTCAGGTTGTAGGCGCAGTAGGCAGGAGTTGGGTTCAGTTCAGACAGCTGTCAACACTTTGCTACAAAAAGCCTAGCAGCCAGCTGTCACTCCCAGGGTCAGGCCACCAGGACAGACAGGCTTTGTTTCATAATGGGTTAAATGCTGTTTTACTCTAATAACAATACAATGCAGGGATGAAACTTGAAAGGGAGTTTTTTAGGGAATCTTCTTTGTATGACATAAGATGATAAGAAATACAATGAGCACAACTGTAACCAAAATAAGCTACAAGCAGCTTCCAAACACCTGTATCAGCCCAACTCCTCCTCATTCCCATAACATGTGATTAAGACATCTTTGATTCAAGTTACAATCAGGTTTTTCTTTAACGCGGATGACAGAAACCTTCCTCTGCTTCTCCAGCATCAACTGTACCACTACCACAGTGGTGGTACCAAGTCCACACGATGGAAACAGTCCAATAAATAAACAAGGCGTCATTTTCCCATGGCTATTAGCACACAGCAAACAGTTGATTCAATCAGTAAAAAGGAGGATTTTTCCATCTGTGCTCAGGATTAACATTCAGTTACTGAGACAGCAGACAAAGGAATTATCTTGGTATTAGACCAACCCTGAGATGTTTGTTGTGTGTTCATGCAGTTTTACCTGCCATTTGAATTCTTGTGTGTGTCATGCAGTGGAAGGCCATATAGGCAGAGGATGAGCTTCAGTGTTGAAGACATACTGGTCTAGGCTGATGAGGTTTGGGTCGTCTGAGAAGAGCAGGTACAGATATTTCAGGGTCTCTCCCAGGAAGAAGCTCTCCATCTTGTCTCGGGGGCTTGGGTAGTCTGGGTCACGTACATTATTGATGGAGGTGTAGCCACCGGAGGAAACCTGAGGCCAAACACACATTTTGTCAGCATTAACACAATCCACTCGCAATTATTTTACTTTTTTGCTTACCTTACTTACCTTCAGGGTTGCGAAATGTGTAATGAGCAGCCGCAGCAGTAGTAGTTAGAATAAAATGCCTTTACACATTCTTCAAGAGAGAAGGATATTTGTGAGGAAATACATTTGGGTGGCTGTGGCTCAGAGGCAGAGCGGGTCGTCCACTAATCAGAAGGTTGTTGGTTCGATCCCCGCCGAAGTATCCTTGAGCAAGATACTGAACCCCGAATTGCTCCAGATGCCGTGCATCGCTGAGTGAATGTGTGTGAAAGGGTGAATGTGGCACGTAGTGTAAAAGCACTTT
>NW_023339707.1:6843805-6844297 GCF_004916995.1 Morone saxatilis
GTACAGGTCTATTTACCATTTACATTGGGATTTGGTAGTTTTAAAGCTTTTCCCTTGACAAGATGATTAATGTAAAGAAGTTTTTCAGAAGGTATACTTAACAAATGTATGACTGGCTGCTTACATAATAACACACTGAACTAGACTTTCTGTGAGCTATTAAAAACAGGAAACATGAAGACTCAAGCAGAAAGACACTGAGGCAATCAGTGCAGTAAAAATATGGTACGGTTACAGAGCTCTGCACTGAAAGTGAAACGCAGCCCGATTCACAACCATGACCCAACCTGGATGAACCCAACTGGTTCTGCCAAATCTGAAACCTGAACCAGATACCAAACCAGAGGATGCAATAATTGTTTTACCCAATTTAGTTTTTTATGCATGAGTGAAGGAAGTGTTTTGCAATAGACTGGCAAGCTCTGTTTTCCCAGCCTGAACCCTACATTTTGGGGGCCTTTTATTGCGTTTATTTGATAGTGACAGCTGAAG
>NW_023339707.1:6844397-6854486 GCF_004916995.1 Morone saxatilis
TTATTATTATTATTATTATTGCCAATGTATTGAGAGCTTCACTCTTATTTTATTTTGTTGCATTATACTTTGCAATACCAGTTGTTTTCTGACATTGTCACTTTCAACTTCATTAGAATTAGAAACAACTTTTGTCTGATCCGAGTAACATATTTTAGCACTTACTTTAACAAAAACAAGTCAATAATCAACTAAAGTCCAGTGTAGGATTTAGTGGAATCTAGTGGTGAAGATTCAGATTAACTAACTGAACACTGCTTGTTTGGGACTAAGAATGTGCTGTTAAATGGGTAGCAGAAACTACGTGCAAAACACTAACGCCCCGATCTAGAGCCAGTGTTTGCTTTGTCCATTCTGGGCTACTGTAGAAACACGGTGGTTCAACATGGCGGACAACAACTCTTATTTTCAGTTGATTATACATGTGTTGAATACATACCTATGAATATTATATTCCATTTCAGCCAATAGATCCTCCTAAATGTTACCCACTGGACCTTTGACATTAAAATGCAACATACTGTATAATGACCTTTTATATTACCTGAATCACATAATATATTTTTGTGCAAGCTGATGCTGAATTAAGTTGACCAAAGTACAACACTCCTCATGCCTTGCAGGCCTTATACGCAGACCTCTTCTTTGAATAAGCCCCTTAAATGACTGTACCCACTACTGCCATCAGGAGGCCCCAAACAAACAGACAAATTAACAATAGTGTTATCATATTACAGCAATTTGAAGAATCTGAAAAATGTACAAACCACCTCACTGGGGATTTAATTTAATTTGTTTCTTCCAATCATTTGAGCAGATTCTTGTTCTGCACATTTCCACTTATTTCTTGAAGTGGAAACAGATTTAAAATTCCATTGAAGCTGGTTTGTTCTGTCACCCGCTGCTAATGCCAGCGGTATTATCTGCCAGTATCAATTATAATAATAATCACAATATTAATTAAGCTGTTTCTACTCATAATATTAGGAGTGGGAGGAGTCATAATCTTCTTATGAATGGCTATCATAAGCTGAAACTACAATTTGACCTTCGGTATAAGGGAGAGCACAGATCCTGCCCAAATTGTCAGGATCCTTTGCTGCCTCAAACAAAATGCTAAATCATACATTATTAGACTATAAAGACTTTCAGTTGGTCCTGTCTGCCAGCTGATGTGACTCTATGTGTCTGACATCCCAAATATACTTCTAGCCATTTGTGTGCACTCTTCACTCCCCTCACACGCCTCAGTCCCACACTGCTCTGGAGCTCCGTGCCGTACCGGACAGTGCTGGCCCTTGTCAAACCCAATCTGACACTCACGAGCGTGCACCCGTATGACGTGAGACAGTCCGGCACATGACAAATTTGGCTTTAAAATGACGTCACGGCAGCGTGGGGCTCAGCAGGCAGGTCGTTCGTCAGTCTGAGAGAAGAGGAGCAGCAGGAGACGGAGCAGCCTCCCTCTCTCCTCTCTGATGACAAGCTCTCATTCCCCCTCTCTCCAACTCCTCAGAAACAACTCTCAGCCTCCAGGACTCTCCTTCGCCTCGCTTTCCCCCCCTCCCTTTCTTCCTTTTTTCAGTTGCACCTCGTTTTTATTTTTTAACTTTTGTCTAACCCCTCCGCGCCTCTCAACACCTCCAGAGATGTGAGTAGATAATGAGGACCCCCTGCCAGCGGTGACTTGTCTCCTGCGTGCTTCAGAGAGCCGAACATCCTCATCTTCCACACACCCTCCCCCCCCACCACCAATTTCTTTTTTTTGGACGCTCATCTGCCTTTCAACAATGTAGGAGAAGGTGCGCTGTCATTTCAGCGACGAGGATGCCAACTACATGCCTTGTTTTATGCTCTCCGCAGCTTACATCTTTGTCTCTCCGGCCGGGGAGGGGGGAATGAAAGATCTGCGTGAAGGCAAAGTTTGAGGGTACCTCTCCTTTTGGTTTCCCGCTCACCTGTCCGCCTGCACGCGCGTACCCCCCTTCTCCTTTGAACTGACAAGGAGGAAGATTGTCGCCAAAAGAACAATTGACGAGCAACTTAAAAGAGACCTGACTGTTGTGGTGGTTCTTTCTTTAGTGGGATTTGGCAGCGCTGTTGGAGGAATTTGATGTGCGCAACGTTGGAGGATATGGCTTAAATAATGGTTGCGTTACTGACAGCCGGAGTAAGGTCCGTCACTTGAGTGTTTTTATCAGCTATTGTCGACTTTGGTGGAAACCCATCTAAATGGGAGGATACCTGGAGGACTGAGTCGGATTCGGCAGTCGAGAAAAAAATGTGGATAAAACGGAGTGTTGCGCGCAGGTAAGACACGAACAATTTCATTTCATGTTCTAGTAATTTCACTGTAATGGAGAAAATGCTTGGGAGAACCGAGAAACACCGACATTGTTTTACGGTGTTGCACGTTTAACGGCGCCGCTCGATAACACGTCTCAGTTTTTTAATCTACGCCACTGCAAGTTATGAGAGAGTGCTGGAATTGATGAGTGGATTATATGTATCAATAGGTCTGTACACACAAAAGAAAACACGCAAATGTAGCTCCTCTTGCGTTAAAGTTCCTCACAGACACCGGCTATTTTCTGTTGCGGTGTTGACACTGAGGAATGGCGAGCCGGAGGCTTTATATGGATCATGTTTTGTGATGTTTAAAAAGGAAGAATATGATCGAGAATTTCACGTCCCGTACGCTGGGGGTCGCCAACAGTACGGCGCAAGCAACACACATACACTCACAGGCACACGCGCGCGCGCTCCAAACGCACGTGTGCAGACGCACGCGCGCACGCAGCCTCAAGGTTAGGTCTGTCAGCTCCTCCACACTGGTGAGCACGAGCACGTGCACGCGCATTAGTTGGGAAATCGTAGGTCAAATTTATAATGAATCATGTGTTTAGAGATAGATGTCTTTATGGGGTTGTGATTAAATGAATAACAGTGATACTGAGTCACATTGAGGTTTTTTCTCTCCCCCCCCAAAAAAAATGGAAGTAGTGGGTGTATGTACTGAGTAGAGGAGAGGATGGCATGTAGACTGCCTGGATGGAGAGGTAAGCTTTCCCTTACTCCTCCCAATAACAACAACCTTTTTCTAGTTATATATAAAAACAAAAAGAAATTGACACTTTCTTCGCCTTCACGATAACACGCCGTCCCTGAACTGAAGCAGTATGGACACCAGCCGACTGACTTAGTTAGGAAGTCTGCAAACAAAAGCTAAAATTGATCTCATTCATTTGCCGTAAAATAGGTTTAGAGCTAATGACACGCTGTGAAATGAGACCAAACCTGCCAGCGGTGAGATTCTCTTGCCACCTGCTGGATCTCATTCCCACCGGTAGCCCTAATTCCTGCCCATTTGCAGCCGTTCATCTATTATGCATGACACACACTGTACATCTTAGGGCTGACCTCGCAGGGTAATGGCAATACGTGGCGTAAGACAGCACGGTTGTATAAGATGATGACATGGAATGCATTTAGGGTGCCATATCTCTAGATGGATCAGTCAGAGGCACAGAGAAACCAATTTCCATCTTCAGGAATTTTCCAGTCGCTTGCTGACATGATGTGGGACGTTAAAATGGGATGTGGGAAGAACGGCAACTGCTTTTAAGGACTGAAGCCGCTTCATTCACCATGTTCCAGATTTAGTTTGCCATTGCAGGCTAAAAGCTTACATTGTTTGTCATTGTCATTCATTACCAGACAGTGATGGCAATATTTGGTTAAAGCCCTGCTTTCCAGTAGAGGTTGTGTTTAACATTATTATTTGCTTTGGAATAACAAGAAATAGAAATGGACAGTGAGCATGGGCAGAGAAAGACCCTGTACCTGTTGGAGCAGACAAAGAGACAGACCACCTACACACACTTGATATGTGGGCGTAAAGGCAATAGCAGTGACTAGCAAATCTGAAGAGAAGACTAGATGGATGGATACATAAATACATACATTAAAGAATTTTGAGGAAGAGCTGTAGTTACTCTTCATGTAATCTAGGCCAACAGTCTCAGTAAGAAACCCTGTGGACTACAGGTTGGTGTTCCACTATCATCCTGTATAGACTGTAGTGCAGTGGTATGATGTGGTGAACTGTGTGCAGAGTACAAGCAGGAGACAAACATATCTGCAATTAGGTTTGAAGAATGGATGAACTGTTTTTAATTGTCAAACGCCAATGACAAAGAATGGCCACCGTAGATTCGCACAGCTCGATATTGTTCAAATTGTTTCATTTGTCCGACCAACAGTCCAAACATCTTCAGTGTGCAATAATAAAAAAAGAAGAGGGAAGGTGCTCACATTTGTGAAGCTGGAATGAATGAATGTATTGCACTTGATGCAGATTCCTTTAGCAATAACTACCCAGGCACAAAGCTATTACTCCGGATGCAAATCTAAGGAAAAGCAACATTGTGCCAGTAGGTAGATACCAACACCTCTTGTTAGCCGGAATAAAACCAAATGCTCGATTGCCACTTGAATCTGACTCTATTCACTCAAAGCAGTGGTTCTCATACATGTCACTGAAAGAAAATTCATTTAGTTTACATCTAAGATGACGAGTGCCTGTAATGGTGCAGAATTACAACAAGCTCAAACCAGAGAGCATCTCACTTGAGAGTTACCCAGCAGGCATTCATCTCTCCTGGGCTCGGCATCTCCGGGCTCAATCTTTAATGGACGTTGCACAGTTTTGGGTTCCCCGCGGTGAGCTCTCGTACTGCCGAGGCACTGGGGATGCTATCAGGCTTCGGCACACTGCAGCTGCAAAAGAATGGCTGGCAGAGACACCGGTTGCCTTTCAGGAGCGCTTCATTTGCCGGTTTCCACTTGTTTGGTACAGGTGACTGTTCCTACACGTGCCTGTCTTTCTCCTGGCCCAGATCCATTCTCATGGTAAATGGAAAACAGTGACATGTCAAGCGGTCGGCGTGTGAGGTCGACAGTAAGAAAGAGAGAGAAAGGGGCTTCACTGAATCTTCAGCTCAGGAGTGATTTGCTGGTGTTGATGTTTGTGGTGATCATGTGCTTAGTATTTGTTGTCTTATCCCCGCTTAAACATGAAGCCTATTTTGTATCTGAGTAATAGTGTCATTCTTATTAACATCGCTGGCTTAATGAACCAGGGTTCCTGATATATTCTACACTGAGGTCTTTTTCTCTCAGGGTGTTTAAGACCAGTCGGCGTCCTCACAGCTAGCTCTACCAAGAACTCCAATGCTAAACGTGACATTACTGTGTGAGGGGCCATCTGATATTCAGATATTCCTGTGATTTAGGTGCCATCTTAATAGCCTCTATGAGAGTTATTAACTGGGCCTCTCTGGAGCGTGATTAACCTCATTTGCAGTGAAATAGGCTGTGTTGCTTCTCTGAGATCCTGTCCTCTGGAGATTTGTGTGTGTGTGTGAGTGTGCGTGTGTGTGCGTGCGTGTCGTAAACACCCTGTGCTCAGCAGTCTGTTAAATCCAGAAGGACCAGAACAGGTTGTCCCCGTGAAATAGCGTAAGAGATAAAACAGACATGGATGCTGGTTCATCTGACCGTCCTGGAAATACAACTGAGAGAGCAAGACAAGAGAAGAAGAGAGCAGCTTGCTGTTGCTAAGGACAGGGGTGAACCATAAATGACTCGTCACCGACTAGCATAGCAATTAGTGCAGAAGAGGCATGTGCAGAACTGGACCATAACTGCCACCAGAACACATCGCTGCACAGTGGATGTTGGAAATGAGACAACTCCAGCTCATATGGACAGACACACTTGAATGAAAGCTCTGTTAGCCAACCAAGTTTTTCTTTTTGCAAATATTAAATAACTAATAATAATAATACTAAGTCATTGTTGTACAGAGGTGGGCTAACAGCTGATAAAGCAGGTTTTCATGCAGGTTTAACTGTGTGACAGCTTAAGTTGGTCAAATCTTAATGATGATCCTTTGAGATGATCAGAGTTTGACACTGGAAGGATGTTTTCACATTCATGGGGCTGGGTACCGAACTGCTACCTTTATGGCCCTTTATACTACCGAGTTTTAAAAAATGGCGTCAGAATCATCAGCGTCAGTGTGCCAAGAAGCAAAATCTAACTTATCTTTGACAGTATTTTGTATCCAGTACTGTAGTTCGACAGATATTCACTTTTATTTCCTCATTAAATTAAATCAAATTATGAGAATGCATCTTGCTGTCTTTTTCTCCATTTACATGACACTCACATGCTTCCTCTGAGCTATTTGACTCTTTTGTCACCCGTTTCTTCCTGAACTGAAAATCAACACATTTGGACCTCAAGTGCAAGTTCCCACCATAGTGCCAGCATCCCTCAGCCTGATGGGGTTTAATGAGCAGCTTGTCCAGTTTGGGCTCCATGAGAAAGTGTGTGTTTCTACTGCACTGAAGCACATCCATCCTACAGAGTGAAGGAACTAACAGGCACGGAGCTCATACTTGATTCATGTAGTGAGCTTTTCCTGGATCAATACTGCCTCTACAAAGGATCAGATTTATCCGTCATGGCCCTTCCCACTAACTGGGCATCTCCAGGCGCGCGGGGGGGGGGCTCTCAGTGGGCCACTTTCTACTAAAATACTTACTCATAAATGAACAACACAAATCCCCCATGCCAACACACACACACACACACACTCTCTCTCTTTATATAGTTCTCAGCTCGTCAGTGGGTTGGCTTAGGCTGAAATGTAACTTTGACAGTGAGGGGCCGAGTTGATTGAAGTGTTGTCTTGTTTGTCTTGCCCTTTATTTTCTTTTTCCACCCAATTCCCATGCTCTTTACCGCCCCGCTCATCTTTCTGAGCATGTGGGTCATGCACACTGTAGTGGAGGACATTGTGCAGTGGGAGTAATTAATGGGATGATGCAACACCCTTGGTTGCATCTTAGACCCCCTCAGAACCACACACACTCCACCTAACCCACCCTACCCTTTCTATTTTTTGCTTGTTTTCCTCTATGAATTATGTTCCAGCCTCAGCAATGCAACAAGGTTTTTTAAACTACAACCACAGCAGCAGCTGCGGCAGCTCAGCCTTACAGGCATGGATAGAGAGTGTGTGTGTGTGTGTGTGTGTGTGTGTGCTACCAAAACATGTGGAAGATTTCATAGAAAATTTGCCTCCCAGAGGCCCGCTGCACAGAGGCAATCCATAAATCTCTGGAACTCTTTGGAGAGCCAACTGTGGTATTTATCTCCCTAATACAGGATATCTACTGAGGAGAGCTTAACTCCTACACCTCAGAGCCTGCATTTTTCAAAGCTACACAGCCACATGCAGCTGATATTCTCCAAAAACACAACAAACGCGTAGAGATAATTCCAAACAGTGCATTTTGATTAAAGATGAAAAGATGGGATGAGGTAAAATGTATTAAAGAAGTCCAGTGGAAACCCAGGCACTGTACTGCAGCACACTCGCATTCTTGGAAAGGTCAAAACAGAAGATTGCGTATCTACAAAGATGATTCTCAGCATCCTTCCACCAATGTTTTTGACCTCTGGAGAAGTCAGTTTGTTTATATGTTCAAAGCATCCTCGATAATAAGTCATGTCCTAGTAAAGGTTATACATCGCAAGATATGCGGCTAAATCCTAAATGTAGAATTTGCATTACTTAAAGTAAAAATAATACGTAATTTCTATAAGGAATATTATCTATACGAGCCAAGTTAAAGCAGGATCGCTGAGGCTCATGTCTGTTCCTCTGTGTTTTGCTGTTGACCGGTGGGAGAGGAGAGCAGGGGTTGTGAACACCTGTCCAGTCTCAAAGCTTATCGCACTCAGTTAATATCAGTGGCATGTCACTTAGTTGGAGCAGGATCTGGGAGGATTTAGCCACCATAATCAACAAATTAGAAACACAACATAGTGGGAATAAGCGATTTGGTTCCTGTGTATCTTGGCAATAGAGCTTGCCACCACAGAGCCATTCGCATGTGCGTATCTGAGTGTGTGTGTGTGTGTGTGTGTGTATACATGCTGGGTTATATTTGCCCTGTCGCTTAGTCTGAGAGCTTGAGCACACAGCCCTCTTCAGTTCCAACAAAGGCATGATTGCATATTCAACAGGCTGCAAATAGAGACTCGGAGGTATCGCAGCTCCTCCTTTTATTGGGAGGAGGATGAACCCCCTCAGCTGTACGGCATGAAACACAATACTTCTACAGCTACAGTGCAAATACAACCAGCAACTCACTGGCTTGATTATCCCGTGCATAAACGAGTGTGTATGATGGGAAAATATGTAGCACTTAAATGTTGGTCATAAAGCCATAAATCACCATACGACATTGTCGTCACAGGATAATGGTATCATATTTATTCTACCTGTTGTCTACAATGAGCACATGTCCTGATAACAAATAACTAAATAACATAAGTGTTCTATACCACAATTATAAGGCAACTTACATGTTTTATCTTATGTGATTATAAAACAGTGCACCTGGTGATATTCATTTGTATTATTATCAACAAACTCCATAAAATAGACCAAAACCAACAATGAATTGATCCTACTTCCAAGTATTGTCCGCGTAGTCACAGCCTGATATATCTTACTCCTGCCATTTTAAAATATTTTGTATTTTTGTCCAAAAACTATTAAAAACACTCACTAGTGCAAATGTGTATTAATCCACGTCTGAAAATAGTCCCCAACAAATACACGATATTCTGCTGTTTGAGTAATGTTAGCTGAAAACTGCCCGCTGTTTTGGGACATGAAATGTAACCAAAACAACAATGAGCTGAAACTGGCTATAAAGCTCTGTGAAGCCGAGGGGAGCAGCAGGGTCAGGTGATAATTCTCTGTAGATTCATCACTACGAGGGACCCCCGTCACATTGTCCCATTGTCATTTGATACATGGTTATTGTAAAAAAGATCGATTATAACCACTTTAAGTAATTATGGGATTATGATGACCATATAGCTCATTTTGACCCATGGATGAAGTGCTGCAAAAGTCACATCTCATTCTGAAAAATAAGCACGCACAACACACTGTAAGGGTAAAACATTTCTAGTTTGAAGACATCAGGACTTTAACCCTCAGAATCCGGCACCCCCTGATCTTCCCTCAGAATGAAAAAGGCTGTCGTCCCTTAAAAGTGCTCTGCTCAATGGGAGAAGAGAGAATGAAAAAGTGCCAAGCAAAGGGAAAAAATGAGCGGAAGTGGATTAAAATAACAATAGAGCACTTTGCTAATGGTTCATTTTGAGCTGCTGCCACAATATGATAGTGTCTGTGTGTGAATTACGGTGGATAAGAAAGGTGCTGATGCCTCTAGAGTAGTCCTAATGCTTTGCATGCCGTACTGTGTGAGAATATTATTTGATAGCAGAAGTATGCTGACTGACATTCTTTCTCTCAAATATGTTAGCCTATTAGTACATTAAGGCCTGCAGACAATTTTGATGAATTAGGCTTTGCTTTCCTGAAGAATTTACCCTAGAGTCTGACAAAATGTGAAGCACTACTGCTTCAACAATATGCTAAAGTTTGCCTTCAGTGTCATAACAGATTGTATTGTGTCCAGGACTGTGGGCCGAGTGCCAGTTAAAATGAGTTTTAAATGGAATAATGGAACAAGCCATGTAGCCTCATAATTCATAAATATCCAATGTGCAGCACCCATTCATCAAGGTTGCAGAGAATTCCTTTCAGCATTTTGTATACCTTCTGACATTTTCAATTTGCTTTATCATTAACAGTTTATTGAGTTTATTGGACTGGAAAGGCAGCTCTGCCATATTTTTCATATGAATAACACATTTCTCTGAGAAGTTCAGCCTTTGTATTGGCCATATATTCTCCTAAATGACAGTTGGGTGTTTCTTTCATACTGTACGCATGATTACACTCCCTTGTGTCGATTTTATTTCCTTGTGCAAATGGAGAAGATTCCAGTCAATTTGGGCATTATCTTTCAAGATGACTCTGTAGTGTAGCCCTGATCTTCCTGAAAGGTTTCAGTGATTGATGTATTAGAGTGGAATGGTAATGAGGTGAGATCAGGGAAATTTGCATATGATACTGTAGCATCAGTAAATACT
>NW_023339707.1:6854510-6873172 GCF_004916995.1 Morone saxatilis
CATTTAGGAGGATCTCTTGGCATAAATGGAACTTCACCGCTAGATTCCTCTAAATCCTAAACACCAGTGCTAATGAGCGCGGTTTGTGTAGTTTCTTAGCATACACTATAAGAGCACATTATCTCTCCATTGCATTTGTTTTATGTTATACAGGAATGTAATTCAGATTATCCTAAAAAGTTCAGATGCAGCGATCAGGTTTGTTACGACAAAAGCAGTTTGAGCCTCGGAGTGATTTAAGAACATAAGCAAAACAAGATCAGCTTTGTAGATTATGCTGTAGGTCTTGGCAGGAGTCAGTTCACTAGATAAAGAGCCAAGAAGATGACAGGTTATGAAACTTGCAAACAGCTGGTAAAAAAGTAATATCAGTAATGTCTTTATGCTATAAATATCCTGTCAAGACTTTCAAGTTTCATTCTTTAAATAATGCAGGGCTGTCTCGTATCAAGCCATGCATTCATTTGTTTGTCGTTCCCTGTGTGTGCAGACAACAGTATAAAAGGAGGAGGAGCACCTGAGGGACAGGTGTGTTAAGGCGAACAGAATGGTCAGGGAGTGTGTGTGTGTGTGTGAGTGAAGTGGGTTTCTAGAGCTTGTTGAATTGAAGCTCCCACATACTCCCTCACTCCCCTTGAGAGTTCTGCACTGTGCAAGCACTGCGCAACATCAGAGCCTCACCTTTTCTCCATAATCTGAATGTCCCAAAAGTCCCCAGCCCAACTGTCTGCTTTACCCCACACATAGACAAGGATGATAAAGAAATAATATATGAATAATATATGAATAAATTCAGTCAAGGAAGCAACTTATTGTCATATGCATTAAAATGCCTCCAGTATATTTCCAAACAATGAAAAACTTTACACACTGTGTTGCCTCTATGCAGCTGGAACAAGTACACATGAAAACAATAATACACGTTGTTCTGAGTTGATGATGCAGTGTTTTTTTTTTTATGCACTTAAGTTTGCATGGTATTTCTGATTAGATCATTGTAAAGTTGTGTTACTGATGCCTGTTCAATCATAGTGATCTTACTCGCTGTATCCATGTTAAACTACAACTACTGGGCCGCACTGGACCACTTAACACTCCGGCTGGTGGCTGAAGTACTGTGAATTGGGCGGTGCTTGGAGATTTGGCTTGTCTGTTTTCAAGGAGGATAAAACCAGTTCCAAACGTTCTTGTATTACAGCTAAACAGTCCTCTACAATATCTCTCTGAAAACATTTGAGGGGAGAAACAGGCAATGCAGTAATACAATCTTGATTCATATTTGATCAGCACTGCCTAGTTTGACAGTATGTTCAGAGTTTTGTGAGCCCCCCTCTCTTAATCCACCTGTCCATGGAGGCGGGCATGGAAAAATGTGGAAGTACAATCTGTAGTTGAAAGGGCAGGGGGATCTCTGGGTGCAGACAACATACTAATTTGCATACACTTGTTCATTTGTATATACTCCTTACTTCTAAATGCCAATGTCTCTGACTTTTTGTTTGTGTCTCTTTGCAGAAGATGATATCATTTACCCCACTGTTTGAAGGCTGGGGTTAACATTTGGGTTAGGACTACGGATTGGGGTAGGCAGTCCAATTCTGCACCCGTCTGCCTCCTGAACTCCAGGTTGCAGCTATATCTTTCTCTGTTGAGGGGAACACACTAGAGGTGCAACATTGTGACAACCTTCAGCCCAACTCAGTCCTTGTGATTCCTCCTCAGTTGATCTGTCAGTCGCCCTTTGAAAGCGTTTAAAAAGCGAAGGGTTTGGTAGAGGAACCTGTCTCAGAAAGAACGTGCGTGCAGTTTGTTCTCTATTTTGCTCTTCAGTGAGGGATTAAAAGCCTTCAACATTCTGTAGGGGAAACTTGATCTACAGAAATAGCACTTGAAAATAAGATCCAGAAAGTCCACAAAATGTCCTGTCCTGGTTTTACAGAACAGTTCCTAACTGGATACTTGGCTTTATTTATATTGGTCTCTAAACCAATGTATCATTTTAACCGTATGTAATACATCACAGACAACAATGGCCAGATTGAGTATTTTGATAGCGTGTAATACCTTTGCTTGTACTGCATCTCTTTCACAAAGACAACAGTAATGAAGTTCAATTGTTCAGAGCTTCCCTACTTGAGGCTGTCTCATCTTTACAGTACATCACTGCTGACCTCCTCTTAAAAACAGTGATTATTCTGGGTCAGACTCTCTTAAAGCTACATGCTGGAATTAATGGAACTGGGAAGGGCAGAGAAAGACTGTTATCGTGCCCTCATTTTCTCAATACGCTGCAGTTGAGGCAAAAAAAAAAGCTGTTTTCCCTAACTAATACCGGAGGGGTCACAGTCATTTCCATAAGATTTGAATTTATGTTTTCTACAAGAAAGCAAGGCAATTACCAGTATATTAAAGGCGTTTGCAATAAGTGAGAGTGATGATATTATTTATTGTGCATCAGCGTTAGAGGTCAGTTTAGTCTTTGGGGAGATTAAGCAGCATTTTCAGCTCCCTAAAACTTCATGCACTTGTGATTTTACTGTGATGCCAATAAAGCGTGAACACCCCCTCTGTTATTGAAAGCTTAGGTCTGTTGTCATAGTGTGACAGTGCGTGATGTCATTTATGTACTGTACATTCATCAGTCTCAGAGGACCAAGCAGTGAACTGTGGAGCAGAAGATGGATGCGTTCCCTTGACAGTGGAGAGGTATGCTTATACTGTAGACATGGAGAGTTCACTTAGACATGGATGTTATTATTTTTCTCGGTTCTCAGCAATAATACCATGTCAGGTTGCAGAAGAGCTGCTGACGCACCAAAACAACACCATCCGATCGTCATAGCCACATGTAGAGCGTTTGGTTGAATTGGGCCAGTGGAAAATGTGAATTGGGCCATTCATAGTGACATGCACAAGTGTAAATATAGAGCTTGAAAATAATTCAGTGTCAGCCCAGGGACATAATATTACTCAACAGTATGTGGTGCAGTTCAGTTTAGTTTAGACAGGGATTTTTTTTTTTTATATAAAAACAACAAAATTTAGTTGTTCATTCAATATTTTTGTTTTTACCATCACAGGTTAAATGTCAATGGTGTAACAATAGTGGTAATGTTTTGTAAGTAATGACAGATTTACACACTAAATAAGTTGGAAAACTGACATAAAGAGAAAGCATTCTCGGATATCAGACCTGTAGCTCACAAATGTTTCTTCTAATAGCGAGTGCTGCGGTAGATAATGATTTATGTTATAACATGGATAGTAAACTCCAGGAACATGTTTCATTTTTACAGAAAGGCCAAGAAAAGAGATGGGGAACACTTTGATAAATGGTTTAAAACACATAGAAAGACTCAATAAGTAATGGATTTGAGTTACTGAAGCTAGTGGAACTACTGTGGCTAGCCCTGGGGTGACGTTAGGATCCCATATATATACACCTCTCTCTCTCTCTCTCTCTCTCACACTCGAGGGGCCATTGTTGTAATTTGATGAAGCAGTCAAATGCAGCTTGCTTTGCCAGTGGGGTCCAATCTGAACTCCTGTGTGCGCTGTCCTCACAGTGACTCATCTGAAAGAAGAAGCGTCCTTGTTCTATGGCCTGGATGTTATCAGAGAGTTTTTACCCCCCAGAGGGGTAAGACTGCCACAGCTCCTTCCCTGTTCTCTCTTTTCTTTCTCCATCTCTGTCACTCTCTTAGGGTAATGCAAATGCATACTCCATATCCCCCCCATCTCTATTTTAAGAGTCTTCTCCCCAGTGTGAACGGGCTGTGCTTCGGGCTGGCAGAATCAGGGAAGGTGGAATGAATGGAAACGCATTGTATGAGCTCTCACCAGCATCCCACTGTCTTTCGTGTATTCTCAATCCATAATCCTTTAAAGTTGTTCAATCTAGCAACATATGTAGCTACTGGAGCTGCTTAATAGTATGCCTCATGATTTTTAAAGGAAGGCATAACAACCCACCCCCCTAGAGGCTTTTGAGGAAAGCCATGAGACTCCCATGTTTTTCGGCTATAAATAACATCTAATGCAATGATCCACACAGGCTCTGAATTGCCAGAACACATTTTTCCAGCTGGAAACATATTTGATTGTGCATACACTTTGAAAGAAAAGATGAACATCATGTCACTTACAGATCTTCCCCTGTAGTATATATACATTCCATGGTGTTACTGTGAAAAGATGCTTGATGAACATAAAATATTCATTCACTGATATTGATATTAACCAGATATTATGTTGTAACATGGTAATCATCATAACAGAGTAGGGAAGACAAAGTGAGCTTAGTCCCATATAGAACCATGGCATGGAACTGTTTCTGATTTTCATCGTGTTTTGCTTTATTAAAGAACTGTTAGGTGAGAGCAGGAATCTTCTGTTGATTGGTATGTTTAATATAGACCTCAGTTACCCTGATCTAAACCTGAATAAGACCTTAAACAAGACCTTCACCAGTGTAAACAGTGTCTACACACTGGAGAGATGCTGACTGGGTAATCCTTTTTGTGCTGAAACCAGCAGTAGCATCTGTTGTGCTCAGTTCAAGTGTTTGGTTAAGCCTAGAGGCTTCAGTATTTGAAAGTGGTTATGATACAACACAAAAGCATGAATCAGAGGTGGAGAGGTTCCTTTATAGTTTGTTCTTGAAAGAGTTTTTTTTTTCTTGAAACATTGTAAAAAACTTCCCCTTTCCTCAAAGAAAAACATTCAACATGACCGCTGGCAACTTACCCACGTGTGTCCTAGTATTTGACAAAGTATATCTGGACTGACAGCTGAAACTAAATACTACAGTACCAACAACACGCACACAATATACTGAACCCCTGTCTGTATCAGTGGCCGCACGGGTGGCAGGGATCTGCAGCAGCGAATAGATTTTTCACATTTCTGCGTTTGTGCTTCTCGAGGGCATTCATTCCACCTTGGTGGGTATTTTCAGTGAAGCTATATACAAGAGGGTTAACCAGGTAACATTTCTACCAGTCCTCTGTTGCAAAATTATCCCTTTACAAAATCATATTAGTGCTCTTATCAACTGCATGTTGTAATAGACAAGGATATTAGCATTTTTTATTTGGCATAATTTCTCCCCTGAATGAGGCAAAATGTTGAGTATTTGAGGGAAAAATTTTAGTACTTACAATGGGATCCTGTTATATATTATATTACTTGACTTACAAACACCCTCAATTCAGTTATGGATTTTTGTTAAATGTCTGTTTCTGTCCTTGTATCAGTTGGAAAATGAATAACCTTAAACCTGAAATTTGAGGAAATACCTCAAGTAGGACAGCGTTAACTGTCTGTAATGGCATAAAATTGGCTATGATGGTAAGCTGTGCTGAGGCAAAATTGAAGTTACAAGTCTTACAGAGTAAATTCATTTAATATTTATTGTATATCATTTAAGTTCAAAATGCTGGTGCTTTTACGAGACTTCCTGGAGCCCAGATGAAATGTCAAAAGGAGAAAGTCAAGTAAGTAAAAAACAAGTTTGTTGTTGAGATTCAGTCCACACATATGCTCACAAAGTCTCATTTTAACCTCTTGCTGTGTCTGTTTGGACCCACCAGAGAAAACCACCCACTGCAGCTCCAAACTTCGTGAACTGTATCTGGTGAACCTTTTCCCCAGTGGATCTTCTTTTTCTTCCGAGTGCCGTTTTTAGAAGTATGTGGGAGAGACGTAGATACCATAGTTCAGTGTGTAATTTCTCTATCAATTGCTAGTGTTACCCCTGAATAAAAACACTGGTTATTTTTTGTTATCTGAAATTGTTAACACAGGAAAAACCCAACTGAGAGGTTAAAAAAAGCAAACAACTGATAGCAGATCAGAAGGTCTGCCATAACCACCAGCTTTTCATCAGAGGTGGAGTCACCTTCAACGAGGCACCTTTCAATGGCTGCGTTGGCTAGAAAATAATGTGTACTCAGTGGATGGTCTGTCGAAACCATGCTGATAAAATTCCTATTGATGGCAGCCTGGGGATGCAGGGCGAGGGGATTGAAGGAGACATGCCTTTTTCACCTCCCTAAGGTGGGAAGCCCATCTGCTGAGGCCTCACTTCTGCAAACTCCCAAGAAGTTCTAATTAAGACCTACTTCGCACAAGTGATCACAGTGTGATGATGACACAAGAAGTGGGCCAGAGATACAGTGCAGAAGACAATAATGAGGTGTAATATCTGATTAGCTGCAGAGATAATAGTTTTGTTTTACTGGGTCTGACATGACGCAAAGGATGAGTTCAAAGAGTCAGATAATCCTTCATTAGCCCCTTGTACTCTCATGGCAATAATTTATATACACCATAAGGAAGGAATGTGGTTCTAAATGTAGACTTTTTTAATAGTCCCTATGTGTAGTGCTGCTTTAATGTATTCTTAACTGTTTTGCCACTTTTTGTTAAGCTTGACTTCCTATGATTACTAAAACATCGAGGCTCTGTGAAGCATTTTAAAAAGGCTTCAGAAGAGCCTTTAAAGTTGGCCTCATTCACAGAGACTATATCCTGCCCTTTGTTTCTTTGCTTATCTGTGCCCCACTGGCACATGGTTTGCTGCGTATAATAGCCTACACAGCACTCAACTACTTTGATCTTTTCTGAGGGAAGAGCAGATTCATCAGGCACCGGGCATCGCTCGCCTTTTTCATGATGCTTGACAATGATGCAAGCCTCGAGTATGTGATGAGTTTCCTCTTCTGGGAGATAAAATGGAGACTAACTGTCTCTAACTTTAGATAATGCTGCTGATTTGATCTGTCTTTACTACTGCAAATCAATGTTGTAAAGCATTTCCTCTAACAATGTTTTTACCAAAATACATTCAAATAGTAACAAAAGATGGAAAATATGTGTGACCAAATAATCCCCTGAGCTCCCCTTAGAAGCATTTTGGAGCATGCTTTGTGAACATCAGCCACAGACTGGTAACAACATCGAGTGGAAGTCAGTGGTTGGTCGGACAAAGAAAAGGTCATTCACATCCAACGTCAAAGACCATCTTCGAACAGAGACGGGCGTTACAATGTATGAGACCACCTTGCGTGACAGTCAACACATGAATATTAAATCATAGTAAAGCTGAGACGATGAGTTACTAATTCTGTTACATACAACTACAATGATAATCATTTTTAAAGCAAAATTGTGAAACACTCTCAGTTGTGACGATTTGCTGCACTTTGGGGGAACTATGATAGCAGAGGACTGGACTTGAGTCACATGACTTTCTATATTTATATAGAACTTTATATTTGACTTTGAAATAGAATTGAAATAAAACTCGACTTATACTTTAACACAGATGACTCGTGACTTCACTTGGAACCTTTTGACTTAAAAAAACTTGGTACATTCCCTCAAGCCCAAAATTAGAGTTATTTAAAAAGTGTGCCACAAATCAATTAATTTACCTGCTAACTAAATACAACAGGACAGGACAGAAACATGCAAAATCCATTCTGTTGTGGAAGTTAACAGTGTTAAATGCTTTGTTGCATATCCCTCTTTCTCCCCTGTTTCTTGTCTTGGTCCCACCTCTGTATATTAGTGTTTATCATTCAGCTTGTTTGTTTGTGTGCGTGCATTGTCATCTTTCCCGGATATAGGTCTATACAGTGATGTATATGTCTACATGTATGACTCTGCTTTATTTAGCATTTGCACATAGAAAGGTTAGCCAACTTTGCATCATATGACTGCTGACCTCATACATACACATGATATGAGTCATACTGTACAGTTAATAAACAGAGATTTTATTGGTATAAAGTGATATGCAGAAAATGTGTAGACTGTGAACTAAGAGTAAGATGACGAATAAGGCTTGGGGCATCATGGGATTTTCATAACAGCTAGGTTGTGGCTCTTGACCCAACCTGATTACCCCAAACCAATTCATGCTGACTAATATAACATCCACATGAAGCCAGCCATCCTCAGACGTAGCCTGTTGCTGTGACTGAGGTACAATCAAATCAGTTTCAGCATCTCCATTTTAAACCCTTGAGCTCATTCTATGTATGAAGCAGAGGAGTGCCTTAGTCATTGTGCTGCTGAGAACAAGAACCCTTAAACACTGCTCAGGTTGAATTCACTGATCATGAAAGAGTGAAAAACAATAGGCTGGAAACCCAGCAATCACAAAACAGTACAAACCGCAGTAGAGCACTTCACATGTCAACAATCTCTGACATCAGGGGATGTAGACAACATCCTCTTATGCAAAGCAACCTGTATCTTCAAGGCATAACAGTGTGTATGAATGGCCTTTTTTATTAACCGCTCCCACCCTTTGCTCAAACATTTCATTCAGGATTATGCTGTGAATCTTTTGACTTCAAAGGATACTCTTTATTCATTCTGGTCTTTTGATGGCATTATGTTGGTTATGTGAGGTTTCCAGTTTCAAGGGCAGGTAAATGGTATTAAGCACTGTGAGCAATGGATTACTCAGTCCAATGTTTTCCCTGTTTGCGCAGCAGTGCAGCGTGGGTTTTGAAGAGGAAAGTGACAGGAACTCATAAAAATGTCCTTTGGTTCCAGCATTAGCGAGGCCGACAGCATGTGCTGTGACTCTGCTGGCAAAGTCTTCAGTTCTACTTTGTAAGCCGAGTTTTTCCATGTACAAGTCTGCACTTTTGTGCCTTTCTGTAGGCATGTCGTAAACATAGCTGCAGAATGTTATTTACTCATGACTACCTCTAAAGAGCAATTTAGCTGTATAAATCAAAGCTTGCATCATATTCCAATTAAATTTAATAAAATGGGAAACCCTAATTATGTGCTGCTGACTGTGGTTCTCGAGCATGAAGATCATGTGTTTAATTTGGAGTGCTTCTCAAGGCCTAATCCTAACCCCCGTGACAGTGGCATTTGTAAGAAGCTGCAGAATAAGTTGGAAGTAGATTTACTGAATATAGTACAGATTAAACTGGCACCGAGGAGAGAGAGAAGTCAAGCTTGGTGAACCCTCCTCCAGCGCTTTTTCATTTTTGGGCTGAGAAGCATAATCCAAATATATTGCTCTGAAATATCACATCTTACATATACTGTTACATCACTGGCTTTCTATTCAAATTCTACATTGCCTGATAAAGGACAGCAGAGGTTGGGTTCACACACACACACACACACACACACACACACAACCACCCACCCACCCAAGTGTTTCTCTCAGACCTGACTATCTGTTATAATTGGACGTATGTCAGCCATCATGGCGGCTGGATCAATAGGTATGAGAAACAACTAGGGATAACAGCAAACATGACACATACAAAATATATTTGTTTTTGTGTATTTTGATGGTAGAGGCTCCAAAAGTGTGTGTACGTGTGATGCACAGAGATTTTGTTTTTGCCTGGCGTGTCTCTGAGCAGAAGCCTAGGCTGCCGCTTTCATCTGCTGTCTGTCAAGTCCTGGTTAAAATCATCATTCCAGCAAGTATTAAGCTGACCTTCAAACCTGAGTCCTCCAGGCCAACAGACACGCTAATTAACGGTTCGCTCCATAACTTCACAAAGTAATTTCATTCCCCGTATGTCTGGCTCTAGAATGGACTCGGCATACTGAGATGCAGGACTTGAAAGTACCCTGTTGGGTCACTGAATACTGCCCGAATAATGCATATAAAGTAGCTCACAGTCAACTTTAACTTCCTCCAGTCATCCAATAAACATGTGCATAGGAATATGCCCTCCTCCACCAACGTACCAAATTTGAAATGTTTTAGCTAAATGTGTTTTTTTACCATGAAAATCCATCTCCCTGTATGCCCCACAGCGACTGCATGTACAATCACAATGCTTTGTGATGATAGAAATGTGAGGTGGGGAGAGCACAAGCTTTGAATCAGGAAACGTCACAATCTCCACTAAAGGGATTTCCTGCCATATTGTTGAGGCTTAACTTTATACTGAAGTTAGTAATAACGGTACGATAGAGCATGTGCTCATAAAATAGGACACCAGACACACATTTCCACCAGAAAGCAATCTGGTATGTTGATGCTGTGAATACTGCACTTTATCTGCCATCTGTGCCATATACTTCCAAGTGATATTTTCATAACGTGCGATTTCAAAGGAATATTAGACAGTTATAAGTCCTAGATATTATTATTAAATATTATTTCCAGTCCATTTTATCTGTAGCATGTCCTGTTCTTGCTGGAATTTATAATTATTCCATGCAGTAGTAAGACCAAGACAGTACTTTACTATGTAGACCGGCCAATACAAGTTAAAATATGCATATGTCATTATTCTTGAGAATAATAATTAAAGAGAAAATAAGGTCATCTTCTTATTGTTAATATTGATCAGACAGTTGTTCAAAATTTCCAACAGATTAAAACTGTCTAATATGTGCTTCAGTCTCTAAATAAATTACTCAATTTAATACGTAATACATTGTCTGTTCTTCACACTGATAATCCTTCTCCAACAAAGCAATTAAAAGTGGTGGAGTAAATCAACTGGACACTTTTATTTTTGGTTGGATGACAGCTAATTAACATCTAAATATGTCAGTGCTACATCAATAAGCATATAGTGAGAGATGAATAATGAATGAGAAAAGGCATTAATAAATGAAATGACAAGTAAGTAAATGCTACTAGACTTTTGAAAATAGTTTTACTAATTTGTGCATACATTCTCAAATATGTACGTCATTTAAAAACACAATGCTGAAATACTGAATTTCCATAGAATCATTGTAATAAAAGGTACACTGTCTGGTTTATTAAGAGATAAATTAATTGTGCAATTTAAGGGGTTTTGTTAATCACCTCAGACTGATTGATTAACAAATAATTAAACACAAAGCACGCCTTTAACAATTAGGGGGCACACTACAGCTGCCATAAAAAACTTTGAATATTAGAAAACAGCTTTTTCAGAATAGCTTACCTGATGAATGAGAAAGCATATTCACCATATAGTAAATAGAAGAGTTTATTTGACCAGGCTTTATAAACCTGTTGGTGTTTAGCGTATCGTCCAGGGGTCAGTTTAATAATGACTCCACATCAAAATGTAATTCTCCAACAGGTCTGTAATGTCATTCCATCCATTTAGGCAATGTGCAAAATAAATAAATAAATCTTCTGTAATCAGGACATTATAATCAGAGTTGAAATCATATATACAGCTATGATGTGCTTTAATAAAAAAGAGGTCATTTGGCATGCTGATAAGAGGTTCACTTCAACATTTCCAAAAAACTCTGATACACACTTATTGCTGGTGTGCCATTGTGTGCCTAAGGTTGCTGACCCTTGCTGTAGACATAAGCAGCTTTTCTTTTATTAGCAAACTAGCAGATTGCTCATTTTTAGACACATGCTTAATCTTTTAATGGTAGGAAAATTGAGAAAGTTGGTCCTGATTGTGATACTTACTATTGTGTTGGTGCAAACATGATAAACCATTTTTATCACTGCTTACTGTAGGGGGAAAACATGAAGATTTACCTTTATATTAGGAGTTCTTTGGCATCAGTGCTCCTCTCTCTGATGTGTTCAAGCAACACTGTTTCAAAATGTTCAGTTGAGACTGACTGAGATCAGTGTTATACTAATACCAACTGATGTATTGAGTAGTAGCAGCTCTTCTGTATTTTTATGGGTCTTCTCTCTGGTTAAATAACTCCTGTGACCATCTGCCTTCGGGCTCTTCCTCAGTGCTGTGGCCATGTTTGAGCCCAGCAGGGTTAAAAGCAAGGTACTTAACAAACATGCTAATTAAACATTTTATAGCCCCTTTTTTTTTCATCGTGCTCCAGATCACATTATTTATTATGAGTAACACCGCTTTCTTTATCAGATAATGCTTTAATTTGGCCTGGAGAGTTAAATTGAGTCGCCTCAAGTGTTTTGGTTGGGGATGTGCCAGGATCTTAGTCTGAGGTCGACCAAAACACTCACAAAGACAAATTACTACCCATATTTTTAACTGTCAATAATACACTGACCTTGTCACTGCTCTTTCATGACCACATCAGTCACCATTTATGGGTCAATTAAAATGCCATTCTAAATGATTTGTCAGTTAGTGGTTTGCTGGTCCCTCACAGCTCAAATGAAAGGTGAGGTGAATAAGAAAAACATGGTTCAGAATCACTGAGTAGCCGGTGTAAGTGTCCACAATGTTCACTGAACATAACTTGAATTGTTAAAGTTCTACTGTTCTTGTATGCGTCAATGATGCATAGAGAGCACCATTCAACACGTTTTAACTTGTTCAATATGTCAAATGATATTTTGTAACTGTCACTACACCATCAAAGTCAGTGCTGGGAAAATAACACCAAAAACCAAAATATCCCAACAAGTCCAGTTGGTTCTGTCAAATGTCACTGCAGTATTGTTAGACGATAGTTAGGGACTTGTAAAAACATAACTTGGTGATTATGGGATCGACAGACAGCCTTGTGTTGCCTGTGACAGTCGATGAACCCATTCACACTTTACCATCTATCATCACCTCTGTGATGCTTCCAAAATGAGTCCTCCGTGTGGGCTTAAATTGGCCAAGGACAGCACAGATGAAAGATAGCCCATAATGAGGTTTCTCCCTTAGGAATCAATGTTTAGCTTTGTCCCAGGGGCCACTGAAGGTTGTCTGTAAAATCACTCTACTGCGGGGTCTTAGCCTGAACAGCCAGCCTATCTATCACCTTGCCATCTTGTTGATGAGCAGAAGTGTCTATACAGTAACAAAGGACATTTTGGGGCACCCTTTGGTATTGAAAAAATTAATACAAGAGCTGTATCGGTGAAGACTTGTCATGCTGTGTCTTCTGCTGGCAATGCGTGTTACCTCCCTGATCATTGCACTGCATAATCAAATTGGCCTTTGGGAATCAGATGACTTTGTGTCTGCGGGAGATAATGCAGAATATGATGATCAGCTAAACCAGGCTTGACCTTGTGTGTCGGTGTAATCATCCCTGGATTGATATGAATCTGTGACATCAAGGATAAGTCCTTACAGCTTCTGACAGCTGAGAGCAAAGAGTGCAAATCCATAATCTTTCACATGTTTTACAACATTTACTTTATGTCTGACCTTTATACTGTAATTCAAGAAGCGCTCTGTGAAGCTAATTATTATTGAAGCTTAATTGAGTAGGAGTCTAAGAAGTTGTAGAGTAGAACTTTGCCAAGAGTGCAAATGGAGGGTGAATACAGATGTGAGTCTTTACAATTGGCCACTAGCTTGAAGGTGGGAGACGGAGGGAACCTGATTTGTATGATATGCACATGTCATGAACTGTGTCTGAATCTAAAACATTTTCTCTCTTTTACTTTCTCCCTTCTCTGCAGTCCGTCTGCTTTGAGGCCAGGCAGCTGTGTGGGGCACCGGGTGTGGATCCTGCTGGCCATGACCCACCTCACCCTGGACTTCTCCATGTGCAGCCCCCTCAGCCAGGGTCTGGGGATCAAACTCACGCCTAAGTCGGTGCCTCGCTCTCGACCTCGTTGGCAGCCGCTCTGGGACACGCCCAACAAGATTCACTGGAGAACAGTGAGCCCATTGGCCCGCCGGCTCCTAAACGCTGTCCCTCCACCCCAAGACAGCAGGGCAGGGATAGGACCAAAAGTCAAGGGTCAAAAGCATCGGAAGCCAGTGCATAAAGGACAAGCAGCATGTAAGGAGTGCCGGTTGACATACTCTCAAATGGAGACAGGTGATCCTTTGGCTGTAATAGCTGAAGCTCCAGCCGCTTTATCCAGTGGGAGCAGAGGAGACACGGTGAGGTTGTTACTTAGAGCCAGGAGGCAGCTCAAATGGGACAGCTATGACAAGTCTCAGGAGGGCCGGACTACTACAGTGGCCGGATTTATCGACTGGGGACCCACAGGGACAGATAGCATAGATGACGATGGCAAAGCGGAGCCCAACATAACGCTGTCCACCAGGGTCTCAACCACCACAGTGGCCACAACCACTAGCACTACAACCAGGCTCTCCCAAAGGACGTTCACTATGGTGACCACACCAGAGTCCAAGACGCTAAGCACCACCAAGGCCACTGTCAGCGTCGGGGAAACTGTCAAACCACCAAAGCCATATGGGGAACCACCAGGTAAGACCAATAAAATGCATATACAAAGCTAATCATCTAGTATTAATTGCATGGTTAATATGAGTGACTAAGCTAAAGAAATCCCTGTTTTAGTTGCCCTTCTTTTTAGTCACACTAAAGAGAAGACTTACCCCATGTCATCAATACAAAACAGATACAGTACTGTGAGGATGTTCCCTCAAAGTCAGCAGTGTCTATCTATCTGCCTTAGGTTTTCTTCTGCAGGTTTACTTTACCAAAACAATAGCTGAGACAATCAACAAACTAATGAAATCAGGACTGAAAACAATCATTTTTTGTGCTTGCACAGAGTCTAGATAGATACTGCAGGCTTTTACTCTCCCGAGTTCATATGACTTGAAAAATCTGTATAAATATATGGGAAATGTGTTACAAATTCAGAAATGATGCTTTTAATCTATGTTTGTCATGGGTCTTAAACTGTATTTGTCTAAGCAGACACTGTGGGGCTTGAACTATCATTTAAAATATACTAACTGCTATTATGCAGTTGCACTTTTATTATGCACCTGACACCTGTTTTGTTTGCATTTGCAGTAACTTAATACAGCAATATCCTGAGAATTTTACCGCATGCGCCCAGTTTGTAAAACTGTAAATATATAAATACTTTGATCAGTAGCCATTCTGCGCCCAGAGAGATGCTTTTCTGGGCTGGATGTTGGCCACCAGTTGAAGACCCCTGATGTATGCCAATGGCCAATATAAATCCACAGAGCATTCTACACACACTGTGACAAGCAAAACAAAACTACTGAATCAGATATGTTCCCAAAAAAGCATCAACAGAATGTTTGCCGTTGTGGAAAAAAAAAGTCTCCATGTAAGAGGAAACTTAAATGCTAAACAAAATAATATCAGTTGAAAGGGCACACTGGTCACACGGGGGAAATCCCCATTCACCCCTGCCCACAGGAGACCCAGGGTTTAATTGCCAGTAGTGGTACCTCCAGCTTGGTTGTGCGTTCCAACAAACACAGTGGGAGCCGGTGTGGGATAACATTTAACATTGCACTATAGACTTCTACTGGACGGTTGGGGTGCTTTCGTGGGTGTTATCCAGGGGGACGTTCCTTACCTTTTCACTGTAACACATAACTAATGATCCAGTAATGATCTGCTTTTTATTAATATGATATTACAGCTGGGGAAAATAGCAACTGCTTCACATTGAATGCCCTTGACCATAATGTGGCTCTCATGCCTGAAATACTGTACATGGGCATATGTGGTTTTTATGGATGGGCCCTATGTACTGGTCCCATGCAAACCTCCCAGCCAGGCATAATAGATTTATCATTTCATTAAGTCCATGAGGAGCACCAGCTTTTTAAATGGACCGTACAGGTAGTCATAAAGCACAAGTCATGTTTAACAACTTATGAACAAGCACTATGCTAATTGAAGCTTTCCCATTTGGTGCATTAATATAAATGTCATAAAATTAGGCACTAAGGGTGATCAAAACTCTTTGGCCACATCCTATTCAATTACAATGAAAAATGTCTTAAGACACAGAGGAATGTGGGAATGGGAACAAAAATGTACAGTAGATTTTAATGTTAGTGGTATAAATATATGTTGTGCTGTGGTGGCTGAGGTGAGTGGTGAAAGTATAGTGATGTGAAATGATATGGCAGTATGTAATTGTCTTGTCAGTGTTGTTTTGATCTCTTCATTTTCTCTTGATTGGGAGGTGAGTGTGAGACCACCTGTGATTCAAAATGATAGCTTGATATTGTATCCTGGAGGAAATCAGTCACCACTGTTAACTGAAAGCTGATGAGGAAAAAAAAGGTCTGATTTTTCCAACTGGGTGCACATTGTTGTATCAATAAGCAGACTGTGTCTCATCAGAGCAGATGAATAGAGTCACATTTCAAAGCAAAGCCTGGGTGCTTAACGGCTGCAGAAAACTTTCTTTTTGCCTTCACAACACATTAACCCGTGTCTGCCTCATATGGGCCCCAAGGCAAGACATAATTACCACACCGACAGCGCAGCATTGGATTGCTGATGAAATTAAACTATTAACGAAGCAGAAGTGCTTCACTTTGTCTCTGTCTCTTGCTCTTATCTCTCCTGCTCTGTCTTTGAGGATGTTTATGGATACATTACCTTCAATCTTTGTCTGATTAATGCAAACTTAGATAGAACAATCTTAATCAGAGTAAAGTGATAATCAGCTCACATAACAATTTAAATCACCAAGATTTATGCTTGTTTATGCTTGCGATTTATTATGGCATGTATTCAGTTGAATTTAGAAATACTTTGTCCCTCGAGAGAGAATTAAAGGGAGGTGGTTTTGCAAACAATTGATGGACGAGGACACACACACATTGTGCACAACTCATACATAATATATAATATAGAGATAGATTTATCGTCACCACGCATGAAAATCTGAAAGTTTTTTACTGTGCAAGGAAAGAGAGTTCTTGCGTTTTTCTGTCTTACATTGGTTAAGGGATTATTCTCTTTTTCAGTTCTGTTTTGGCCGTCACTTCTAACAGTTAGGAAAACATCACACTTGCCAAAGTCATTTCTGGTATCACGGCTGCATTGGGATTTAAGCAATGGGATTTTCATCCGTCTCCAGTTCTTCTTGGTTACATTTACACACACTGAAGCTTTTTTGATATCGGATAGCTATTTGGTGCCTCCAAGACGTAAACTGTAACTGAAATGTTATTTTGAACCTCAGAATCCTCAGGATATTCATAGTAGTTAAAATGTACACATCCTTTTAACAAACATTATTTTGAGTTTACTGGGCAAATTAGTTGACACAGTCATCTAAATTATACAGTAAATTCATGACGTAAAGTAACTGCCTCTGTCATCATTCGGTAAGGCTGATGCATTACAGCACGACATGTCAGTGCTTAAAACAAAGAGCTGCTTTGGCACTGCTGAAAGAAGTTTTCTGATTCATGCTCAAACAGATTTACACAGAGGCGTGTCAGCCTCCATTTAAGGCTAATTTTGAGAGTAGGAGTTTGGCTGGTGCACATGCACACGATGTCATGATAATTGAGATGTATTACACTGAAAAATGCATAACCGGTTCAGAGACTGCGTATGCATTATGTATGTTTACTTTTGTGTATGCACAGACTTTTTAGTCCTGAATCTACAATATGTTGAGATATAAACTGTGTGCATTTGGCATCCAGCTGTATGTGGCTTTCTTTCCATTGTTGTGTCTTGTCGTCCTCCAGGCTCACACTCGCTGTGCCAAGTTAACCGTGACAACTATCTCAGGTGAATGGTATAAGATCTACTTATTTTCATGGCGATGCTGACAAATGCCAATTTCGAGTATTCAAATACACACGTGGCACGCTGCAAAACATGCAACTCCATGAATCCCAGGTGATCTGTGCCCAATGTGAGGGGAAAAACCATCAAAATCATGGTCTTTAAATACTTGTGTATGTCCTCATTATTATAGCAGAAGCACCCAGCTCAGAGTAAACCTTGAAGAGACGAGCAGTTACAAAAAGTCTTCCGTAATCTGAGAAATCTGAAAGAATCTGCAAAGTGTTTGTCCCAGTAAAGCATAGGGCATTTTGCACTTGATAAATTACTAAACCAGTTATCAATAAATCCAACATTTGTTGTTCTGTATCTACTTATTCTGTTCAGAATAGTGAGGATGGAGCCTACTTTATTCAGTATGTGATGTCTGTTTTCTTATTACCAGCTGCACAAACTTGATATGACCTGTTTGTGTTTCCTTATACAACTGAACTGGAATACATGTTTAAAATATTACTAATTATATTTCAGCCACTTTGGCTCAGAAAGTACATATCACTGCTAGTCAGGCTCTCAGTAACTGTGAGATTACAGTGTGTGCAATAAACAGGCTACATGGACTAAGTCCCTATGACTCATGAATACTGTAGGCAACTAGCACAAATGCAAGCCATTAGTGTACTTTGTCTCAGCCACGTAAGGCATGTGTGTATCATGACCGTAATCATCTCCCGCTGTGTGTGTGGGGGTGTGAGCACATCACTGTCAAACATGGATGCGAATGCTTTTTTTGTGGAAGGATGTAGAGAGAAGGGGGAGGAAATGATTTCAAGACGCCTCTCTCATGCATAAAAGTACTGTATACAGTGAACAGTTCTCTGAATCTCCCAGTTTCTAGCTCAACTCTGCTCCAATGTAATCATTAATACATCAAATGACGATGCATCTTCGACAGTCTGCTGCACCTGTTTCACCATGAAGATAGAAAAGAAACTCCGAACGGCAAGCTTCAGAGCACACTGGAGAAGTTGTCAAAGTTTCCTGCCTCCCTAAATGAAATGTCTCCTCACATTTAGTCAGACACTCTCACTGCACAGTAAACACACGCACACACACTTTGGACCAACAGGCAGAATCTGATCATTGTAAGTGTCCTCATTATATTACCTGTACAGAGGAATTTCATTCACTCATTTCTTTCATAATATCAACATGTATGTAATACTGGCTAGGGCCATTATAGCACACACACACACACA
>NW_023339707.1:6873272-6898811 GCF_004916995.1 Morone saxatilis
TATACATATATATACATATATAGTATGTGTGTTAGAATTTTCTTGGTAGCTGTGTCCTGACATTTTTTATCAATATTGCTATATTTTAATGCTTTTTATGCCCTTAGTTGAGTTCTTTCCTTTTTTAGTGCTGAGAATACACTTTTTCCAATTGTAAAATGACGACATCTGAATCCTGATCTTAATTTACAACGAAAATGTGACCTGGCAGTCAAGTGTGTTTTGTTTGTATTAGTTAGTGTGAATAAGGTCTGTTGGTGTTTTTTGGGAATAGGGGGATATCAGAATAAATCTGGAAATCTGTTATCATTGCATTAGGGGTTATATATTGACCACATATTTAAACAATGTATTTAAACAGACAGGTCAAAATGACCTGATGAAGGGGCAAAACACTGTTTCTTTAAACATATATGTGGAGCCGTTGGTCAGTGTTCAGAAATGAACCGCAGACTTTATATCCACATGCCTGGACGAGTGCTGTGCTTGTTTGATTATTTTTTCCTTGTGTGACATTTTGCCAACCAGTTTGGCTTGGTTGGAAACCAGCTACATTAATGACACAGAGCAATTACATGACAGCGCGCCACAGCTTGTCTGTGTTGCACTTTTTGACTGCAGGCTATGTGTCTTTACTCCCACTCACTGTTGACATTGGTAGTGCAGGACAACAAAAGGGACAGCTCTTTCTGTCACTGCGGAAAATCCAACAAGTTCACACCCCTTCCCAGGATATTATTATTGTTTATAATTGGTTAATAGGCCTACCCTCTGTCTCATTTAACTTGTTAGAATTTCTTCCTTTGCACTATTTTCATGCACAGTTTTACGATTATCAGTGTCATCTGTCGGCACACGGGTCTCAGCTGAAGTTTAATGACTTGCACCCTTGCTGTAGGTGGCTGTAATTCTGTAATCAGGCACATAGCACAGCAGTCATAGTAGTAAGTCGCCATAGACAAGCCAATAACCTAAATGTAATGTGTAATTTCCTGTGTGGAGACAGTGTGCTACCAGTGTGCATGCTCGCCATCAGAATTGATCCTTTTGCATTATCTCAGTCAGTCTGGATAGGAGGTGTCTGGATGCTGCAGCTTTTAGTGAATTGCTCCTGTTGATCCTGCTCTTGCAGCGCTCTGGCCATCATACAGGAGGTGGGAGGAGAAGAAGGAGGAGGTGGTGAGGGGTGAGGGTTATAGCGGTGGTGCCTCCAGATGCTCGCTGATTGTTCCCGGCGATTGTGCTGCTAGTAACTGCGACCCCCCTCTACTCTACGCAGATGGAGCTGTCAGCTCCATTATGGGTATGAGATGATTAAAACTGCAGTCAGTTAAGCCACTACTGATAACTTGAGTCTTGTTAGACAGTCTGAGAGTCACAAGGTTAAGTGTTTCAGATTTGTGTGGAGTAAGCAAAAGGTACTGTGTATTGAAAGATACAGTAGGGCCTTACAGATCTGTCTAAACGACACACAACTGGCTATTTGGAATAAAAGACATCATCCAGTGTAGGAGCCTGAAGTTATTTAAAATAAATAGATCCATCTGACAACAATTCACATCACGTTATCAAGTTTGTGAAGGGAGTGGGGGGTTAAATGAATGGAGTAAATAAGTAAATCTGTAGCGCAAAGCGAGCACATGTAATATATATGTTAAGGAATCTATTTTTAAAGAAGTGAGCGCAGTGAACATTGTAATGCAGCATTATGACCTGTGGTAGACCTGTAGAGGCGTACAATACAGCCTCTTCAACAGCGAGAGACACACATAGAGACAGAAAGAAACCACTTTTCCCAACGGTTACCATGGCAATCCAATAAATTTGCCATTACTCTGTATTGACTCTCAATAAAGTGGGTAAAAATGAATCTCCTTTTCTCGAGCATTAAATCTGGACTAAAACACTGATGCCTGGTGACAGGCGTGCAGAGTCAAGCCCCCTTTCCCTGATTTACAGAAAACTCAGCCAAGAAGAGATGAAGGGGCCAGACTGAGCAGATGCTGTTTCACTTTCTGTTTCTCCACTGCTCAGCTCTTTCTTCATGGCTTGACACATCTGCCTAAAGGAAGAGAGGTGCAGATGTTGACTGAGACACTATTTTGAATGCGGGAAATTGTTCTGCCAATCAGAAGGATAAGGGCAGGGTTTTAGGATGACCCCCTTTCTTAAACTCATTTGAGATTATTTATTTAAGCTTTTGAGAGATTTTCTGTTTTAAAAAAAAAAATGACATTGTGTTTGCTTGACAGGAAAGACAGAGAGGATGACAGAATATACAGAAGAATTGGACTCAGATCCAAAGCATTGCAGGTGCATGGTATGCTTCCCAGCCCATTCGCCTGCTAAACAATTCGGCTAAGCTTTGTTTGCTAAAAAATACCTCCTGTCACCACCATGACAGTACACAGATTTCAGGATGGTTGATTGAAGCTGCCTTAGTAGCAATGCCATTTTACACCCACCTGAAAATTGCAGTAATTTCCATTTGTCTGTTAACAGGATGAGCCACTGTGTGTTCCCCACTGTTCCTATTACAGGCTGGCACACAAGACAAGTGTATCCTCCTGTAAGGGATGTCATCATCGAAGCAATATACTTTGATAACCCCCTTTTTTGAGGCCGTTCTAGCATTTGCCATCCAGCCTGACTGAATTATCCAGTGATGCCTTTGACATTGAGAGAAAAGGCATGTAGTGTAATTGTTTCTGATATCTGCCTCTGCAACTTACACCTCTTCTCTCCCTCTCTCTCAGCCCCCTCTTCTTCAATAAGTGTTTTAGATTGCTCGGTGGCTCGGTGGAAATCAGCTTAGATTGACACTTTGACACCAACGTTAATTGGCAATTCCTAACTATCAGCAGGCTGCCTTTGACGGAAGTCTTCCCCCAACCTGTCCTGCTCATCTGCCCGGCTGTAGTAGAAATGATCTTGGTGGGGTTATGCAGCGCATTAGCGTGTATTGAATATGCCTGTGTCAATGTGCTTTGTGGTGTGCGGGAGTGAGACGGCTCAGCCTCTGAAAGCTGCAACTCCGTTTTACAAATGAGGGGCCTTTCCTACATTTTTCAGGAGCTTTTAAGCACAACTGCGTGGGTGTAGGCACCATTAGCCCTAAATGGCTCTTTGCAATGGATGCCTAATAGGGCTTACCGCTACATACAGGCTGTCTGGCATACACACACACAACTCAAGACAATAACTCATACATACATGCATAGTAATTAAATAGTCATTCTCTTCCTCATCATTTGTCCGGCATTGCCTTGTTATGGCATTGTTACTCAGAGGACAAACTGCCTGCAGTTTAGATGCTGTCACATAATTCACCATGTAAATTGCACATAGACAATTCAGGAATCCAGCAAGGTCAAAAACTGCCATATAAATGGTTGCATGCCATGGCTGAATTGTCTTTGGTTGCTGTAGCAATGTGTACTTATTTGTTATTTTAGCATATGGAACATATGTCTACAAGTACATTATTTTGATTTTAATTATTTTATTGCAAGATGCTGTCTACCATGAAAACTTTAACTATGAGTGATATTGTTTATTCATTGAGTCTGTATGTGTTCAGGCAGAGTAAGAATGGATTACTGTGCTCTTGTTTCAGTCATATCTTTGAAAAACCATTGGATATGGCTGCATTTATGGCTGAACAGTGGCTAATCATTTCAACCACTAAAAGGCAAATTAAATATACCAGGTTTAGAGATAAACGCTGCAACACAGCACTAATTACCACTTCACAGCTTAAGAAATATTTCGAGTTGTAAACAAAATGTCTCTGTGTGTGTGTGTGTGTATATTGATATATACTGATCAGCCATAACATTATGAGCACTAACAGCTGAAGTGAATAACACTGATTATCTGGTTATCATGGCACCTGTCAGTGGGTGGGATATATACATTTTGTCCTCAAGCAGGAAAAATGCGCAGTGTGAGGATTTGACGACTTTGATAAGGGCCAAGTTGTGATGGCTAGACAACTAGATCAGAGCATCTCCAAAACTGCAGCTCTTGTGGGGTGTTCCAGACCTGCAGTGGTCAGTACCTATCAAAAGTGGTCCAAATGAAGGCTGCCCCGTGTGGTCCGCTCCAACAGACGAGCTGCTGTAGCTCAAACTGCTGAAAAAGTTTATGCTGTTGCCAGAACACACAGTGCAACGCAGTTTGTTGTTAACACAACATTAACATTTTATCACCCTAGAAAGAAATACCTGTTTCTTCAGCTGCTAAATGCTCCACTATGGTCACCAGCTAGTCACTAGCTTTGTGTTTGTCTGCCCTTTTGTGCTCACCAGGTAGTGTACAGTGGGTTTATCAAAGCTTTTTCACCCACTGTGTCTGGAAACAAGGTTGCATAGGTACAGTAAGGTTGATGGTTTAAAGACTAAAACAATTAGCTGAATTGCTCTGTGGGAACAGCAGAGTCAAGTTATAAGTCTCTGGGTTTGTCACCATGAGAGACACCTCTCACATTGCACATAGTCATTTGGTCCATGGCTATATTCTGCTGTTGTTGTGGTAACAGGTATTTTAAATGTATAGCGTTCTACAAGTCAGTTTGCAGACTTGGCTGTCGTCTTGACCTTTTTGTTTGTTGGCCATTTAGATATTTTAACTGAAGAAAATGTTGCACTAATGAAGATCAATAACAAATATCTGTAATGCAGTCAGCCTGAAAACAGAGATAATGCGATGTGTAGAAACCATACCGAGGAGTTTTCGAAGGTGCTACAAACCAGGCATTACCCGACACGCATTTATTGACCCTGTACTGTGTTTTTGCTTCTAAGCTGGAGGTCTTTTATTAAAAGGAGGTAGCAAGGAGAGATTTCATTTAACCACCATGCTATTCTTTGACATCTTCATCAAACTGTCACGGTAAAGAAGGCCCAAAATCTCATTTATTTCTTGCTGGGAGCACTGAAGGGAGCTCAAATCCAGAGGTCACAAGCTAGCTGTCCTCCGTTCTCTGTATCCCTTTCTGTCCCTTCCTGTTTTCTGTCTCTTTCTCTCTCTGTCTATCTCCCTCTCAGCCTCTCTTTGTTTGGCAGTGATCTGACCAAACAAAACCTAACTGGGTATCTCTAAAGCAAGGTGACTGCCAAAGGTGATTTTTCAACCTCACTGCCAGGACACAATGAGTTTTAGATAGCCAGGCCAAATTTCCCTCCCTCTAACTGGCAGTTCTGGATGAAAATAGAACTGGCCTCTGCACTCACATTTGTCACCCATGTCATTATCTGCTCTATTATCCCTGCACCCTTAAACGGACAGCCCTGAAAATTAGGTTATAATAGACTTAATGTTGGTGTTTGTGTTGCTGGACCTCATGTTCTTGGGCTCATTTGTTTCATTAAAGAGCTGTACTAGGAAAGTATGCCTATTTTTGGCTCCAAGTAGCACCATGAAGCAACTCTTAATCAGCTATTTGGACTTAAATACCCTGAAAACATGTAACATAGCATCAGTAAACTACATACAGCATCCTCATGTTTACCAACTCAGTCAATTGGATTCCTCTGGTGTAAAGTCACAGGCTGTGTTGTATCTACTGACATCACATTCATCAATCGATGGTTGCATGTGCTTTATTTTACCAGAAGTGTCATTGTTGTCCACTACAGAGTAGAGTCTATTAGAAGTAGGTACAAAACACAACTTATTGTGTTGCCACAATGTGATTTAATCAGTTGTGGTTATACAGGACAAATTTGCTAACTGCAGATTTTAATTTGAAATCTTCTGACTGGGAAGGGTCCCCTTTCACTGTGACATCAATGTAAAATGAAACAATTCTCAGTAGAGACCTCAGCTATTGATCAAGGTCAGGGGCAAGCTCCATTATGCCTGAACTTGGACAGATGTGAATTTATAACTGAACGCTTTCAACTTAACAGCCTTGGCGTCAGCCGGAGACAGGAAGAGTGAAAGAGGAGGGAGGGTGGAGACGGGATATGAGAGAAATGCAAATGACCAGATAAGTTAATGTGCCTTTGCTGTGGCAAGGGGCTCTGATTGCACTGGGAAGGTAAGGCTTCCCTGAGCCAGCCTGAGATATCATTAATCCAAGGTTGACCTGGCCTGCCTTTTTGCACGGGCCTCCCTTTTGCACGGCCCTGCCCACAGAAGTTTATTATCCAAGAGGAGACTGTCCAGGCAGCCGGTAGGCAGAGGAGAGGCCTTGTGCTTTTCCAGAATGACCGAGCAGCACTTCCTTTTGAGCCGTCCAAAGACAAATTGGCTTGGATCAGCTGCTAGGCAGCTGGCTGATCGAGAGGTGAGATGTATAAGGCCCACGTGGGCATTTTCATCATGACGGCTTTTCTTTCTAGTCCCCCCCCCCCGCAGCATGTCACCTGCTGCTGTGTGTCATTGTGTCCTAGTCGCTCTTATGCTCTATCACTCACCCACACACATACACAACACACTAACCATACAGTGCAGTTGAATAGGCTCACACTAATCCTTACTTTAGACATGTATTTTGTTTGTGGATTACTGTCCTCTGGCAAAAGTGAGAGATCAGCACACACAGGAGTCTAAATCAGTCTTAAATAAGAACAATGCTTTTGTACATCAGTGGTACAGAACAAAGGGAGCAAGCAGAGAAACTTTGGTCTGTTGCACAAGGCTGCAGATTTCCTAATTTAAAAAGTAGTCATAATTTTATGGCTTTGCACCGTCCAGACAGCTTAGGAAAACAGGGCTATAAACCAGATACCTGGAAGTTGTCACAAAAATGTGTGGAGTTATGATTATGAGGTTTTCATTGCTTTGGTTTGTCTCATGATTGCACAGCGGTCAGTGGGTTTATAACCATTCTTGAATCAGACAACATCAGTGAAATTCATCAACTCATACAAGAGTTTATCCTCTATTGACCATGCAGCGTTGATTACAGGGGATCCAGTCTGTACAAGTTGTCATCAACCAGTGTCCCTGCTGTCCTTTTGATGGAAGGTTTTAATTTTTCCCAATAATGATTTTCTATAATGGGGGGCAGACAAGTGCAAGTAGATCTTAAACAGCACAGTTCATCATATAATGTAACAGTTGGTTTGTATGCGCTTGAAGAGAAGAAAGCTTGTGACCTGTGGACCTGGTTGTGGTTACTACTTCCTATTGTCACATTATCTGTGCTTTAGATACTAGCATCACATTAATATAGAAATATTTAAATCAATTAGCCATCGTTCAGTGTAGAAGGGCATCTATAGCTCTTTAAAGCAGCACTATTCAATATTGTTATATTTACACTAGATTAAATGACTTGTGGGTTACACGTAGGGACAAATGCAGATAATTATTACCACCTTTGCAGTTCCCCTCAGCTTCATGGACCACAAACTCCACCATTATCAACTTTGTTTCCAGATGCAGCAGCTTTTTTCAGCCAAAAAGCTCTAATGAAACCACTGCACGCTACTTGCCCAGCACAGAACAGAACACAGACAAAATTAGTGATTAGCGGGTGAAAATATTGCAGCATGTATCAGCTTAAGATATCCAGATATCTTTTTTCAGGAGGAGGCGGAGACCAAAACATTACATTACCTTCAGTCCAATCTCCACAGGTGACCAGAGACACTACTCCAACTAAATGTTAATGTTTCTCTGTTGCTGGATGTTTAAATAGGCATTCGACTAAAACATAGGTGTGGGCAATCTGATGATTGTAGATAGATATTGTGATCTAAAGTGGCCTTAATCTGCTTTTCAGGCTAATCGCAGAGATCGCTGTATTTAATGTCCTCCTACTTCTGTTTCCAAAATTCACATAACCTCATTGACTGGAGGATCTGCACTACTTGGACAACCAAATATGTTGATGTAGCCAACTAGATGGCTATGATGATAGGACAGATTACATCACGTGGCTCTTCTTTGGGTGTCATATCATAAACAGTTCAATTGATTTTTGTATTGTTAGTGTACAATTGTTATCTTTTGGGTTTTGTTTACAATTTCAACTTAAACTTAACCATTTTGAAGCGAAGATGTGTAGTATCTTAAATCCAACATTGTGTTGGGCACACAGTGCTAGTGGAGAAATTTCATGTCTATTTCAAGTCTGGTTGCAGTCTACAAGGCATTTCAAAATTGAGGAAATGGTCCTAAGAACTGTCACAACACAATTTTTGAATTATGTGTCTTTAAAATATTAGGGTACGAGGTATCAGGTGAATGCTGTGAATGGTGTAGTTGTGGGTTATGCTTGCAGTGCTGGGCACCAATTTTCTTATCCACAATTTTGTACTTTAAGTTGATCACAATGAGTTTAATTCACATAAATGTATTCAATTTCATATTGTTCTGATTGTCTTGTTGCCTGTGTCTAATTTCAGCCCTTTCATTAGCTGATCATTCACAAAAATCACTTTTATTTTGGTTTTAAAACTGTTTTAAATTTAATTAACTATAACAGCGTCTGATTTCTCTCTTTGGAGCTCTTAAAAATAGCATGAACACCTAATTTATTACTTTATCAAACCAGCTTTAATGTTATGTATGTGTGTATCCTCATTTCTCTACACTGCATTACCATGTCTCCCTTTTCAAAGCGTTCAGACTACCTATCAGGATCTTCTTTTGATCAGATATTTTATTTGATGTACCATATCAAGTAATTTGCTCTCCCTTAATGTTTAAATAAAGGCCTTGGGGCAAAAACTACAGAGATACTTTCAGGGGAGAACAGGTTATAAAAGGCACACCAGCTCTTAATGTGCTGTTTGGGGATTTATTTGGTTTGGAAGAAAACTTGGAAAGTCTTACTTACTCGGAGTTAAGACTTAGTATATATATATGCATAATACAGTCAAACAATAACTAAACGTGTGAATGTGAGTTTATTTTCTTATTTTTCTTATTTTATTTGACATAAGAATAATAAGCCGTACTTACAGACGATTTGGACTTGGTTATCCATTACAGTCAGCTGTACTATAATGGAATAATTTATATGACCGCTAAATTATGAATAGCAGTGGATGGCACTGTCATCAATACTTACTGAAGAGCAAAATTGTTCTGGGTTGTCATCCTCTACTTTTTAAGTGAGCTGCCCTCAATACTTTGTAGAGTGCAGTGGGTTTGTACAGTGCACAAAACAAAAGTGAAGTGGCAATCTGCTGTGAACAACAAGAGCAAAAACATTTCCTCCACAAATAATGTAAATCTCTGCTATTTTGTTTATTTGTCTTTTTGCAGGTTTGGCAGTTCACCAGATAATCACAATCACTGTGTCTCTCATTATGGTTATCGCAGCCTTGATCACAACACTCGTCCTTAAAAACTGGTAGGAAAGATTCCTTTACTGTTTACACTATAAATACATCAACTACAGAACCACACACTTTTTTTTCTCTTTAAATCTATGTAGATGACCAAAGGTACAAGGTATGATTTTATGTTTGTTTCTTGTCTTTGGTGCGTGTTTTTGTAGCTGTGCGCAGTCGGGAAATGGCCGCCACAATAGCCATCAGCGCAAGATCCACCAGCAGGAAGAAAGCTGCCAAAACCTGACAGACTTCACCCCAGCCCGGGTGCCCAGCAAGGTGGACATATTCACTGCCTACAATGACAGCCTGCAGTGCTCACATGAGTGCGTTCGGACTGCCGTGCCCATCTACACTGATGAGATGATCCAGCAGACGCCTGTCTACAAGACTGCTTACAACGGAAACAGGTACGCTGGCCCTGGACTGTTTATAGCACAAAGGTGGATGCACACTGGAACATTTCTTCAGTCAGCCAGCACTGGAAGTCATAAAGCATAAAGACTTTTCCAAACAGATGTCTCTGTCCACTACAGTTATTATCACTAATGTTATTAGTGTCTAATAGCCTAAAAAAAATTGGGTCAAGAAATCAATGTCTATTTCTTTATAATAATGGTTTTATGTGGGGATAAATGTTCTAACAACTTCCACATTAAATTACAAAGCATTCAAAAAGATGACTAATGTAAATAGATGAGAAAGAGTACATTGAAATAACAATCCTGATGAATACTTTTTCCTCATGAAATACTTTTTCCTCACACTCTTCTCTTACATGTGTGTTGTTATTCTGAACCGCAATCGGCTCCCGTCAGAGCAAATCAGCACATAAAATGTTTGCCTTTAATGCTGTTGTCCATTGCCTCATTCCTCGTCCATCTGCCTGACACCTGGCTGAGCGGTGTGGGCCTCAGCACGCTCGAGCTGCACACGAAAACCTAAATCTACCACTGATTTTTGCTGTTGTGTAATGAGTCAATTTATAGATGTAGGGCAATGGGATGTGAAGTCTTTACAGTGCCATTTTCTGTTCAACTGATCTTTCTGGCAGTGGTTTAAATGGTAGACAAATATATATATATATATTTGAAAACTGAACTTCAATAACCAGAAGTCCTGTAATGTGATATCAAAAAATTGCACACAACACATCCATGTTTACCCACCCAGCTAATCTGTGCTGCTTTATACCAAAAGACAGGCAAGAGATGTAACATTGGTGAGTCATTGGTGTGTTTGCATTTCACTCTGAGTTGAAATCGTTACTCTCTGCGGGTCTTTCTTTGTGATACAAGCTGACAAGGCAGGTGTGTTTGACACAGAAATCTGGCCTATTGTGGTATTATACCTCAAACAATAATTTTTATGTAGTGTTGACAATAAGCTCGGTAGAGTTTTGACAGTGTTTACTGTTTTAGTGGACAACAGTAACAGTCATCTGAGCTGCAGGGCCAGCAAAGATGGTCACACTTACTCTGTGTCCAAGCCCTGTAACAGATTCATTATGCTGGCAGTGAGGGTAGGATCATTCATCTGGTGCAAATAATGCCTAGCTTTATTTATTTAAAGTCATGGAAGGGTAGATACGTTTTTACTGATGTTTAACAACAACATTGCTGATTAATCTGTGATAAGAATGTGTTTGTGATCAATTCTACAATGTTGACAGTGGCGCTAGAGGTTAACTAGGGAGATTATTACAGTGGGCCTTAGAGGATGTATGAAGTAAAAAAATATTCAGAGGAAAATTATCAACGTACCTAAATGACACTTCAAATATTTAATCAAGCAAACTGCATCATATCCACCAATACGAGTCTACTTAATGTTCTCACCTCTTGCACTTTATTCTACAGGCCCTCCCCCACTGAAAGACAACTGATCCCTGTGGCCTTTGTGTCAGAGAAATGGTTCGAGATCTCGTGTTGACGAGCTGAAGGCCTTGTTCACTTCCTGTGGGTGGAAAAGACTTCCTGAATTCACGCTCTGGTGGGTACTGTGCCACTTTGTCCCCTTGCAAATCATCGTCTGAGCCTTAGCCACCTCGATCCCTGTGGTGACGCTGCCCCACTTTGGGAATAGAAGGGAACTTGGCATATGTTTGTTATTTGTGACATGATTATGCTCCTTTCCAGCTTCTGCCCAGGGATGAAAAAAGGTTGAGAAATCCATTTCAGTGCAGTATTGAGAGGTCTTAGTAGTTGAGATAAAAGACTAATTATGTATATCAGTATTAATAGGCTATATGCTCACAATTAATAACTTCACTATTCATATCTGAAGATTTTCATTAATATTTATGTCACCACTCGCATTCTTACACCAATAGCATATTGTTTTGAACATCTCTAGGAGTGAAGAAGCACTTTCACTTGACTTGTGACATATTTTTATGCATGGCTAATATATGCCAGAATAGCCTGCATTTGAAATTCAAAGCGTGAAAGTTAAACACATGCTCTGGCCCCACAGTATTGCTGGCAGCCCGGGGGGAGGTGTAACGTCTGTTATTGACCCAGATTTTAAAAGGAATAGATTGCCTGCAGGTAGCGTAGTGAGAGGACAGCGCCTCGCCGTTGTCTGGACACACATTAGTCTCAGTCAGCTCAGCTCTACGCAGCGTGCTCCCAATGCTGCAGTCTTAAAAGACATAACATATTCCTTGTTATTGTACTGCAAACTTAATGTATTTCCTAGCCTTTATTGTATGTTCCGGCAGGCCTTAACGGTGCATATTTTTAATGCAGCATTGCCATTCCATGTGGTTTGAGAAAGGCACTGGGAGGAACATTTTCTGGCCAGAGCTGGATACCAGTTTCCCCTAACAGAAGAGCATATTAGGCTGGTTTTGAAAGTCCCACCTGTGTTACAGTGGCTGTTTTATTTTGCGCTGAGCCCATAATGAGGGGGTAATTGTGATTTTGTTCTCCGCATCTCCACAGGATCCAGTTGGAAACAAGAAACACACAAAACAGCTTCTTTTGTAAAATAGTGTGATCACTCTTTGGACACTGGTGAAGATATTTATTTTTCTAGAGATGACAAGCAGAGCAGCCACAACGCTGCCACTCCATATTTCCGGGAACGTACAGTCATTTAGATATAGATTATATATAGGTATATTTACAGGATGTGTGGGACAAGACTGTGGACGTCAAGGATGTCTCAAGAAAAACATTTGACATTTGAAAAAGGAACCCACGGAGTTGCTGTGGGTGGAAGATGAACTGTATTTCTGAACAATGTGCCAATAATGCCACTATGTGCCACAACCTGGATAGAAGAAGTTTCAACAACAACTGATGGACATAACAAAGAGTGCTATATTAACCCTGTATCGACTCCAACTACATTGTTTTTTTGTTTTGTTTTTTTAAAGAAATGTGAAAGATAAAAAATGCAACAAATGTATTTGAATATGTTTTGAAATAGTTTTAAGAAATGTGTTGCAAAAGAGTCTAAAAGATATTTATATGAAGCATAACTCTATTAGTTGGGAAAGAGAGAGGATGGGAAAAAAAGACATGGTATATGCTTTATTGAACAGTTGATTTTAAAACATTGTTTCTATAGGTCCCATTTTAAAACAGAATAGTTATGTCTATTTTTTTACACAGACGAGTCTACCACAGCCCTAACAGTGGAGGTCCGAAGCACTTGGAATTCAGCACTGTTAATTAAATACTCCTGCCCAAGCTGAGATTATAACAAAGAAAACAATCTGAAATACACCCAGTGCAAGCCAATTCAACGCCCTCTCCAATTGCTCATTATGTAAGATTTGTACCTGATTTGGCCAGATGGAAAAACAAAGTACTGCAAAAGTTTCTGTGGTGCAGGATCAACACCACAGGCTGCAACAAGTCCCATAGCAGCAAATTCATATATAGATTGAGTGAGGACAGCCACAACAGACTGCATGGAACTGGACAGGACATTCATACTGCCTCAGGTCTGTCTAGCTCTATTGCACACTTTATGTTGGTCTCAGTTTCAGCAGCTGTTCGGGATAAATTCCAATGATTGGCTATGATTTAGATCTGCTGCAATGCTAAAAGGGTGGACAAGATTCAATTTGGGCTTCAAATTCAAATAATTTATGTGATAATTTGCATAAAGAGGAAAGAGATTGAAAAATCCCTCCACGGATAGTAAATTAATATCCCCACACAACTCCCACATTGGTTCCCTTTTGATAAATTATTTTTGAAACCTAAAAATCAGAAAGTCAAGAAGAACATGAACCAATTTGTTGAAGATGGAGCATAAAATTTCCCCCAGCTTTTCAGAATGAAGAGTAAGCTGTGAAAGAGGTGCTGTAAAGTGGTGTCTCTCAGGATCAAGATGATCTGCATCATGTGTTTCTAATGCAAGATGTAAGCAGGGAGGAATTCCCTCACTGAATGTGTGGTAATGGTTAGTTAGCTCTCCTGAGCCAGATCCACTCAATACTTGAGGACAATAGTTCTAGCATATCAGAATTTCAGCTATCACAGCCAGGAAGTTGGTGGTTGTGCACAAATAGATTGTTTTAATTTGTGCCGAAGGAAGCAGAGTGCAAATATGATACAGACTGATGAAAAAGAAGGGTTTCATTTTGTTCTATCAAAAACCTAAAACACTCCGTTAGTGTATTGTTGAAGTAAGGGGATTATGACAAGCCAATCAGCCGCTGCCAAATTGGTTTAAACTATCTCTTAAGTCAAGGTGAGGGAACTCCATGGTCAGGAAGGACAGTAAAGCTCTCCTGAGAGCTTTCTAGCACCAATAATTATATTATCAACCTCAAGCTCAGAAAGACAGATTGCCTTTGTGCTACAAAGGTTTTGAGGAAGTCGCCTACGAGTCTACCTTTTATTGTGCTGTGGGTTTGTACAAAGCACAAATACAATTCTGTAATTGTAAACGTTTTTGGCTGCGGACAGCAATATGTACAGATTGAAAAGGTGGGTTTTATTGCGTGTCGACGGTGGACCTCGCTTAGGTGGTGTTTAGGCTTGTACTCACTTCCTTACAGCATTCAAGAAAACAGGTTGTCCCAGTAAGATCAGTATCTGTAAATGCGAGCCATTCAGGAGGTGCCGAGATGGCCTGGGATAAACACTGTGGTGCAAAACTCCTGCTTTTGCCCATTCACAACATGAAAACCACTCTCATGAATGACCCATACCAATTCAGCCTCACATGTGTGTCAGGCTGAGGAGTTGCTTCTTTGACATAACATATATTTTTTTGAATGAAGAGTGTTATCTTAACAGTCAGAGGGTTACGAAAACTTACTGTATATTATACACGTGTAAATGTATTTTCTATATATTTGCTTCTATTTGTGTACAGGTGTGTTCTATTTTTCAAGACCTCTCCAGTTTTTGGGAAGGTTTCAGCTAGGTCGGGGATAGTGTCTTTGTTTACATGTGTAACTACGGTATTTCTTTTAAAACACAAAACTAACCTTGTGCCAAGCTTCCTACCTGCACTTTCAAGCAGTACTTGTATTATATCTTTAGCTAACCAGTATAATACTTCAGTAGACGCTGCAATAGTTCAGAGACTGGAGAGTGATTTCCAGGTGGAAGACCTGAAAGTAACTGAGTGCTGAGTGGATCGAAGAAGTGTGATCATATCTTGGGTTCTGCTGTGTTCATAGATGGCTGGGAAACCAATAACTCTCTGTCCTTAAGCATCATTTCTACATGAATTCTAATATAGTGTTTCATCACATGAATAAAAAAAATGGTGTAGATCCACCAGTAGCTGCCAAGAAACCAACTAAACTTGATCTAGACTGGTTTGAATTCATTTGTCATAATTTCTCATTTTGTATTTGTATATACAAACTACAACCACCCCAGAAAATTTACAATTTGCCACATACTTTAATGACTGCAAAACTAGCATTTATGAGCATATGAAATAATCAGGGAAGACGTCTAAAGAAAGAATTATGAAAGGAAGATGGTGTGTTAAGTACTCTTTCGATGCAAATTGACCCAGTTAAAAAATGCCACGATCAGACTCACAAACAATGATGTGGGAAGCCATTCACTTAGATTCATTTATTGAAGTTTTTAAAGGATAATTTTGGTGTATTTCAACAGAGGCCTTATTTCTAGTAATGCTAGCTGTTGGTTAGTCAGTCCACCACAGACTGCTATATATCTATTTGATGGATTAGAAATTTGGTAGAGATATACATTGTGCCCACAAGATGAATCCCTGTGACTTTGGTGATCCCTTGACTAGCATGCTAACACGCTAAACTCAAATGGTGGACATGGTAAACATGAAAATGTAGCATGTTAGCTCAAAGCGAGTTCAGCCTCACAGAGACACTAGAATAGCTGTCGACTCTTCAGCAAACATTCCTATTGGTTATGATGACACTGTACTCACTGAGTAAATTGTGGAGATCTGGAACACGGCAACATAGCTGAATTTAAGTCCAACCGGTTAAAACACAGGAGCAAATTTGTGTGCACACATAGTTTCCACGTGTACGAAAGGTAAAAGTTAATCCTTAAAGTCTGTAAGCTGAACTAAGCAGCTTTATTTTCTCTTCCAAATAACTTTGGTTAACCTGGATGTTTCTTTATAAGACTTTATTTGACTGTTTGTATACCCTGTCTGACTTCTTTTTAGAAATGTCGAGTTCTAAGATCTCAACATTGAACTTGGTTGAGTACAGTGTTATTACTGACAGCAATGATGGACAAAAGTTTGAAAATAAGACCTAAGTTGAAACCCAAATGATCCTTAAAGCTTACATACTGAAGATTGTTAGAGATCTTGTGACCATGCTTTGAATTGCTATTTCGTCACAAGAAGGTTCTTGTGGTTGCCAAGTTTCTGTACAACTAACACACTGTCCCTGATAATTGTAAAATGTGACTCTACTGAAAATCGTTGAAATTTTATACCAAGCTAATAATGATAGTGTGCGACTAATCTCGCATCCTTTGAAACCTACAAAATCAGATAGTTTAATGAAGCGAATATTTGACTTTTCGAATTTCTTTGTGTTTCATACTGTAGGGTAAAGGGTTTATTGGGTCTTTACTTCAGTTAGCATTGAAAAGCTTGTTTGCATTGTTAGCAACTCGTTAAAACCATGCTGCCAGCTAAAAGCAATTTGCTTTGCATTCCTGAAGGACACGGGCAAAAATGTAACTTGCAGCACATATAACAGGCACGAATATCTGGAGACATCGGCATACACCCTTCCTCCTTTTACCTCTGTCTGAAATCAAACTGATATGTAAGGAATTGCCTTACTGCTTTCTTGCCTTTTCAGTTTATATTTCAGGACAGTTGATGAGTGTGGTGTATTATAGCTAAGAGGGAGGAAAATGATTCCACTCCGCTGGTCAGATTTGATTCAGGAAACATTATCTGAGAGCAGTGCAGGCAAAGGCAGAGGGAACATGGGGGGGGGTGGTCTCTTAGAAAAGTCTTAAACAGACACCAAAGACTTGACATGCCTTTTTCACAACGAATGATTTTGGGGCTCCCGTGTCTCTTCAGCAACCCACGAAACCTATGCTCCCTTCAGCACAAACAAGCTATCAATCAGCAAAGGTTCTCCTGTCAAGATGAAGGATGTGCCGCACACTCATTTGCAGGGACTGTGATTCCTGTTTGCATGTCAGACCTACAGAGTGGAACTTATTGACGTATGTGTGTATATGTGAATTAGGTGTCGGCTGAACATCCCCAAAGCCAAGGTTTGTTTTTTCCCATATTATTGGACGCATTCACGAGAGGAGGAATCAATGTATCGACTCATGGCCTGTCTGATTAGTGTAGAAAACGTATTTCACAGCTGGCACTGATGGTGACGATTTAGATTTTTAAAGAAGTGGACAGCATGTCGCTCAAACAGTAATGTGAGACTCAGCGGGGGGAAGGAAATATTTCAATGAAGTCATACTCAGAGGAAAGGTCAAAGTTTATCTTCATGGACTGATATGTATCTTACTTAATGCATTTTTTTTAAACTGTAGCTCCTCACTCCACTTCTCCTCATCGTTTCACAAAATCACGTACTGTGCGCTTACTGTATCTAAAGTGGAGGGCTCCGACTCTCCTCTCGGGTCATGTTTTTACTTTTCTATGTACAAGAGCTAAGGCACTGTCACTGTCAGTGCTTATCAATACAGTCAGACTTGAACAAATGAAAACAACACTTAGTTTGCAACATCTCAATACTCCCATAATCCCTCTGCTAAATAGAGACTAGCTGCGTGACCCAAATCTGCCGTTCATTTCCATCAGAGGCCTCCGACGCTGTGGATTGAGTGGCACAGCAAGGAAATTTGGGATGAAAGGAAATTATAGATACATGATTGCTTGTTCCCTGAGAGTTGATCAATATCAGAGCGGACAGAGGTGTAAAAAAAAAAGCATAAATATCATATGTACACTTTCAATTTCTAGGGTTGAGGAAGTTGTTACGTTTTTTGTTTTTTCTTTCTTTTTGGGGGAGGGAAGGGCTTTTCACATGTGGGCACACAGTGGTTTTATTCATCGAAGCTGACTTACAATCACAATCCATATCTACCATGAAGGAACCTGACTCGAGTTGTGTTGTCGCCATAAAAATGAAGAGTTTGTACTTTGTGACTCTTAAACTTTTTATATTTGTGTTTAATATATCAATGAGTACCTCTGTTAACTTTTGTATAAGACTATAGTATATACAAACACACATACACACACAACACACCTCCACAAAAGGGACTCTAGTCTGTCTCTGTGACGGCTAAATGTTGTATAACTTTTATTTTGTGTCTTATGAACCACATCTCTTCCTTTTGTAGTTATTGGTAAACGTTTCGATTTCCAGGTGACTTTGATTTGGTTACTCTTGTACTACTAAGCTCTGTATTTGCAAGCACTGTAAATGCGATTCTCATTGGATTCGTCCTCTGTACATTTAGTACTCTGATGTTGCTATTAATAAAATGTAAAACAACATGGGCTTGTGCTACAGGGAGTTTCTTGGAATGAGTCCGGTGGAGGGCAGTGATCAGGGAAACCGCACAAAATAAATGATTTGAATATGAATTCAAGCTTGGTTCTGTATGCGTTTGTCAAATCAAATGACATGCTAATTTTAAAGTTGCTATGCTTAGTTAGCATTTTAATCAATAAATAATTATCTGGTTAAATTTGATACATTAGTATTATTACTGCCAACAAATGAGGACAGCACCGAGGGGAGCATCATCATCCAGTGGCATTTACACAGTGTGACACTGGATCAAGGGCCTGTTCTTCCAACAGAGTGGAAAGTCAATGAAAGATCATTAGAATATTATGAAGACACCACGGGCAAAATAAATAAAACTTCATAGAACATTGTTAACAATTTAACTATTTTCACAAGATATATTTATGTCTCCTTTGATGAAGTCTCATTCTCAGCGTGGAGAAAAGGATGTGTCTCAAAAGAGAACAAAGCATACGATGCTGGATAAATAGTTAATAAACTTAATTTTACAGTTAAAATTTGAAATGTCATTTGTTATAGAGGTATTGTGATAAAGTTGGTATCACAAGAAAATTCAACTATCTAAATATATATGGGCCTCTCACAATCTTATTATTATTTAAAAAAGCTAACTACAGGAAGTCATGTTCATGAGAAAATGATATCCTAAGACGAAGGTATGATCTCCAGATAAATGACAATAAAGGATTTGCAACTGAACAGAAATGATCTTGTTTTGTTACTGATATCAGTCGTGGTGACATTCTGCACGAGTCATCACAACTATTTTCTGATTTTTCCATCATTCCCATCAGAAATAGCATTAAAGTTAACTGAGATCTTGGAATAAGGCAGGATCATTAAAACCATAATCAGAGAGTTTTATGAACCAGTCAGCAGTTTAGCCAGGTTATTTGTAGGTAAAACAGAAGACAACTGAACGATTTCATGACAAGAATGTGCTTCAACCAAACCTTAACAAAAGTGGTTTCAGATGACAAAATGATTTATGTGTCGTTCGGGAAGGCATAGACCAACGATGTTTTTTTTTTTTGTTTAATTTTGAGAACTTGTTGGCTGAATATGTGTATGAAAAACATAGGTCATTGCCAGCTCCAGAGACCACTAGGTAATGGTTGCGAGGGTCATGGTTCAATGGTTTCAATTGATACGGCACCTTAAAAAACTTTAATATTTGTCTGCATATTTACATTTTTATGTATGTAAATGTAAGCAGGTGTGCAACTTATAAAACACACAACTATATGAATCTAGATCTAATATTAATATTATTTTTTATTATTAAACATTATATAAGCTGCTGGGCTGTAATATCACTTTGGTTTCACAGTATTTGTGATTGGCTGTTGTAAATGCATGATTATCTCTTCATGGTACTAAATGAACTGGGAGTCTATTTGGGGTCACTGATATTGGAACATCTGTTGATGTTTAAAAAGAAATTAGTACAAAACATCTGACAATATAATATCACGCTGTGTTACTGTCAATATTATTGTGGTCATTATGATCTAGTTATTGGCTCCAATGTACTATTGCTTTATTAACTGATGAAAATAAGCCTGGCACCATGGTCTGTCTGGATAAAAAGCTCCGAAATGAGCAGTGACATATTTGCAGGGAGAGCCATAAGTGCTGCAATTGCTATTTTTCTACCTGATTAAGGTGTGAAATGTCTTCTCAGCTGGATTTTCTTCCAATCTAAAGCAGTCAACCATTAATAATAGCATTGATTAAAGCTTTGTGAGCACAGCCCTTGTTTGTTTAGTATTCACTTCAAAATGGTTTTGCAGGTTGGGTGGAGAATCCTGTTTAACATTTCCCCCAAAGTCACAACTGGATCTCATGAAAAAAGCCACTGACATATTGTGGCAAAAATGTATATATTTATGTCATGTGAATCTCATGTTTGTAGATTTGGGCATCATTCATATCTGTACAGTAACATTGTACTCACCAAAGCAGTAGCTGAGATCTGGGAACAGGCAACATTGCGGAGAGGAAGTTGGATGAGGCAAGAAACTCCAGGAGTTAGACAATCTGACAGCTTGTCAACAAGCCAAATCCACATCTAATGAGTTGTAAAAAACAAGAATATAGTGTTGTATAACTCACTAATGTAACATATATGCTATTGACTTGCTTTGCTCTAAATATCATGTAAAGGAGATTGAGTGGTTTTCCAGTAGACTGCCTTAGTGCTTTGAAGGATTAATATTAATTAATATTAAGTCAAATTAGTGTATGAATGATACAGTTGAACTTTTCGTTTAAAGTTTTACTTGTTTTGATCTCTAATATCTCACTTTTTACTATATTTGAACTATGTTACTATAATCCTGAAACACAGGTTCGGGATGCACTTTCCCAGGTTTTAGCAAACCTAGCAAAGCTATTAGTGGTGTCTAACACAGGGACAAAACAACAGATGGATGGAGACATTTCCTAACTTTTTACACCCACATACACACGCTCAGCTGAGTCCATCGATGAGAATAACTGTTAATTTTTCCCAAGCAGCCAGTTAGTGTTTTTCCATTCAACAACCTATCTTCTGATCAGAGGCATCTCTCCCATTCTCTGGGTTGTCGTATTGTGTATGTCTCGCCCTCGCTTTCTCTCTCATGCTGTCTGACTGTTTTTAGGATCACCTGGAGATACAGTTCTCCTCTTCTGTTTGACGAATCGGCATGGGCAGAATGAGTCCTCCTCTGTGGTCCTTAAAGCCAGACTTGGTCCTCGGGGAGGCCTGGCAGGCTGCATTAGTATGAGGCCAGTTGGATCGGTCCACACTGACTGTGACAGGCCTGGAGCCCCCCTGGCTCCTCATACATTAAATTGAATTATGCAGCCCTTCCTGCACAGACGGGCCTGATCAATGGGGTGGACGGCACATGCCAACAGCTGCCAGGGAGATACTTTAGTACGGTGAGATTAATCCCTGCTGCAAACTTGCACCCGTCAAAGACTCCGCCACCACCAAGCCTAGACAGCGCAGTCAAAGTTGATTAGCTCCTTGGTTGTCTGGTATGGAGTGGAGAGACCAGACCACTTCTGACTGGCAGATGAGACCTGTGACTCCAGTGTTGAGAAGACTACCAAACTATCCCTCTTTCATTAAAATGTACAGCCATGATGGAGGTGATTGGTAGTCCCTATCCAGGTTAAGGAATTGTTAGTGCTTCTCCAAATTAAGATCACATATTCCAAACATTCTGCTACTTCCTGAATAAAAGAACAGTAAAAAAAACAAACAGTAAAACTACCAACAAATCTGCCTTAGTAAAGCTTATATTCTTGTATAAGAGTTTTCCTATGTATTGTAAAAGGAATAACCTTAACATTTAAAGTGCTAATTATTGTAACCATAATGACAAAGCCCCTCTAACCTTAATCATGCCACCATTTTAACCCAAATCAAGATCTTTCTGTAACCCTAAGCAAGTTGTTTTTGTGCTTCAACCAAACCTTAACAAAAGTGGTTTTAGATCAGAAAACGATTTATGCATCGTTCTGGAAGGCATAGACCAACAGTGTATTTTTTGTTTAATTTTAGGACTTGTTGGCTAAATATGTGCACAAGTACATAGTTTAAGTCACTGTAGTATAGGCTGTAATAATATGATGCTGAAATTCAGTTGTGATTAACAAATGTTCCCGATTGAAGGATTTCTCAACCTTTCTGAGTCACTTGCCCATCACTCCTTCTTCATCTTCATCCAGGCTCCTCTGTTTGACCAGTTTGGGATTTTCTGGCTCCAAGAAAAGCCAAGATAGTGGCAGACCGGTTAACCCCAAATCCAAGATTCAAAACCCTCCTTGAAAAACCTAGAGGTGACATCATGTCACTCATTCCACCTTTTTCTAAAATCTGGGATTAGAATTTAATACTCTGACTGAGGCCAAAAATATATTTTATACTTCCTGATAATGAGCTTAAAAAGGACAAGGAGCACCAGAATATTACACAGCGCTTATGGTCAAATGCCATGCTGTAAAAACACACTCATCCTTAGCGCCTCAAATAATGCATTGTTAAGTCTGCAAATGGCAAAACATTTTTGGGTGACAGACTAACTTAATGTCTGTCACTTAGAGGAGCTGTGAGATGCCAAAGGGTGAGAGAGACGGAGACGCAGAGAGAGTGAGCCTTGCACTGATTTGGGAGTTGGGACTTTTACCATTCCTTCAACAAACTTGAAACCAGAGGCGGCCCCAGGAACGCACAAAAATGACAATTTCATTCCTCTTGCAAGAAGACGAAACACTCCAAAACAGGTTAAAACCCGGAGCCCAGAGTCGCCAGAGGTGATTTGTGGTGATGTCATGCAGCTAAAATAGCTCCTCATTAGCACCTCTGAAGCAGGTCGTATGATTAATCGTCACCAAAGATTTACAATCCAATTAGAGAGTGTCTGGGTGTGGAACAAATGACTCACCTTTGAGGGAAACACATCAGTGAAAAGACCCAAATGGACTTTTTTTGGGAAATTTTTGTGCCTCAGGCTGATTGATGCTGAAGTGGATGGGCGAAGTCTCTGGGGATGTTTGTCAGATCCAGAGGCCATCACTCACCATGCTGGGTGGCCTGTCATCGAAACATGGCAAGTCAGTAGATTCACAGTTTATTCTTGACATCAAACGCTTTGTTGAAGTGATTTTACATTACAGTCTGTCAGAGACCAGCAACAAAAAAATTGGGTCTTAGTTTGTGAGTGTGCGTGCACACATGTGCCTCTGAAAGCATTTCTCTGGGAATGACTAATTTAGCAGCAAGCGCTTCTCCGCTCTCCAGCCTAGCCTGAAGTTTTAATCCCCACATTTGCATGGCTAAACATAGATCAGCCTCCACACATGCACACTGGATATCGACCCGAAGAATATAAATGCTTGTTTTGACTGCACATTGAAAATGTTGATTAAACATGCATGAGCTCGCTCCTTCTCTGTCTCTGCGGAGCCCTCTTTAACACTACCTGTATATAATACAGCAAGATACAATATGCACAAGTTCCTGACTGAAGTGAAACAACTTCAGTTTCTATTGTTTTGTGTGTGTTTTTTTTTCCTTGTTAGGGCCAAGCCACTCTGCGTTCCAAAGAGTGATTCAATTCCTTGCAAATGGGCTTCTCCAAGAGCTTCTTTGCTGAGTTTAAGGAGAGAGCTCACGGATGCAGAACGGATGCAATAACCGCCGACTCACTGGCTGATAGAATAGCTTTATCACACACTACTTGCACTGTCGAGCTGCGGTATTCTATCTTGCTGGTATTTTCACACACACACACACACACACACAAATGTACAAAACACACAAAAGCGCTAAATAAGAGGCGTGGATATACATGACAATAAAAAAGGCTGTCAGCTTCTGTAGTAACCTTAGTCAGAATATATTGATTTCCATTTAATTAAACAGGAATAAAACAGTGTGTGTGTTGTGTGGCTCGTGATAGTAGCTGACACTGAGCACATCTCAGCAGCTGCCTGCTCCTACTGTTTGGCAGAGCTTCTTATCTGAAGGTGCCTTGGCTTTTGGCTGGGAATGTCTGACACTGCAGGAGAAATACCCTGAATCACTTGTTGGTACAAGTTGATGGATGTATGGATCAATCAATGTATTCTTTTTTTCTCATGAGAGGAAAATACCCAGTAGTTGACCCAAAACAATGCCGATGTGAAAAATCCTACCTTCCTCACATTGATAATGTTCGATTTGTATATTTACATGTGGGATAGTAGAGCTCAGTAGTTAGTCAGTTTTACCAAAACATATGATGATAAATGATGATTGATTAACAGGCAATTTTCAAGCTGTTTCCCATCACAGAATATCAAACAGGGTTCATCCTCAACTGTTAGGGTGACTCAGTCGCTACTGACCTGCAGGGATGTGAATAACCACTGCGTTAAAGATATGTTTGCTCAGCTGGTTTTGAGGCCTTGGTTTTTGGTGGTGTTGGATTGAACTGTAGCAGCGCGGTCCTGTTGTTTTGCCCACCCCCTCTTTGAGAATGTAAGAAACACTGATACGCGCATACGACCATAAAGTGGAGCCATTTTTAGACAGGAACCCCTAATATAACAGAAGGGGTGGGTTTACTCCTGGATGACATCATATTTTTGAGAAAAAATGGTTGACAGGATACCAATCTGTGTCACCGAATGAGAAATAAAACATGAAACAGGACAGCACACAGGACAGCAAGGAAGAAATTAAATGACATAGATAGATACTGTTTACTACTAAATACTTAACAATGTCTTAACCTGTCGTGTAACATTCACTGACAATCAAGATACATTATTATTCATTTACACTGACATGAACTTCTTTTCACCATACATGCTGTTTCCACATCATATCATACATACAAGCTAAATCTTTATTTTCTATACTGAGGAAGATCCGCAGCTTGACTCAAAATTGCACTGACTCCTTGATCGTCCCTGACACACCCCCTCCTGGGTCTGTTGTCCCACCGCAGTCAGGTTTAGTCATGTTCATGGTGAGTCACCAAAATACCAAAAGAGCACAGACAAGGAGGAAAGGGAGATTTTTTGATGGTGCACTTGATAAGATTGCCACTTTTTTCCTAGTACAAAGCCCCAGTGCAATGCATCATACATATCACAGACTGACACCCCAGCTACTGACCCCTACAGGCTGCAAGGTCCATTACAATAGATAATAGGGACACAGGATGGAACAATCAACATACTAACAATGTGACCAAAACTCTCTGTTTATCTGTGGACCTTGAATGTCCACAGTAGATTTCATATTAAAAATAAATTTCATAAAATAACACTAACACGTAAAGTTCACTCAAGTGGCAACCTCTGTGGCTGGCAAACAAAGCCAACACAGAAGAAATAAAAACTGCAGTTCCTCGAACGGCTACTTGAGGCTGGCTACAGATGTAATAACTCTCCATAAGACCCGTATTAAAATACCCAACTTTACAGCAGAAACAAACATGTTTACAGCCTGGTACAAAAAACTGTTTTTGTCTCTATTGTTAAATTCCCTGGTCATGACAGGGGTGTATTTTAAAGTAACTCACCCTTTTAAATTATATTAAAGGTAGGGTAGGCAATCCTGTTCAGAAGCACGTTTTGTTATACTGGGTGAAATGGTCCCTCTGTTGTCAGAGGAATCAATTCGTTATGTCTTCAGAAAAAAGAACGGAGAAAATCAGAGCTCTCTGTCAGCTGCAGGACTGAGAAAAC
>NW_023339707.1:6898911-6908332 GCF_004916995.1 Morone saxatilis
TTTCATGGCATTCCATCAAATATCTGTTGAGATATTTCACTTTGATCCAAAGTAGTCCACCAACAATGCAATCCAGTCACAGTTGGGATATTTCTAAGGCTTGGATGAACATAAAACTCTCCCAGTTTAAATATCAGTCCAAAAGATTAACAACTGCGTTACAAAATATCAGGTACTTTGATAAAAAGCCGAGGTTCTTAGGTATTCTAGCATTGAAAGCCGTCAAATAAAATGATGGGAAAACGTGATTTCTCAGGAATGAAGTTGAAATAATTGAAAATGATGGTCCTAACATGGGTCGATGTTGAGGATGTTTTAAATGGTAACCCGGGATGTGAGAAAACCCTGTCTAGTTCATCATGGCAGTTTACACATATATAAATGCCAGTTAAACAATCAGCTGTTTTCAGCTGCTGTTGCTCAAGTCAATGTGCAATATGGCTGCCAGAGCGTGTGCTGTATCACCTACATAAAGTCTGCCTTTTTATCGTAATACAAATAATATTAAGAGAGTCTTAATAATAACACAGTATGACATACAGAAGTACATGAAGACAGATGAGTGTGAATATGTTGTAACATTCCCACACTGTGAACTGTCAGACATATTCTTAGCAGCAAGCAGCAACTCATGGGAAGGATGAAGTCACCTTCTGGGTATTGATTTCTCCCACTGTGAATGTTAAATGTTTATTAAAAGAGTTCGGCAGCGGCAGGAAAGGCGGGGTGCCCTGAGGCAATATTCTCTTCTCTCACTGAGTATGCTCCCCCACTTTTTCCTCCACCTTCACACCACACAATTATTTCCCTTTGAATGAACACAGATTGACTTCAGGACAGCCAAGATCCGCCTTTTCCCATCTATCTCCGGGGCATCACCCCCTGATGTCCCTCTCCTCTTGTCCACACAGAACTTTGATTACCTTCTCTCAGCCCAGTGGCTCTGAATGTCCGGACAGCCAGGTCAGGAGTCCAACTAACAATACGGGGAGTGCAGAAGAATAGGGCCGACTGAGAGAGATCCTGCTAGATTCACTGCCCGCCATCTGCGACTTGTTTTCTTTCAGCTGATGGAAGATGACTTCTTTCTCTTTGGCTGAGTTCTCTTTCAGCCAGGCGGGAGAAGATCAAAGCGGCAGAAGTGACAGAGAGAGTGTAACTCATTTTTAGATTTGACTTAGAAGAGTTTATACAGTACTGTACCTACTTTATACATGTTTCTCTTTTAATTGTGTCATTATTTAAACAGACAGATAAGGGCTGCATATTTGCCATCTATCTAATTGTGCTAGCTGTTGAAAGTGAATCAATGCAAATATATTTAAAATGTTCTCTTTAAACACGCTCTCAAAGGGATTGACTTAAAATCAACAAAACCTTATCTTTAACTAACAAACAATACAGGTCAGTTTTTTTAAAGTACACAGTTGACCCCAGCTCCAACTTGAGGGGGTTAAATGAGATCAAAGCTGGTTCTGATGTTAATATTTTAGGGAGAGATTGCACTTAGCTATGAGCTGAAAGCTTTCCTGTTGGTTTTCCGCATTGAATCACTCCTGATGGGAAACACAGCCACTGGGGGATGAAAGAATTAACTGAACTTATGCACTTTGATGCAACCAATCCCTAACATTGCGTGTGTGTGTAAGCATAATCATTAAGTGGATGATTGGAGTGAAGAGGAAGTTATGTAAAGATGCAAATACTGTAAATGTCTTCAGGAAATCTGATCAAATTAAACATTACAGCTCATTGTAGAGAGGTTTTTATGACCAATAAGGCTGATGGTTTTTATACAGCTTTACACACACAAGTACAACTTCTTTGTCAGTCTGCTGCGTGTCTCTGAGTGGAACTATTTCACCGTGTATCATGTTCCATTATGAAATTAATTTGCTCAGTCTGACATATTCCCATCCAGATGCTAATTGCCTGCAGGCAACAGATGAGGTGGCACACTGTGATTATAATCACAGATAAGTTAGAGATTTTCATATTTTGCAGACAGCGTCCCGCCGGCTTGACCTTTCAGCTGTTTTCATGGGACTGCCCTGTTTATGATCAATACTGCAGCTGCCCCTCTGAGGATTGGGCCATGTGCTCAGAATCCTTTTTTTCTTCCTCATAGTGAGACTGAGCCTTACACTCAGATTTGGTGTGTGTTGGAAGGCTCTCCATTTGTTTTGGTATATGAGAGTTATGCCTAAGCAGTATACAGTGTGTGTGTGTGTGTGTGTGTTTATAACACTATAATGTTGCTGTAATAAGCATTTTTAGGTGTTTCTTGTTGCACAGTATTACATCAGTTATATTGGCTCCTATGAAGAAATATTATTACAACTATGTTTGACTATATTGTCATTCAGTCTGTTCCCACAGAAGTAGTCATAGCTGTTGACAAATACATTAATAAACAGTCATATTTCCTTACAGTTAATGTATAATGTGTAGTTCTGCCTTTATACCTTTCTTTACACACACACACACACACACACAACACATAGCAGTGTAAACAGTGTCTCAGCTCATCACTTGCTGATACTAAAGTCACACAAGCCTACATATTAAATCTAAATATTTTTATGACATACTATGCCAAGTGTTAGCCTGGTTCCAGACCTCCAACCTCGCCAACCAAATCTCATTTGATTTCATAGTGTGCCCATGGCTGTGTCAGCTAATTAGAGCATTGTAGGAAGGTGGGAATACGAATTATTATTATTATTTCTACGTACCTTACTAGCTTCCTATCTACATCCATGAAGAACAACCACAGAAAAATCTCCACAAAATAGCAACAAGTATGGATGAGATTAATGCAGCTACAGGTTGCTATTGGAAACCACTACACAACAGCTTCTGTGTCGACTGAAAATGACACTGGCTCAGGTGTCAGCAACCTTTACATTCAGAAGAGCTATTTGTCCAAAAAAAGAAAAAAGAAAAATCTGTCTGGAGCTGCGAAACATATTTGTTTTCTCGCTGCACATCAAGCATGTCTGCAGTGTTGGTTGTGAAAGCAAATGAATCTGTCCATGCACTATTAAATTCTTTATTTTTGAGACTTTTCCTGTTTTGGATTTGGAATCTATAGCTACCATAAATAGGAAGAATCAATTATTAGCCATGAAGTTTGACAAAATATGTGGAAAAGGGCAGCAGGATTTAATGTATGACTCATATTTTAGTTGACGAAAGTTGGTGTGTCATAGCTACACAATTTAACAATAGGAGCCGCAGGTTGCCTACTCCTGCACTGGCTGAATGGATACATCTCCCCCACTGCTTCTGCTCTAATTGGTTGACATTTGTCCCAAGAAACACTTACCTCATAACGAAATAAGAAAAATCAATTAATGGATACCTTTTTTTGTTCCAAACAACCTTGATAATAACAAGATTTACAGATTTGAAATTATTCTGTGTGTGCTGGGCCTGATTCCTACTAACACAGCCACCACTTCTATTAAATGGCATTTCATACAGTTTTGCAACTACAAAACCCACAGACCCTGACAGGATATAGGGAGCAACAAGTGAGAGAGTTTTAAGTTTGTAGGTAAAATGACATCATTTCAAAACACTGAAATAAATAATTGTTCTTATTAAAATAACTTTAACACTTTTAATTGGCACAGTGAGCCAAAAAAAGAACATTAGTTAACACACAGACATGACACAAACTCACCTGGCCAGATCTCTTATGGAGGAACTTTCTCTAAAAAACGAGGAACCGATCAGTGATCTGTATTTGAATGTATGGCTGATTGTTATAATGATGAAGTTAATGATGGGAGCGTCATTAACACATACAGAACAGCACCATCCCTCCCTGTACTAGAAATACAGACAGCTCCACTGTCAGTATTGTTGCAAAGTTTGAGCTTTCAAAGTCATTTCAGAAGGTTTCATCAGTGGCAGCTGGTGAGAACATTAATTGCCAATCAGTTGATCCTCGCAGTTTGCAGGGGTTAAGACCATCTCATCTACTTAATGTCATCTACTGTCTCTCCCTCCTCACATTGATCGAATGTTGTTTAATTACCAGCCAACTGTAGAGACTCAATGAACTATTAAATAACTTAATGATTTGGCACTTTCCCCCCAATAGCTTGGATCCAGTGAAGCGGCTCCCTGCACATATTACACAAATGACTGCCGGCGGAGGCGTATCAGCCTAGTGCTCCTGTACTCACACCAAACACATTGTAATTTAGTTGCTATGAACCACAGAGGCCATGTAAGCACCTCAGACATCATAAACACTACAGAGAAAATGGTTATCCTAGATTTCCTCTTTAAAGGCCTTTAAAAAAACATATAAGTCATTTATTCCTTCAGCGTTTACTCCGTCCCCTGAGCTTGTAATACTCTGAGCCTTTTAAATTCACCTGCATTGCACTCCCCCCAACCCAACCCAGAGGTGCTGTATCACCAAATTGAGCAGGAGCGTTGCAGGTTTTATGGATTGGTGAGATGACTGCCGTCAAGTCCGCCGTGATCCGCTGTGTCAACACTTACCTCTCCTACCTGTTTTTTCTAACAGCTTAAGTGGAAAACTGAACGTTGTGGATTATTAAAGGCAGCTAAAAGGCAGCTGTAGTAAGTTGGTGCCACTGGAGAGATGTCAACCCCATACACGCAGTGGCCGAAGGCAGCTTTCATCTTACTAAAGATTCTTTTTACTGTCTGTCAGCCTGGAACCTGGAGAGCTTGCAGTGTATACAGTGCACCAGCTATCCTGCCTGCCTGCATCACCACTAACAATCACTCAATGCAAATGTATGAACATCTTATCATAAATCATTCAAACATCTCTCTGATCTTACTTTGAACTGAAAGGGAATACATAATGTACAGTCTTACTAAAGGGCCATACTGGTAGTTTTCCATATTTTAGCCCATTAATTACAAATTGTGCATAAAACATCACAGCTGGACAGTTTGCAAAGTTCTCTCACTTTACAGTAATAAGAAGCGTATATGAAGTTTGTGTTTGTTTATATTGAAGCTAATGCAGTGGTTAATCCAAGACATGCTCGATTTAACACTAGCCTTTTCACAAAGGTCATATTTGCTTATCATTTGTGTGTTGAGTAGGATTATCCAAGAGTACTGTGCAGACAGTAGAAGCAATGCTTTGCTTTGACTACTGAAACACAAATTAGGTCTGGGTGTCCCTGAAAGCACTAATAAAGACAAAAAAGTGCCGATCAATTGATTGTGCTCCTTATTGGCTCTTTGGTTATTTTAAACTGAGGAATGTACAGTATCTTATTGTACACATTATACAAAAACCAGGCAATAAAACCAGAGATTAAATTTTAAAAATTCAAGAGTTTACGAATTGATCTCACATAGATTACCTCAATAGAGTTTAAAAGTTAAACACTGCTAAAGATGACTTTCTTTCTGTTGTTCCCCATATTACCTTTTCCCTTTTTTAATCTCTCTGATGCAATATCATACAGTACAGAGGATCGTACTGATTTTGTAAAACTGTCATGTAATTGTGCTTGCTTTGGCTTTTTTATTAAAACCCAGTAATGAGCAAACCAAAGAAAGAGAAACCAAACAAATGACAGAGGGTCAATTTTGAGCAGCTGACTGGCAGGGCATGAAAAATGCATGTGTTACAGGTCACAAAGCTTGGTTTAAAATAGTTGTCGTCACTTTCCTTGTGCCCAAAGGCAATAGGTGCCAGTCTTTTGGAAACTATCCAAATAGGTTTGTCCTGTCTGTCCTGAAGTCCACAAAGACAGAGGAGGTGAGTCATCCATCCTCAGCCCTTTCCTTGATGCTGTGGCGCAGTCTGACCATCCATCCCTTCTCTCTGCATCACAGAAAAGCTATCCATTCATCCTCACTTTGCTTCAGCGTAACCATCCATCGATCTTCAGCAGGTTGCAACAAACATTAGCATCAATGCACCATACATCTTTGATGTCTTTAGAATACAAAGCATGTATGGTTTCCGAGCTTTTTACTAGAATATTATCTCACATATTCAATCATTTTACTTTCACAAATATGATTGAGAATGATAATAAAGTTGCTCTTTAAATTCCTTGAAACCTTGAGAAAAGTGTGAAAAGTAAAGTATCTCTCCCAACTGTCAGGGAACTTTTAGAGGCTTCAGTGACAGAGATAGATAACTGTCTGAAGTTTTGAAAATTTGAAGGAACTCGTGCCCTAGGCATTGTTTCTCAGTGCTCCACCCCTGTGCTGCTGTTGGAGATTTCAAATGTCAGGATATAAAGTTTGATTAGTCACCTCAAGGGTTTTGAGAATATTTGTGGCCTAATGGATGTGTTCCTACACTGTGCATGTACAGGTGTATATGAATGTGTTAATATTTACATGTACTTGTATGTACAACGGCCCATCCTCAGCTAACTACCCCAAGCTGCAGCTGTGTTGTCTCATCCTCAGCCCTGTAATGACATACTTAGAGCAGATGTAGTTATTACACACTCACAGAATATTAGGCATTTGTGTAAGAGAGATATTAAGAAACTGAGAGGAAGAACATTAAATATTACCCTAAATGTTGGGTTCTCAGCAGTAACATTCCCGATTGATATTGATAATTACTCCATAATAGCAAAAATATGTTACAAAAGTTAACCTCTGATTTCACACTACCATCCAAAGTAGAAGTTGCATCCTCAGTGATGTGCAGGGATCTTATGGTCAGCTTTCTGCTCAAATATAAGTAGTAGAAATAATTCCACCCAGAGAAAGTCGTTCAAAAGCTGTTTAAATCAAAACCTGCTCTATTTGAAAAGATGAAGACTAAATGTATATAAGAAATGAAAGGATGGTGTTATAGGGTTTATTGCTGTTTTATCTCTAGTGTGACATTCACAGAGTGTGATGAAGAACCTGGTTGATTGAATGTAGTCCTGATCCAGGACAGCACGATATAAGTCACTCAGAGGTTCATAAAATTCATTAAAGGAGAGTGTTGAAAGTAACTCACTAGGTGATACGATATATAAATGAAAGATACATAAATGAGACTACTGTTTTAATCAGGAGTACTGTTACTGTATTATATCGTCAAGCCATCAGTGACAGCACTGAGGGCTCTGCCGCTGAGCAGCTCTTTAGCCAGTGAGAAAGGAAGAAATCCTGTGTCATCTTTGATTTAACATGGTTTGTATGGATTTCAATGGAAGAGACCTTAGTCACCCCAGTCAAATTAAATTCTGTGTTACTTTATAACTTCCTGAAGTAGTTCTAAACCATCCTAGCTCTATGAAAGGCAGGAGGACTGATGGAAAGATGTTTTGACTTGTATCTGTGATAGCGCCACTGATAATACTGTATACTGGTATGTCATTGGTACAGTTGAAGGTATTATTACTTTAATGGAGACTTTTGAGTGTTTCAATTATTAGGTATTAGAGATGACAATTACTTCTAGATATCATATCCAAGCTCTATTTCCTGTCCTGTAAAATGTAGCCTTAACATTAAAGTGTATTATATTGGACATTCTATAGTGATCAAAACTTGAAAAAGAAAGAAAAAAAGTTGAAACGGTGGAAATAGAAGATTTTATCAGAACATCCATAACATTTCCACACTGAAGAGTTAAAGTCAGCACTTTAAAAGTCAATATGCTATGATCGATATTGCTGAAAGTTTGGTTCGTGGTCAACAACCGTGTTGAATGAAAAGCTTGTGCTTTTTCTCTGAGGTGAATTATTTGAACTAGGTCACTCATGGTGTGCAGAGCGGGAACAGAATGACCATGCAGCTTGATGAAGAACACTTGAAACCACCCCAGAGGGAATGAGATATGTTCATTGAAAAGAAAAGAACCATCAGGTTCATTTACTGAAGATTTGTCCCACGGTTTTGTTTACTCGCCTGCAGAACAATAGGCAAAGAGCCAATAACATGCAGTTTTGTGCACCAACGAAGTGAACAAATTGCTTGAAGGAAGACAAGCAACTTTGTCTTTGCCCTAGATAACTGAATTGTGTCTCTTTTGAATAGCCTCATTCTCAGTTTTTATGTCATCTTCTTTGAGTGCCACTTTTGCAGCCAGGGCTGCCAATTTGCTAGACAAGACCAGACAAGGCCTTTTGCTCCTGAGTGACATAAGCAGGTACAAGTGATTTGAAACTTGCATCAGGTACCTTGGCACATAAAGTTTGAGCTTACCAAAGCAGCATATTCCCCCAGACATCATTCCCTAAAGATGTCCTGGTAGTTCCTGCATTCCCTCCCTTATCCTCCTCTTCCCCTGATTCACAGCTTTTGCTATTGTAATGTAGGGAGGGAGAGTAGAAAGTATTGAAAGCCTTGTTTTCAGCAGCTGCTGTGTGTGTCTCTGTTGAGTTTTTCCTAATTACCTCCCAAAGGAGCCCTACTGCTGTCAGACAGAAAAAGAGGAGGGAGCGAGATAGAAGAGGGGAGATGATGTAGTGAAAGGATGGGAAGAAAGACAGAAGGGAACAGGAAGACCGCAATACATTGCAAAAACAGAGCGAGTGAAGGGAAAGAAAGTAGAGGCAAAAAGAGGAAGCTTGGATAAGATCTTCCATTTAGCCTCGGTCTATCATGTTTACTGTCACTTCAGCTCTGGAATACAGCTTGAACGCCTCCATCTCCAGTACAGGATTTTAAAAAATGCATGGAGCTACTGACTCCCAAAAACACTCCATCTTATAGGGTTATAACATACGAGTAATTGTTTTATCATATATGCATGTGGTGTACATGTGCACAGCAGTTCATGACAGTGATGTTCTTGTGTGATGGACACATATAAAGTATATACCACATCCAAAGGATAAATGCTAGAAAGCTGTAGAAAAGACCCTATGAGGTATTATCTGCACTGACAGTGCAGCTTTTACATCCTCTTTACTGTGACAGCCACAAGTGGCAACTACAGTTTAATTTCATGTTAAATTTCCCTTAATTTCTCAACCTTCTCCTGACTCAGCAGCAGTAGGTTCAATCGACTAATCAGCAGCCAAACAGAAAGGTGAATGAGCTGTAAATGTGCGTACCTAATGATCAATCACTAATTGTGAACCATTGGGGATCCTTTTTTCTTTTTTTTGTAAATTATTTCAATTCAGACATGTTTAAAGACATACATACAATTAGGCTGTTGGAACAAAAATGTGTGTCTGATATGTTTGTTCTGCAAAAAAGGAGAATGATTTACTTGTTCTACCTTATTAAAATTCCAGTATCTATGAATATGCAAATTCTGTTCATTTCTAAAGTTTTACTGAACACAAGTTGTCTCCTATGTCACTGTTCAATCCATTCCTAGTGTATGTGTGCTGGCGGCTTCAAGTTTCTATGGCTACGGTCACACTACAGGTCTTAATGCTCAATCCTGATTTTTTGCTGAGATACAGTTTTTTTGCGTTGTTGTTTACATNATAANTTA
>NW_023339707.1:6908432-6913819 GCF_004916995.1 Morone saxatilis
TTCAATGACAAGTGATGTTCTGTGCTGATGGACACATATAAAGTATATACCACATCCAAAGATAAATGCTAGAAAGCTGAGAAAAGACCCTATTGCAGTATTATCTGCACTGACAGTGCCAGTCTTTTACATCCTCTTTACTGTGAACAGCACAATTGGCAACTACAGTTTAATTTTCATTGTTAAAGTTTCCCTTAATTTCTCAACCTTCTCCTGACTCAGCAGCCAGCTAAGGTTCAATCGGGGAGCTAATCAGCAGCCAAACAGAACAGGTGAGATGAGCGTAATGTGCAGTTACCTAATGATCAATCACTATTGTGAACCATTGCGGGATCCTTTTTCCTTTTTTTTGGTAAATTATTTCAATCAGACACTTGTTTAAAGACATACATTACAATTAGGCTGTGGGAACAAAATGTTGTCGTGATATGTTTGTTCCTGCAAAAAAGGAGAATGATTTACTGTTCTAGCCTTATTAAAATTCCAGTATCTATGAATATGCAAATTCTGTTCATTTCTAAAGTTTTACTGAACACAAGTTGTCTCCTATGTCACTGTTCAATCCATTCCTAGTGTATGTGTGCTGGCTACGGTCACACTGCAGGTCTTAATGCTCAATCCTGATTTTTTGCTGAGATACAGTTTTTTTGCGTTGTTGTTTACATTATAATTTAAATGTGACCACCGTCAGACTCCAGTGTGAACAGTCTATGGCCCCGAAGTGACCCGCATGCGCAAAAGAAGACGTGACATCACACGCAGCACGCTGTGTAAATATGGATGCTACACATGTCAGCCTGTGTGTGTCAATTTTAAAGTTGTTGTGCAATTGGAGCCGACAAAATTATGATGATATTTATGATATTGCTGCGTCCCACCTCCTCCAGCGCAGAATTGTGACATCTGTCTTACTTCAATGATGTTAAAGTCAGATACAATGCGACATGACCGTTCAGACTGAGGTTGCTTTGAAAAACATCAGATATAGCCTACATCACCCTAGGTGATTGACTTCCAGACAACTTGTGATATCACAAATCATGCTCATAGTCTTCACCCCTTAGAATCCGATTTTCAGTGAGCACAGAGAAACCTCCCACTTGCAGCAGATAAATGTGAAAATGTCCTTCTAGTGTCAAACTCTGCACATATATCATTCTGCACAGTGAAGCTCAAACTTCCAACTGTAGGAACAAGAAGAAACACATATTTTTGAGTGGAGGGGGACTAAAAGCTCTATTTTTTCTCAAAAGACAGAGTGCAGTTTGCAAGAGTGAGATTATTTTCTGGATCCTCTCTGTTCATAACACTTCAGTTCCACAGTATATGCAGCCTTCATAAAAAGATTTTGAAATTAAAAATTGATTTATTGATGAGATGATATGATATAACAACATTTGCTAGTTAGAGTACGGTTAAGTTTAACTTAAACAAATATAATCTGCTGGCAGCTGTGTGTGACCAACAATTTTTTTGAAGTTTAGGTGACCAGAGGCGCAACCAAAATCCTGGGCCCTTATTTATCAAACATTTCAGAAAAGGAAATCTGTCGTAACTGGCCAAAAGTTGTCAGTGTGATGCATTTCTGTTTTTTTAGACCTATGAGTCAAGGTTTATCAACATCCTGAATTAAATAAAATAGAATAAAGCATTTAGTGGCTGATTGCAATGTCCTTCCCTCCAAACATGAAGCACAAACTAGGGTGGCCATGCAATGGTCGAAAAATATAAAAGGCCCTATCTAGAGCCAGTGTTTGGTTTGTCCACTCTGGGCAACCATAGAAACATGGCGGTTCAACATGGTGGTTGGTGATTTCATTTATAAGTTAAGGTTCATCCAATCCATTCATCCATGGGGCTACTTTATTTAAGATATGCATGTTCCTGCTGTTACAGCGTATTTCTCAACATTGGGTTACATTACAGACAATGTAATATTACAAGGATCTTGAACCTTCCAAGATTAGTGACAAATTCTAACACAGCAGAACAAACAGGAGACAAATCCTCAAATTGATAGCCAGAAACTACATTTTCAAACCTAAATAATCTGGTTATTATCCACACATTATTATCCACATCCAAGATATTTCAGGTAAAGCTTTAACCTAATGTGATGTCTTTATTTTATAATAAATATACAACAGAACAGAGTATTCTAACAGCATAATTCTTACAATGGAGGATGACTGAGTGTCCAGTGGAGTTTTCATTTTAAATTGGCAATCATAGTCTGGGAGTGTGACCACAAAACACCACAGTTTCTGTGCCACAATAGCAAATTTAATATGAGAGTAACCATGTTTATCATGATCAGAGGATGAGTTGTTCTAACCCACTTATTATTTCATGCATTCACCCAAAACCAGGTTACTGGAGTAACCAGGTCAAGAATGTAGATCTCTGTGAGTGGAATTGAGGCCACTTAAGGAGAGACTCCACACTGCAGACAAAGAGCTATATTTTGGGTTATTTTAGGTAGTGCAGATTCATTCCACCATTACTTCTCATTGGAGCAACTCCAGATAGTCGATTTAACTCCCCTTTTCATGAGATGATAGCTAAAAACAACACACTTAAAGTTATGAAATTACCAAGCGTTCACATTGTTGCCTATTATAAGCAGCTCTTCCTTCTTGAAAAAAATACAGGATTTGATTCTGGATTGTGGTACACTTACACAGGATTAAAATCACAAAGGCTCTCTAGTTATCACAAATCAGGGGGTATTCCAGGTAACATCAGTCCTGTGTAAATTGGGCCTCAGAGGGCTATATTAAAACACATTCCCACTGTGATAGACTTAATGTGGTGGCTGTGAAAGTGAAGTGCTGCTACTAAAGGGAATAATATAATAATAATAAATTATATCAAGGGGGGATTTCTTTCTCAGAAGTCAGACATCATTTCTGCTGACCAAGACCGAAATGCTTCAGTTTTGTGTAATATCTCTTAACACATTGACAATATATTGGAAATTTAGAATAGTGCTCTTTGAAGCTGCCGTTTATTTCCTCAAATGCAGTGCTGTTACAAGCCCTCTTAATGTAGCTGTCCATGGTGCTGAAAAGGTACAGTAAGTTAATTCAGTTTGCAAGCCTAAAAAAATAAAAACATCACAATAGGAGCATTGTATCTGGTTAATTATCACACTGAGTACATGCTGAAAATATAGCCTACAGTCAAAACCTCCAGCTTGCTACCTTGTGTATAATACACAATGTTATTAAATCTAGCGCCGGCAGTTCTTGTACGCTTCCCCAAGGAGACGTATTGTCAGTGAATGCAGGTGTTGTCACTTTGTCATCAAATTAACATTCCCATATGCAGGCTCTGGTGGGAGCCAGAAAAAAAATAATGAAGTGCATACACACAGTCGAACAAAGAAGGTAAAAGGTAAGGGGAAAAAAAGAATGATGAAATGAAAGTTTCCTTAACTAATGATTCATTCATTCAACGAAACCTCTTTCCTGTCTGTGATATTCTTTCTTACCAGCAAGCAGTCAAACTGTACTGGCCTCAATATGCCCTTTCACAGCACACCTTTTGGCCTGTCATAGTATGAAAAGTACAGGTATTACTAATGACATTAACGATGGCTCAGTTCTATTTAAGTGTCTCAGTAAGCCATGACCATCAGCCAAAATGAACAATAGCAGGGCCCTGAAACTGAAGCTGCTGAATGGAATTGAAATGATGCATTTTACCATTTACACCTGTGCTTTTCCTCCTGTGACATGCCAGCTGTCTTTTGTGAAAAAGGCCTATCGGTGTTCATACCCACTTACTGTATTTTACTAGGCTACATTTATACCCCCAAAACTACAACAGAGATCCACTGTCACTGAAGTGCTTCACCGGATCCAGGCGTTATTGAAAAAATCTATGATGTGAAGCTTTTTTTAAACAATGAGGTAAACAAATAAAATAGGCATCTAAGAGTCAAAAAGTAACCCTGCATATTAATATTTGGGGTACTGTATTTTCAGGTGTTTGAATATTTTGGCTGCTGTTTGATGCGGATGAGAGGAGCTCATTTGACTGGCACGTATTGAAGTTCTGCCTCGATTCCAAGTCTGCAACAAGATACACCAGGGGCTGTATTTATCAAGCATCTCAACCACTCATCGGAATTGCACTGACAGTGAACCTTGGACTAAAAACACTCATACCTTAGAGTAGGACTTGAAAGAGATTAATAAAACGTCTTACTTTCAGCAAGGAGGAAGAGTAGTCCTAGGAGACAATGTAATGTCACTGTTAATGCAGCTGCAAAGTAGACATTATAATAATGGATTGTCTTCAGTTGTGGTTTCGAGTAGAAAAAAATCCAAAATGCAGATCATTGCAACAATCTGTTGGCTTTATGTGTAGTGGCAAATGTTCTAAGAAACGAATTATATATGAATAATTATTATAATTATTTTTAACTTTAACTCATAAATGAAATCACCAACCACCATGTTGAACCACCATGTTTCTATGGTTGCCCAGAGCGGACAAACCAAACTCTGGCTCTAGATAGGGCCTTTTGCGTTTTTCGACCATTGCACACCCTAGTTTGTCCTTCATGCTTGGAGGGGTAGGGTGAAGTTAGGGCATTGCAATCAGCAACTAAACCACAAGACCAGGATTTTGCTCACACCCAGCTGTGATAGCACTTTCACCCAGTTTCAGGAGAACAGAGGTATCACAAAAGGTAAACACATATGTGCTTCAGTTTCATTCAATCACTGCTCAGGCAGATAGGCAGATTGATTAGAATAAAGACGTCAGTACTCGTCACAGTTTACTTGACTGTCTCTTCATAAATAAATTAATGCTCCTTACAATTGGCTCTAGACAGACTACTTAAGTGGCTGAGTGCTGAAAACAGATCGGTTCTTCTGATCACTGTAAAGAGCAAATACTGTTTAAAAGGCACATTTAAAAAGGAAGTCAATGTAAACTAAAATTGATCCATTGATTCTGGCTTTACATCCAGCATGCTTACCTGGTATGAGCAGGGTAAAGAAGACGTTACATTTGTCTGTACAGAGTACAAAGTATACTTACTACTTACTATACTTGTATAAAGACATACTAGTACAAATCTTGCCACTCTCTATCCTCCTTGCAGACATTAGACCAAACACCCTGTAAAATTAAAAATTAAAGGACCACTGTGTAGGATTCAGTAGCATCTAGCGGTGAGGTTGCAGGACTGCAGCAAGCACTATAGGGAGCCCCCCCCCAAAAATGACTCATCTCATTCTTTAAAGCGGCTAACTAAAACACAAAGATTATAATTTTCAGGCAATTACACATTAATGAAAACATAACTAAGAGTATTTTATTCAATTTCTGCCATATTGTGCCAAGAGATCCCCCTAAATCTTACACGCTGG
>NW_023339707.1:6913919-6914273 GCF_004916995.1 Morone saxatilis
CCCCCGACAGGCAGCATTAGTAAATGTGTGCTGACAGCAGAGGTTACCTTGAGCAGGCCGCTGGACCTGGGGGCTGTATGTCTTCATTTACCCCAGTATCTGCAGATGCCAGGGAAAAGGGAAAGTTATTTTCTGTGTCTGGCCCGCGGGGAAAACTGAGGCTAACGATCTTGGCCATGTTGATTGTTACCTTGCTCCTAGAATAGCACTTTACTTTTAGGAGCAAGCGCCAGGGAATGCAAGCAGGAAGGATGACAAGGGGTGGGTGGTGTGTGACTATAGTAGAAGTAGAGGTGAGGGTTGGGGGTGGAGGTGTTTGGGTCACCGGCTAGACACAGGGGGAGAACTTTGGAC
>NW_023339707.1:6914284-6918190 GCF_004916995.1 Morone saxatilis
CAGGCGCCAAGGTGTGGGGTGTGATTATACTGTACCAGCGTGTCCACCTATTAATCATCTGGATTATTTAGGTCAGCCTTGATGCAAACACCTTCCATGAGGTTACTATACAGTGCCCCATAATATCAGTTCATAGGTTAGTATGGCATGAGGCTACTAAATATAAGCAGTATGACGATACCACTTAAAGGAATAGTTTTCTAAGATGCAATCGTCAGCATGCTAACAAAGTTAATAAGTTTACTACCCAATGTAACTAAGCATTATTTCCAAAGCCACATAACTTACTTTAATGTTTTAATAGTGTTTTTGTATAGTATAGTCTCAGTTTTCTTAAATTTACATAGAATAGTATAATTGTTTTGTAACTGAACATCCTGGGTTAGCCTAACTGTATAAACTTAACTAGGAAACAATAAATAGGACGATGAGTCCAAACCTTTCAGTTTAAACACTGTTATTTATTTGGAACATTACAAGCAACCAGGTGGCTATATAACAATATAAGAGATATAGAAATCTACATTTTTGGAGAAACTGCCAAAAGCTAAAATTGTAAAAGATTTACACTTGATATCGCCTATTCAATGATTAGAGCGTGCAGGTCCCAGTGGAGGTTATGGCAATTCAGAAAGTTAATGTTTTGGCATGGAGCTTATTAGATCCGCCTCCAGTAAATGAATTGAATTCCAACAAGTAACCAGTACCATGTTAAATTACTCACATTTATAGTTAGTCAGTTTTGCAGTGATATCTGCATCTCACAATACACATTGTATTCTTTACTAGTGGATCTTGTACTATTCAATATGACAGCCTTGCAGATGCATAGCAGCATCTTACAGGAAAGGCCATTAACATACCTTTTGCTCCTGCTCCCCCAGTCAAGATGGACGTGGGATTTATTCATGTCGTATCTAATTTGAGTGGATCACAACATATCAGGTATTGAATTAATCTGTAGATGCTCCAAGCTCAAGATAAGACTAAACATTTCTATGTATGTCAGTTTTTGAATCAGTCAGGTAATAAAATTCAAGGTTATTCAAAAATTGTGAATCACTACAAGCACGAGAGGTCCTTGAGCATACAAATAATGTGCACAAAAAGTATGAGGGTGATTGGTTCAGTAGTATGTATGTAGTAGTATATAGTAGAATAGTAGTATATAGCTGCAGACAGATACACATCTAGCAGTGAGGCTTATGCCTGGACAACATAATAACAGACAAATCTTAGAATTCTTCTAACATAGTTGACAAATTAGGTCCATACTGCACTTAAGCTTTTTATTTACACGTCCTCATAGATGACCATGGGGTGAGGATGCTGACTCTTTGCCCAGGGCATTCAGCTTTTGCCTCAGTCCTATGCTGTATGTAGTCATCAAGTGCATATTAAAGACTCTTACAAGATTAGCGTTAAAAGGACCAGTGTGTAGAATTTGTAATAGATAATTGATATTAGATAGATAGATAGATAGATAGATAGATAGATAGATAGATAGATAGATAGATAGATAGATAGATAGATACTAGGTATTAATAAGTCCAGCTCCTAATCAAATCCTTGACATTGTACCTGGTTTGATGCTGACACATTGCCCTTATCAGCTTTGAACAGAGAGCTGTGCCCTCTGGCTCTTTGGTTTTCATTATAATGGAATAGATAAAGAGCGTATGTGGACGGTAGGGAGCAGGAGTCTGAGACACAGAGCCAAAATGAAGGGTTATTACAGTTAAATACAGGCTGACACTCTGCCGGCTAATCCTCAGGGCGGCCATTACGGAGAAAACTAATAGGCACATCAGTAATCAGGACCAAATTCATTGTCTTATCTCTGCCCGAAAAGCACCTCTAAATAGCACTATAACAATCACTGTAAGAGGATCTCTTCCAATATTTAGTAAGAAGTACTGACTGTACAATTGGTTTGTGAGATTTTATGAAGTTAATAAACTCAACCAATCACCTTGAAAAGAATTAGTGATTTTGTTCAGATGCATCTCTACATCTCATCCTCATCCCTGCTATGAGTTTATATCACTACTATTTAGAGTGACAATGCTTTAAAATTACAATGTGTAAACTGAAAGGGGTCACTCATAGCGACAAACCCACATCACTTAACACCCCAGTTCTCTTCAACTCTACAGAGCTTTTTAGCCTCTTTTAGCTCATTTGATTCACTCTCACAGCTCTTTGTTTCAAGCCGCAGCAACCTTGTTTCAAGCTGCAGCAGGCAGACATTTTTAGCAAAAAAGCTGTGATAAACCCACTATATGGTACTTGCCAAGCACTAAACGTTTGACAGACACATTTTGGATTTTGGGCTACTAAAATAAAAGCAATTTAAATAAAAAGAATGCAGCTTTAAAGTGTAAAAGTAAAAAAAAACTATTAAATGTTAACGTGATGATTTCATGATTTTAAACACCACCAGTCTTCGTAAAAATTTGTCAAATATATATCTTAGCATGTTCATAATAACCACTCATCTGTTGAGCATACACAAACAATGTAGTATTTTATTTGTATTATACAGTATATATTTTGGTAAATGGTTATTTTAGACAGTAGTCTGCAACCAACTACAGTGTTGCAACAGTTTGGGCCACCCACCTTTGGAGGAAGTGGAACTGCGAGTGAGGCCTCATCAACCAACATCAGTGCCTGACCTCACTAATGCTCTAAATGGGAGTAAATCCCTGCGGCCAGCTTCCAAGATCTTGTGTAAAATCTTTCCAGGGGAGTGGAGGCTGTTAGAGCAGCATATTAATGCCTTGGTTTTGGAATTACATGTTCAATCAGATATGGATGTAATGTTCAGGTGTCCACATACCTTATATTAGAAAGTCAGTTGCCGAACGTGTTTGGTTGGTCATGAAAATGTAATAGCACTGAGCTAACTGTATTGACATTTGAAGAATGTCTATAAAATGTCAAGGGGGTAAACACTAGGTATTTTCATTAAATGTCCAAAGATGCACAGACATACACTAAGTTGGAAAGTATCCATCATTGAAATCTACCCTGACTGCTATTAGCACGCTCAATGTATTGAATTGAGTTTAGTTTTAATTTGTATTCTAATTTGACCCTGGCACCTCTGACTAAAGCTCAGGATGATTTTATTGGTCCCCACCTTGTAATCAGTCAGTTATTCATGAGTCTTCTGAAAACCAATAGTCTTACTCCTCCAGCTGCTGAGAGGTGGGACCATTTCACATTGTTCACAAGCTCAAAGTGTGTGGGTGTTGAAATTTGATACCGCACTTATTTATTTATTTTTTTGTAAAGCAACTACAAAAAGATAAAGATAAAACTCTGTGAGTTGCCACTTTGCTGACAGATGCACCCCTCAAGTGTTTTGAAATACAAAATGTGACTGGATAACAGGTTGAAGGAATATGTCAAAGCAAAAGCCAAGATTTGAATTTATTTTCAGAGCACCATATATTAAAGGCTGCTGCTGGATGTGTTATATGTTATATTCCTCAGTTATGAGATTTTAACCCAAGTTAATGTTTGTGTGTATTTTCACTCAACTTTAACTTACACTGACCTACATTCCCCAGAATGCCTTTTGGCAAACCCCAGAGAGTGTGCTGAATGAATAATGTAATGTAGGTGGGGGATGCAACAGTGCTGCTGGAGTTTTTACAGTCACAAAAGCAAGAGGCACTGTTCCTGATCGATATGCAACTTGTCAGGATGCTTTATCGCATTTCGGCTACTGTTGGTGATGGGTTAAGTATCTTTGCATGTTGGCTGGTGGGACTGACCTAAATGCTTTGAAGCTCTGAATCTTTGACCATTGCAATGGCAATCAACACCCACATCGGTATTATATTGCTTAAGGTTTTTTTAAGCCTGATGCCCAGTGTTTTGCACATAGAATGTTCT
>NW_023339707.1:6918284-6918407 GCF_004916995.1 Morone saxatilis
AGAGAGAGAGAGAGAGAGGTAAAGCATTTAGTAGCACGTTGGTTTTGATACCTTTGATGGTTTATGTAATTAAAAGAACAAGCCTCCTCCACAAGCAGCTAACTTGCTGTTATGAAAATGGAA
>NW_023339707.1:6918507-6918722 GCF_004916995.1 Morone saxatilis
GGGTGAAAAATCCAAAACATGAGTTGTGGTTTTTGGGTGGCTTTATAAAACATACTGCTGACAATTTAAGTCAACAGACAGGGAGCAACAGAAATAGGCAGGGCTGGGGCAAACCGGTGTGTGTGCAGAGCACTTAACCTAAAATGGTTAAGGGTAAACTACCCTTAACCATTCATTAGAGCAATGATGCTTGCTTTTGTAAAGTTATATACACA
>NW_023339707.1:6918783-6957440 GCF_004916995.1 Morone saxatilis
CACAAATCAATGTTTGCTCTTGCTTTATTGAAAGAAAACATTTCATGTTTACACATTCAATTTATATTTTTCCTTTAAAAACTGTCCTCTGCTTAACAACAGCAAAAGAAAAAGAAAAAAAACTAAATTAGAAATGGCTGCATTCATTGATGCAGCACAATAATACTCATGTATACATGAGTATTAAACGTTACGTTATTTGACTCTGTATTGACTGCTTGTTCTGTATTGGATTTACAACTCCTCCCATCAGTGGAGTGCTACATAACGTATCTACTTTCAATTTCATTCTCTTTTTGAGTGATGGGTCTCGGTTGGCATTTGTTGTAGTATCACCAGCCCATTTCTGGTTGTTGCAATCTACTTGATACAATTGCTTTAAGTAGTTGAAAGTGTTGGACCATGTAATCTCTATTTTCTCTCTTTCATGGAATTTATCTCCACATAACGGTATTTTAGAGACCCCCACAAAGCTCAGATTATAACTGGAACCCTGAGTACAGCCTGATAGAGCTGCTGGAGTGGCTCTATGAGTGGCTCCTAGTTGATTCTGAGAGACGGACTCTAAACCTGACATTTACTATGCTACGAAAAAGGTTTACCACTTGGCTGGATTTCCATGAAATCTTGGAACCATTATTGTCTTTGTCTGTTTATTAACAGAAATAAAAGCTATAGCTGTTTTTTATGCTAAAAAAATTTGTGTTTGAATTCTTTCTTTTATCATTTTACAGTCAGCTGAGCATGAACAAAATTTGTGAATGTCTTATTGTACTGCAGAAACCCCACAGCTGCAAGTTTCTCTGCAGTAAAGTATGAGTATTTTTATATCTCTACAAATTCCTTTCCACCCTTTTCCACTTTTAGTAGTTTTATCTGTTCTAAAGCTTTGAGAAAACACAGCTTGAGCAGCGGAGGTGAAATAGCCATTAATTTAAGGAATGCACCACATATGAATAACTCTTGGCTCTGTGCATATGGTCGCTGGCTTCTGGAGGATGATGAGTGTTTCAGGTCATGGTTCCCTCGTACATATTTCCCACATGCGTGTGGGGGCAGGCACTCAGTAGCATGATAACACACTCTGCTTAAATTACTGTCCACATCCCTCTCTGGCTATACTGACCAACTGGAAAACCCAAAGGAAGGCCCCTTCTGCTGTCGATGCCAGCCACACGCTAAGCCCCCATCTATCATCCTTGGCCTTTTTTTTGGAGATTTTGTCCTCTTTCCCGCTCCATGCCTCCCTCTATGGTTCTCCACGGGTCCCCTAGGCAGCGGCAGGTGCACTTGGGGGACTATGGATGGTCTTTGCCAGGAGCTTGAATGAAGCCTTTATAGACTGGCTTTCAATGTCCCCCCTGTTTCCCCCTGTGCTATCATAGGAAAACCACTATCATCACTGTTATGATCTACTGCCCTCCAAACGTGGCTTCTCCCCGCCAGACGATGGGCTTACAAAGACCTCCTGGGGGGTTGTGATGCTCCATTTCAATCAGGCTCATGAATCAGCCCCCCCCCCCACATACACACACAAACACACCCACCTCCTGCTACACACTCACTACAGAGACAGAAACTGCATGTAACTTCAAGGCAGCCGGGCTACGGTGACAGAGAACAAGATAGACACAGGAGTCTGACACCCCAGCTTTCAGTGGAATTACTGCAGAATTAAGCTGGTGAACTGAGAGAAGAGGAAAAATTAGTCAGCACAGCCTGTCATTGTCACTAGTCTAGCCTTACACCAGGGCCACTGTAAACCCAGAGATGCCAGTTAGCTCTTTAAAAATCTGCCACATTTTATCTAAACAAACATGTTATGCAACTCTCACCGATTGCTATGCAACAGTGATCCAACCTATTTTCAGCTCATAGGAGCTTTTACATTGGTTTTTCTAAACATTCAGTGTCTTTACCGGCAAAGAATCATCTAATGCACAGGATGTAATGCATTCCACATATGTGGTTTGTGGGACATTATTGTAAGAAGTGGATAGTTAGCATGAGCAGGTATAGTCACCATGGCAGACAAAGTGCCCATAGTCCGCTGGGTTTGTGTTTTGTCCTGACATCTACAGTATGCACTGGAGCCAACACAGTACCTTTTGATGATTGCTTTGCCTACTGGGCACTGACAAAAATAACCTCCTCACAAAACAGAACATTGAATGACTGACTGAATATTGAATGATTCTGCTTGTCTTGTTTTTAACCATGATAGCAGCATGGCTCTAGGGATCGCAATGTTGGCCGGTCACTTTAGTCCTAATGAAACATCTCAACAACCATAGGATAGATTTCTATGAAATAGATCCCAGAGGATGAAGCCTACACATTGTGGTTTTGCTGACCTTTACTGTAGCGCCACAGCCAAAGTTTTCACATATTTAGTGAAATATTTAAACATCTACTGAATGGTTTGGCGCAAAATCTGATACAGACATTCATGGTTCCCAGAGGATGAATCCTAACAACTTTGGAGATCCCTTGACTTTTTCTCCAGAGCCACCATTAAGCTGACATTTGTGAGTGTCTACATCAAGTTATATGATTTATGCCTTAAATCTTGGTACAGACATTGATGTCTCTCTCAGGATCAACTGCAGTCACTTCGGGTACGCCATAACTATTCACCTGGTGCCAATATTAGGTCAAATGCTTGGTTTATGACTTAGTACCTGCAAAATGAATGATGAGCTTCAGTTATACTTTTTATGTTAATTAATAAATGTTTTCATGCTAACATGCAAAACTAAGCTGGTGAACAGCTTAAGCACAGAATCACCAGTGTGGATGTAGACTTTTAGTCTTGTTTGAACATTCTTTCAGAAAGCCAGTAGAAAAGCCACATATATCATATGTTGATACATTTGATAACTCATATGTATCAACATCATGACCAGTGTTAAAAGTAATGTATCTGTTTTTTTTAAGTAATACATGACTTTACTTTACTTAATTACTTCCTGTAGAAAGTAATTAATTATATTACTTGTTACATTACTTTTGTGTTACTCCACAACATCGCCTGAGATCATGTAATATGAACTGCAAACCAAGCACACCTAAACAAAGTCACTTGAGTTGCTCGCTCACCAAACTATGGCTTTATAGTAAACTGGTCCAACTTATTTCACGTGTTTATCACTAAACCGGCGGTTACACCTCATGAGGAGGAGTCTCTCAGATCGTTTGTCAGACAACCTGCTCCACCTCGGAGTCAGCACAAGACTGCTGAAGATCCTCTACACGGACACAGCAGACAGACACTATCTCTGTGTTAAATTTCATGGATATTGTATAGAAACAGTTCAGGCTCTACAGCTGTAACCCCTACCATTATAATCCTGATCTAATATATCCATGTTGCCTAGCCTGAACTCTGTGACAATTCTACAGAGTAAATAACGATACCTCATTCACTATTTCCCCTATATCTATGTTACTGACATTATGCTGGCTAAGCTATTTTTGTGACTCAAAAACCAGTTTGTCCTGAGGGTTATGAAGAAACAAACTGATTATTGACAACTGACGAATGCATGTCATTTGTATTTGGCCATTACAGAACACCATTAAATCGGCAGAAGCAATTCAAGGAGATGAAATGGTATATGGCACAAATGAAATAGAAAGCATAATGGCAATATGTTTGTGTTGGTATCTATTAATGTTTCTGCAACATAATATGCACTAAAGTCTGGCTCCAGTTTAGCAGTTAGGTCATGGTCATTAGAGTCATGGTCAGCTGGGTCAACATGCGCTGATGCATCCGAGTGCTTCTGCCCGTATGTGTTTCTGGTCATCTAAACTATTGATTGTTAAAATCAATGAGAATCTACTGGAGAAAATCGTAAAAATCCCCTGTCTTTTAATACCTTCAATCTATATAGTGCAAAACGTGGTCAGCAACTGTATATGACAGTGAGTTATTAGTCAAGGAAGATGAGCAAAACAACTGATGTCCCTTTCCTCCAGGGTTTTTTGTTGTTGTTGTTGACATTTTTATCATGAAAGGGTATTGATTGAGCCACTGAGAGAAGTGGCTATCGAAATTTCCACCACTTTTGCAAAGTTCATTTTATTGGATCTGGTGTCCAGATCATTTTTCAGATATCTTCTAATTAGGACACGGATTTATCTACATGTTAATGTACTTTAACTAATACTGTTTCCACATAATTATAAAAGGCTAATTGACATCGTAAAGTACAATTACTTGATATTTCCTTCGGTACACGTAGCACAAAACAACATTGAAAAACATTTTTTCACTTACCTCTGGTTGCATTTAGCAGATAGTTTTGGATTTATTTGTCCTGGTTTTGAGATTTGTGGTCCTCACAGAATCAACAAATGTCTTTTAGAAAACTTTACAACAGGTGGGTTCATTATAATGATATTTAACTTTAAATGTATGTTTTACCAAAATAAGTGCGTTCACACTAGGATGTAAATTAACCAATACGTACTGAGAAACAGACAGAAGATCCTACAGTGATGTAGTCATCCTCTCTGAAATAAAAATGTCCAAAAAAATGCCAGACTCTACTGTAATCAAAACTACCTGAAACTTTACTAAGTATTTGCTGTCTGCAAAATGCGCAGCAGTAACAGTACATCTGCCAGCGGCAAAACACACTTCGGACTACATTAATGCTGGAGGTAAAGTTACTGCCAGCAGCAGTCAACCTGAGGCAAGAAAGGCTAGCATTAGCAGCTAAAACTATCTCCAAAGCACACTGGTTCCAAACTGAAACTAAAGCCAGGTGGTTTTATTTACCAGGACATGTGCCTATATTGGGTTGCTGAGAATATCACATTCAGATAATGTACACAATACAGTCAGCAGCATTTTAATGTGAAACTCATTATGTTTGGGGACTAGCTAAAAAGCTGTTGAATATGATTATGGACAATGTTTTTAGATACATATCAAGTCATCTAAGAGGGAGAGACGTGTAATGTTGTGAAGAAGTGAGTGTTTTATTAGATGTCTTTTTATTTGCGGGCTTTTAGCTGTAATGTGCATTTCCCTGATGGTCTATTGACAGGCCTTAGTGGTCAGAGCAGGACAAACCGCCCATCATGTGTTGTCTCCATGAAAGCACAGAGGAGGAGAGGGTTAATCCTGTAAGGTGCTTCCAAAGTCACTTCCTCATTCACTTAGGAATGAGCATTCTCCTTCATCCTCGTTGTATATTCATGAAGGTCCTTTAACCATATGTGGGGACCATTTCCCATTCCGTCCTCATTGCCAATGCCGTCCAAAAGGAAAGAGCCCGTAGAAAGGCAATTTGTTAATTATTAATTGACCCATACACTTATGACCAGTGCACTTTGTAGTGATGATGAAGACACCCCTGCCCCTCCCTCACATCCACAGATTGCTTTAGATTCAAGACCTTGATGGAGAAACGATGCAAGCTAAAGCCAAATTGTAGAGTTGCCCTTTGCACCAACAGGGGGTAGGAAAATATATTGAGTTGAACTTTCTGGGAACAAATGCCCCCTACCCACCCACAGTGATTCACAATGATCTTTTATCAAACAACGCAGCAACATTGCCCTCTATCAAATTGGTTACCCATCAGCCATCACTCCAATCTGGGGCTTTTTTAGCATTGGCACTGGCACTCCATCACGAGTCCCTCCATGGATTTCCCAAATGTACAGATCCTGCCAAATACTCCATTGCCTTATTAAAGTGCAGTCACAGAGGCAGTGTTGTCGCGAGGTACGATGCAGCAGCCTGAGGGAGGAGAATGAGGAGCTAGTGACAAGCGAATTCATTACACCACTTTTGTTGATGGTGTTGTAAAATAGAGTGTGAGATGCTGCACAAAGGTCATCCACTCACACATTTTTGTTGTTGGGAAGGATCTGAATGACTGAGTAAGCTAGTGCCGATGCCTTGACCCTTCACTTGCATCCGGCAGTCTTATTGATTTTTCACAGAGATTCTTGTTGTGTTTGAAGTAGGTGGGATAGGTTGTGTGACAAGCACCTTTATGGTAATGCTTTGTGTCTTGAATTGCAAGATTTATTTTGCTAAATCATCTATAGAAGGAATTTAGAAAATAAATCAGTAGGAAAAAAACAGCATATAACTGCTCACTTATTATTTCCCTGATGTTGTGTTACAAAACTGTGCTTAATTTCTTTTTTTGCATGCTACAACAGGATCAGTGGCTGCAGTGGGGGGCATAACTTAGCATATCTTGTGTTGATTGGGCACATGCTGGGACTTTAAAAACTTTAAATTAATCAGACAGATGAGTTTTGTCAGAATTTAAGTGTAGCACACACCCGGACACACTAAAAATGTACTATTGCATTGTGTTATGTAACTGCACTTTAACATAGAGGAGAAGTTCTATGTTCTGCTCAAAAAGAAAGAAAAAACTAATTTAAAACCTGCACTGACATTTGCAATTACAAAAAATCCTGCCCCAGCAAAGCATTGCTAAACAGTGAGCACATATTTTAGACAAACACATGGAAATGTGATGACAATCACATTTTGTGTGCTTTAATGTGAAACTTGTGTAGAAACAGTATGATAGATATGATCTGCAACAAGTCACGTCTCAGATGATGGCAGATGTCCAGCTATGTCTCACCTGAAATAGCATCTGTCATGGTGACGTGGTGTCCTTTATTCATGTATATTTTTGAAAAAAGGAAGGAAGAAATATACTGCAAATATTACCATGACTCCTGTTTAGCTGCTCCCTTAAACTTTTAGTTGAGGTGATCTAGCTGTATTGTTGCAGTATTTTAACCACATCAGAATAATACAGCACAATCTCTTGTTACACTCTAGCCAGCAAGGGGACAGTAGCACTAAAAGTTGTCACACAATATTATTCGTTCCCATTGAGAAATCTCCCATGAAAATAACAAAAACTGTTCTTAATTCAGCAGAAAACTGTATGTTCATGCAGGACCCCACCTCTCAAAGTAAGAATTAATGAGAAAATAGGCTTTAAGTATCCTGAACTATTCAGCAAAACACAAGGCTCCAGCATATCCACATTATCACACTTTCAGTGTTATTTTTTCCAAGTAGTACGTAAGGGTCTCAGGGCAGTGCTGTGAGTTTGTCCCATGGGTAATCTGTTACCACTTACACTGCCTAATGTGAGGTACACTGACATAGTAACTTACACAGTGCAGAGTGAGTTTGTGTAACTGAAGTGATCTTGTAATGTTTTTCCTGTGACCAATAGAAGCGTGTAGCAAGCCTGATAATGTACATAGGCCATGAAAGGGAGTGGGGAGGGAGGCCTCAGTGTATTTACTGCTGGCTCTATGTATGTACCCCTGCAGGCCAGGTACATACTGAGATTGAAAAATAAACATTTGAAAGAGTTCTTCATTCATGACATGGCTGAGTTGTCCATGTTGAACACAAGATCCATCGGAGGAACCACTTTTTTCCACGTTTCATTTAGCTTTGGTTAGTAAACTGTTCATAAAACCTGTCCCCCTTCCAGCTGACTGTTGTCATATTAGCGTAGCGTTACATTGGTTGATGACAAGCAGAGAAACAATGTGTTCAATAACCAGTGCAAAATTCTCATACCTCAACATGAAGGGCTACTTGAGGGTTAAATGAAATGCCTCTGCAATGCACAGTGCAGAATCATTTTAATGCACAAGCTGTTAAGACTTTGTAGACAGTAGAGTATGTGGTAAATTGCCATATTCAATCTGCAATGGATTAAACAATCTGCAATGGATTAAACTTCGTCTGCTCTGGCCCAAACCTCTCATTATAAAACAAACAAATGTTGACATTTTGAACACACAGCAAAATATATGTATCCAAGGGACTCATTACCCACGTTAAGATACTTAATTGATCCCAGAGTGATAAAAACGATTGGTTGTGCGTTAACTCATTCGGCATAAAGTGCAAACAGAGCAGAATACAGTAATTGCCAGGCAGCTGCAATGCAATAAATGCCTAATTGGTCTGTTCGCATTGTTATGTATAGCATCAAATATGACATTCTGCACATTGGTGCCATTTTGCCAGCAGCCCAAAGCACAGCAAGGTGAGAAAAGAAACTAGGCTGCAATTATGGTGGGAACTCTTTATGTTGGCTCTCAGGCATAATTAATCAACCTTTACAGTATTGGGGTCATGAAAAGGTTGCTGTCGTCACAAAAAGTATTGAAAGAAGCTTAAAGATGAAAAGCGACCAAGTAACTATCTGTCAGCCACCCCTAACCTTTCCCCCTCTGTGCCTTTAAACTCTATAATTATACAATCCTGTAAAGAAACTCATTTGTGAAATAAATTGGCTCCACACAGTAGGCCTAGTTGTATGTCACCTTTCAGCTGATAATGGCATTTATTTGCATGGGTTCAGGTAGTGAATACGATGTTAGTGGCTTTTTGTTTCATACGGAGCTTTGCAGGACGCTCCATCTGTGTCTCACAAATAGAAGAAACAAACAGCCATGCTTGCCAGCTCCCTGCCAGTGAGTATCGAATGCTAAATGTTCAAAGCGGGCGATGCATAATGAGAGCTGACACGACTGTTGATTGGATGAATGTACAGAAAGTCTTTGTCATAGTTTACTATAAGAATTATGATTCATGCTTTTGGTGAGTGGGTTGGAGAGTCGACCACACAGGCAGCCATATGTATCACAAATAACAGGGACTCAATGAAATGCGAGACACTTCATCAGTGTGTCAAAACTGATAACAAAAGCTGTCCCTCCAGACTAAATAGAGGATAAATTCTGTTATGTGAATTAAGTCTGAAAATTAACCAAACATCTGCATAATAATATACAATTAAGAGAAACTGAGCTTCTTTCCTGTGTTTTTTGGGGGGATTTTTATTTTGGTAATGAAACGAATCCCATAACGAAACAAAAATCATTCCATTACCTGGCGTGTCACCATCTGGCATGTCAGTGTTAATTAACAGAGCCGTGCAGTGATGTGTTTCAGTGATATTATTACTTTTTACAGTAATGACTAGTTAAAGGGATAGACAAACAAACAAACAAACAAACAGACAGACTGTTAAACTGTTACTCTGATATGTAAAAGAGTTGATATTAGTTTTGTCTCCAGACTGCAACTCCACTCCACTCTACTTAGTTGGCCACAGCTCAGGAATCTCAGTTTTGATTACTTATGAAGTGCTGTGTGCAGTCACCAAGGCTAAGCTAGCTGTTGAAGGTCAGCATCAAAACCACAGACTGCCAGATGGTTTCAATGCATGTTAAATACAGAAAATCTGGGTAACAGAAAGTAACACAATATCTACACAGGCTGCATACTGAAATCAGTGTTGTAGTTATGCGAGTAACGGTACAGTTGTGAGCTGAGCCTAAGGATCAGTATTGGGCCGATCCAGGCATATTTCAATTAATAAAGCAGATCAAAATTTTAAAATGTGTTTTGTCCACCTCAGCCTGCTAGTGATGAAGCACACTGCACTCATTAATGATAGCCAGACTCTTCACTGCAAACATTTTGGTCTATATGCAAGTTAAAATTAGAGTGTGAATGTGAAAAATTGGTGGCACCAGTGATTGACTCTATTCTGGCAAAATATACAGATTTGCTAAATTCCAACTGTAACAAATCTGTTATCTCTCCTCTCTTTTGAGCAGAGAGCAGTGCACAAAACTTTGAACTAGCAGTGTCTTATTTTAGCCTGCGCTAACCACCACTTTCACTGGTTTAAATGATCATGCTTTCAGGTCATATCGGCTGTCACTAATTAACAGTAAATCTGTGAATAACTTTATGACGGGCCAAAATTAAACTTGACTGTCAGGTTTTGGTTCTTTATCTGCTAAATGCTCTACTGTGTTCACCATTTAGCCATTCTCTGTTTTCTGTTGGTGCTAGGTAATGGAACAATTTTGGTGTGTTTCTCAAGTCCTCTTCAGCAGGTCTGAATCTACCATCAGTTCTGCACTCTGCTGCTCCTCCTGTAGTTTTTATCTTTCTTATCCACTCTGTGTCTTCATTCAGTCAAGCAAGATACTAAATTAGCCTGAATGACACTGAGGTAGAGCACTTAATGGCCTTCAAATAAGCACATGCCATTAATGTTAATAATGTTAAGAGCAGGATTCTTCCGATTAAGAGCATGTTTGCAAAATGTCTGGCTCTGAAAGGATGAGAGTCACTCTGACGAACTCAGAAGTAATCTCTAATCAGTGTGTCAAATGTTTTGCACCATCTCATGCACAAAAGTTTAGTCTGAACTCTTCTCCACTCAACAGCCTATCGCCCAGTTTTATCCTGTGGAAGTTGTTATGGTTCTAAAGTTGTCTTTGTGTTTTACAGCTTCTAACCTTTGCTGGCAACTCAGAGAGGAAAATGGTGTTACTGTTGTCCACAGGGAAAAGGATGCTAAATTAGGATTTATAGAGAATCTAGGAATATTGACAGCCTGAGACTTGACTGATGAATGCCTCAAAACATCGAACAAATGCACAAAACTTTCAATTTGAATGTGAATGTGAACACATGAGGAATTTGTTTTTAACAAATTCAACTTACTCTTGCAAATTATTTTCTCCATCTTTTCCCAATTTGCACTGGAAGAAAAGGTTCTCATGTGGAGGGCTGTGCACATACATGTGTGACCTCCATGACAGCTAACTTATCCAGCAACTTCTTTTCATTGTCTTCAATGAGCTTCGGAAGTCAGTAGTGCACTGACAAGACTGAGAACCCTTACACAGCTTCCAACCTGCAAACACAACAGGACCTGGTCATGTGATGTGATTGGAACATACTCTCTTCCCTGCTACGACACCTTCCAACGAATTATAGATCCCTAGCCACTGTTATTCAGTGAATTGCATGCATCTGCAGAACACTGTAACTCCTAATTAGTAAAACACTAAAACAGTATCCTTCTCTGCCCCCCCAAATTGTCTCGTGTTCAGAAATTTAGCCACTTGACCGGTTGCACTGCTGTTAATAAGAAGCATCTTGCACTCAGTAATGTTTCAATTAGACAACAAAGCAACAACAAAACAGCTGGGATAAGCTACAAAAACATGCCGGCCTGCAGAATACCATTCATAACAAAGTGAGTTAACATAACATTATCAAATGATGTGGATGCACATTTAACCTTACTTTCTGTCGGCCATCTTTCGTGTTGCCATCAGGAGGAATGGGCAAGTTTCCAGGATTAATGTTGAACGTCAACCATCTAAATATTCCTGTAGATGATCGCTAAAAAGTATCACGTTCATGTTACCTGATGTTTTAGTTACTGAATCTAGCTTCTGAATGATTTGCTGCTCTGCGGTGGAGAGCACAGGTAGCTGTGGCAATACAAGTGAGCAGGGATAACAGATAAGACATTGAGGGGACCTGTTCAAACAGTCAGAGTTTCAAATTGACTGTTGGATTGGGAGAGTCTGTATTAATGCATGAAAATGTGAAATGAAGATGAAATCTCATCTTTTATGTCATTTAATTTGTTGACTAAAACTAAAGTACTTTTCCATTAGAATCAGGAGTCAAAACTGACGCAGCCCCACACTCACCCCAACCTTTCTTGCCACCAGGGGCCTTTCCAAATTTGATGATAGAAAAACTGGCATGGCCATTTTCAAAGAGATCCCTTGACCTCTGACCTTAAGATATCTGAATGAAAATGGATTCTATGGGTACCTACACGTCTCCTCTTTACAGAGATGCCCACTTTATGCTTTTTTGCATGTAGTATTAATGTGTTAGTTTCGCCTAGTGTACTTGAATATTTAAAAGCATAAATTGGGAATGACCAAAATCTGAGACACATAATTCATGTCACCCCTGCATAAGTCAGTGCCCCTCTTGTGCCACCTCAGTCAAAAACATCTGGAAACGCCCCTTGCCGCTAATTTGCATGCATACATGTAAAGGTCTTTGTTAGAGTGGTTAGAGTGCTAGAGTTAGGTGAAATCAAAAGTAAGTAAAAAAGTAAAGACAAAACGACATTGCATTTGGTCTGTGTCATGCTCCCATAAGTTAGCTACTAATAGCTGAAACAGAATGCTGTGCTTCAGTCTTCATTTTATTTTGTACATTTCATTTTAGTGCTTTTTATATATCACAAGTTGCCTGTGATGATACTGTGGTTTTGAATTTGTGCCCACACTCCACGAAGGCAGTATTTTTGAGTTAGAAGACATAATTAGATTTGAATGGTGAAATGTTAGCCAACACGTTAAAAAAAAGAAAAAGAAAAGAAAAATGATTATCATTTAATGGTGGCTTTGTCCTCTGCCTTGCCTTCGCCTAGTTTACATCTGTTTCCAGAGCACAATCTTGCTCTCAGACTGAATGACATTTCTGATTCCTGTAATGGAGATGTAGGAGCTTCCGAAGGGGATTTTATAAAGTGCAGATCTCAGAGGTGGTTTGACAGCTCTGCTGAGCGTGGTGGATGGCATGGCCTCATTGGAAATGATTCTTGTAGCTGAGTGATGGAAATATCTGCAGAGGGGCTAAAGAAGAAAGCCTGACCTTCTCTCTGATTGCTAAGGGAAGGACCAAGGACAGGGAATATTGACATGTTAACCCAGAATCAATTAACATTGTGCCTTTTTTAACAGGTGAAAATGAGACAGAATTGTTTTTATCCCCATCTCAGTGGTTTAGAAATGCCAAACTTTTTTATATTATTTCATATCCTCTTAAACAATTCTCAGACCGTTTGTGATTCAGTTTTTCTTCTGTTGTCAACTGGGCCTGACCTCAGAAAATCTCACCATCAGTGAATTAGCTCTTGCTAATGGGATACTTTGCACTCACACAACATAGTGTTTTACATGACTCAGCCTTTATGCAAACTTTCTGCTTACTAAAAGAGTTACTGTGCATCGGTGGGCATGTTTACTGTACCATCCTCCAAACAGAAGATGAAGGTGGTGCAAGCAGGCAGTGAAATCTTTGTGGATTGTTTTTTACACTGGCTGAGCTCTGAGGGCTGTGGAATTAGTTAAGCAGTGATTATTGTTGAATCCTATTTACTCTTGATTAGCTACACAAACTTTGTGATTGTGTGAGATGGTGTATATGAGTTGCTTTTTGGCTGGTGTGCTATAAACATTGTTGCTACAGTACGTCTATGGTGCACAAGGGCGGCAGCTTGACAGGAAGTAAATTCCAGTGGTTTAAGGGTGATGAGAAGCCCTGAATGTGAAGGAGGCTTCATCTGTCTCTTTGGTCGTGTTTGCTGAGCTGGTGGTTTCTACCTTAATAACTCAACCCCCATGCACAGAGAACCGGACCACCCTGACAGGGATCAACTCCATCCACGCCACAGAGAGCCAGGGAGGGAGCGGGGATGGGCGGCAGAGATGAGAAAAATCATGGAGAGGTAAAAATCACAGAATCACTTAAATGAAGTGGCTACTTGCCCTGTGAGTTGGCTTTTTCAAAGCTGGGTCGGATTGTAGAGGAGAAAGCAGCGGTGAAGAAACTCTGGTAACATTTACAGAGCGAGTATAAGTGCATTCAATCCCACTGTGTTGTGTGTAGGCCAAAAAAGAATGACCTGCACCCATTGAAACAGCAGAAGCCACTATTGAACACCATCAAACATTAAAGTATCATTAGTATAACAACATATAAAACCTAAAGCTACGATAGCTGCATCAAGAGGCTGCAGTATTTAATTCATGTCAACTTTGTCCTTGAATGTGTTGCTAGAGGAAAGGCCATTAAATTAAAAGGGGTTTATGCCTCTGGGATCATGAATGAAGTAAATATTGTGAGATATGTATGAGATATCTTGTGTTGGATGGTGCTAGAGGAAAAACTCATACTCAGGTCCCTGATATGGAAATGGTTCATTACCTGGGGATCATGAATGTCCCATAAATGTTATGGTAATTTTTACCTGTTATATATTTACACATTTCTTTAACAAAAACATCTCCAACTTAAGATAGCACAAAGGAAAGGTCAGGGGGTCGACAAAAAAAAGAAGTGCTGCTCAGGGTAAAGTTCAAGATGTTTGAGACCAATAATACTGTCTATATCTGAGAGTTTAAAATTTCAATTCAGTTTTAGTTTTAGTTTGTTAACTCCGTAACAAAAATGTTTATTATTACTGTTTACTGTGTGTAACATAATTAATGTAATAGAACAGAACAGGGAATAAAACCAGTAGTAAAACATAAACTGACCATCATAAAAAGGGTAAAACCAAGTATGTATGAACTGCAATCTGGCCGGTTGTCAAGATCTCAGTTAACAGCGATGGACAGGAGTTGGACAAATTCAGCATAAACTAAAGCAAACAATTGTTCTTTTAGAATTAGAGACATGCACAGTCCAGACTGTTTTACAAAACAGCAAATCTCTCTCTTTAAATTGCACCTGCCACGTCCATGTTCACAAAAACTTTGATCACACCACAGCCATGCATATCTCAGTGTACTGCTGAGCAGATTGAAATCTGTAGTGTTGACATCTCCACTCTAGCATTTCAGCAGGATTTCTCTGTGCTGAAAAAAATGATGACAGAAGAGGCAAAACAAATTGATGTGCTCCTAATCTGCATATTGATTGGGAACTTCATCAGGCATCCCTAATGAGCGCACACAAAAAAAAGACTTTGAAGATGAGATTGGTGATTATGATGAGGTTGCCATTCAGAATCATACTTGGCTCTCCGAATCAAGAACCACACACATTTAAACATAATCAATTACAATGTTTCTCCTTCAGATCTACAAGAGGGACTGCTCTCTGCAGATGTTTACTAGGTGGATGTTTTGAAGCTGATTTCAATTATAACAAACTCATGTCATGTTTAAAATGCTCCAACCAGTACAAGTACAAGTACATCAGTACCAAGTCTGTTTTTACAGTTGTGGCAGAGTGACTTATGAAACTATTTGTATAGCAAATTAAAAGTTACAAGCCAACTACTTTAAAGGACCAGTGTGTTGGATTTAGTGGCATTTAGCGGTGATGTTGCAACCAACTGGGGCGGCAGTAGCTCAATCTGTAGGGACCACCTGACTGTGGTTTAAGTCCAGCACAGACCACAGTATAGTGTGAAACTGGTTGCTGCTGCAATTCACCTCCTGGGCACTGCAGAAGTGCTCTTGAGTACGGCACTGAACCTCTAACAGCTCCCAGGGCCCCGCTACATGGCAGCCTATCAATTTATCATCTCTCCACATTTGCATGTCTGTTAGTCTTGTGTGTGTGATGGTATTTTGGGCCTATGAGTGTAAATTATTGAGTGAAAAAATAAAATTTCTTCTTCTTCTTCTTCTTCTTCTTCTGCTTCTTCTGAATACCAGTCACCTTCCAAGCATGTAGGAAAAAAACTGTGGCCGGCTCATGAAAAACGAGAAAGGTCCTGTCTGAGGCCAGTGTTCTTGGCTACTGTAGAACCATGGCATGGGATAAGTGATTACAATTTATCCCGAGGGAAATTTGACTGTCTATGTCCAATTTCATGGAAATCAATCAATAGTTGTCGAGACACAAACCAAAAATGGCAACCTAATGGTGGCACTAAAGGAAAAGTCAGACAAAGTCAGTAGGATTCATCGTCTAGGGACCACAAGTGTCTGTCCAAAATTTCATGGTAATCCACGGTATAATTGTTGAGATATTTCAATCTGGAGTGGTGGACTAGACCACCCATACTGTTAGCATGGTTAAAAACAGTGACAAAGCGTTGCATCATAAAGCCAATAAACAAATAAAAAAACAACAATGAACAAACACTGACTACCCATATCAACAAACCCCACAGCTCTGGGGGATTCCGCTGGAGAGATTTCACAATTCTTTGACAATTGTAAGGATTTTTGCCGTGCAATGTTTTTAGTGCGTCCTCATTCCCTTGTGTGTTGTAATCCCATACCTAAGAAAGGCTTTTTCTCCCTGGGCATATGTGTTCTCTGGTGTCCCCAAAGTCAGCCATGGCTGCAGCAAACCAATTAAGTGCTGCTCTGGAGTCCCATGCCCACCTGACTGTCAGCCAGCATTTTCACTTAGCACACCTTCTCCTTCCCAACAAAACACTGCCACTGTATAAACTGTGGTTACATTAGACACTCAGGCCTGTTATAGTACTGTCAGGACCACTGTTATTGCTTCCTGTTAATGATTTGTATCTAACCTTGCTATATAAATGAATTCTATAGACAACTTCATTCTGTTTTCTGAGATTGCATTTGACCATAATGACATCCTTTAACGACAACACACACCATTGAACAACAGTTCATCGCGAGTTAAAGAGGCAATTTACAAAGCAGTGTTGCTATTTAAATGTACTTTGTATATACTTCTTTATTCAGTGAGTGTTTGAAATGTAGCAGATACATAACCATAAAATTTGCAGCAGAAGCCATATCGCAGTTTGTTCATTAATGAGTTTTGATTTAAAAGTGCCCTGAAAGTTTGGGGAGCAGCTATGAACAGGGCTGTTCATAGCTGCTTAGCTGTTCCCAAGCCTAATCAGTTTAGAGTTGTAGGGGTAAGGAGGTGAGGAGAGGCTGGGAGGTTTTTGTTATCCACCACTTTTGAATTCCCCTCAGACACATCCATATAATCGAGACAAAATCCCTAAAAACCCTGATCATGTTTCTGAGAGCCTTGGCAGCCTGAAAAAAGACATTATAAATAACTTTAATGTTTGCTAATTTATTGACATAGTAAGTTAAAATGTCCAACTTCTTAAAGACATTCAAATGTAACTGGCTTCCAGTCCAGACTGTTTTATTGCTTGGTTGTGTATAAAGAGGTTTGATATCCGTGAGACCACAATGTTCTGCAATAACTTGATTGTGAAAAGATCACTGAATGCATATAAACCTTCACAGCAAAGAACTGTTTTAATGAATGTAACGGTGTATAAATTTGCTTTAGCAGCTCTGGTCACCATTTCTACTGCACATTTTCAAACTTAAAGCGAATAAAATGTTACATTAAGATATTAGAGCTCACAGGCTTGTTATCCATAATAGAAACAATGGAAAATGCAGTGCATATAAAAGGTCAGTAGAAGCACATAGAAACTGTACATTTAATCAAATTAAACAAATACATTTGCACAGTTTGTGCGCACAATTCAGGAAAAAGGCAGCAAAAGTGTTTTAACCTTTTTTTTAAAAAGAAAATCCATTAACGGTTTGATCCGTTTCTAACCTATTTGGTATTTGTAGAATGTTTATCCACCTCTTTTTACAGAGGTCTTCACTTAAATCTTTTTTGCTGTTTCTTTTATGTTTTCTTCCATTTCTTGCTAATTAGCAGTGGTCCATTTGGTTATTCAAGATGTGTTTTATGTTAATCTTGCTGCAGAAATAGCCAGCTACATTAAAGCTCTTTAGCTCTTTTTGTTTTGCTGAACTGTAATACTGGCAAATTCATTTAAATTGCAAACAAACACCTGCCTCAGAGGTATTCAGATACAGAGAACTTCTGTTCCAGAGCTAAGTAAATCTAATTAAAAAAACCCATATATTTATAATATCCCCAATTCAGCCCAAAATAGAAACTATGTTTTAAAGGGTGACTCCATGTGTTTAGATTAGAATGGTAAAATTATTTGTTACTATTTTGACTGAAAGAGGCCAAAGTGGCCACAGCTAAACATGGCTCTAACATAACAGGATAACAGGACAATAACTTGATAGGTAGGCCTGAATGGCATTTGTTTAGTCCAGACAGAGAAGACTACAGCTAAAATGTTGTATTATGTACGCTGCTGTGCTAGTAAAAATTTGTGAGAGCTGTAGGTTTTTATAAGCTAACAAATTAGTCATTGTCTAAATTAAATAATGGTAGGTTTGACTTCTAAAATCAAATGCTTGTGTAACTGATCAGAGAATATGGAGTTAACCCCGAGAAAACATTGTGGGTTAACCCTTTAAGAGCAATTGCATTAGGTTGCTGAAGCTAGTCAAACCGCAACTTGGCCAGAAGTAACATTGAGCGTGACTTCCTGTTATTTCTTTCACTGAAGGCTTCTGAGAGAAACGCGATGCGACAGGTGTCATTCCTTTTCTTTGACATGTGGGGGAAATGTATTTTGTGGGAACACGGCCTGTCACACAAAGAACAGTTAGATATTTTAAGCAATAAGCTTATTGGCTTTCTTGAGTTTGATGACAAGATGAATACCATAAAACCAGTCTGACCTTAATTCTATGAAAATACTGATAAGCGACTGAGCTTTTCAGGTTATTCATGGCTTCACCATGAACAACAAAAGGGGAAGACACACACCACTAACTCTCTCAAATGCTTGTTAACTAAAAAAAGGAATAAGCAGCGCTTGCACCCATAATGCATGCAAGGTATCATAGGGCTGGGAATAACATACACATAACACATACTGTAGGTTACAGGACAATAGCACATACCTGCCAGCCAGTCAGAGTAGCGACTTTGCTGTCACTATTTAACGAATATAAATAACCATTACATTACCTTTTTAAGCTAAAGATATTGGATATCAGCTCTAATTACCTAAAATGCATGTATGCCTTATTGTTTGTTCTATTGACTTTAGGAGGAATTTGAAGAAATATATTTCTAGCTTTTCAGAAATTCCACAGGAAAGGAGAAGTGATACACTTAAAGGTTAGCAGCTAGAACAACTGTCCATGGCCAGCAACTGAGTTGGGCACAAAGTCAGGAGAGTGGAGAATTTTTTTTATACAGAGATAATCTTTTCACCATGGCAACAACAGTGCTGCGTAGCCCATGGCCAGCTTACTGATTTGGCTTCACAGTGCCAGTATAGTGGGCAGCCAGTCATTGCTTGGGCAGAAATAACTGTCACTGCAGCATCACCACTCAATAGCTCTCTCAGCCCACACTCATTTCCTGCTATTCACATTTGTAAAATGTTGTACCGGCACTTGGCAACTGTAAATGGTATTTAAATTCCATGATAGCTGCCTCCTCAAAATAAATGAAGACATATCAGAATAAGTCACTGTCATGACATACTGTAATCTATCTACCAGATTAGGATCTGGTTTTAATGGGTGTCATTTTTAAATCCATTTTCATTTAACCCCACTGCCAGATTTATATTGTTTAATCCCTGCCTTTGTGGTTTTTGGTCACCATTATTTAGCCCTGAGGAAACTCTGGGTTATGAATCATAACATGCCCAGTCTTGTCAAAATGAAGGCGGAAAATCTTAGGACTCGGTCAAGCTCACTCAGTTAAAAACTGCAACCCGGATGACTTCCTCTCTATCTCAAGGGCTCCTTAATGGGTCACTAAAGGTCAAGTGCAGCAAGTCACCTGAACCTAAGCATTGACATTCACCACTTGTACAGAGTTTAGGGAACATTGAGAGATCTGAGGGGAGCATGGGAGAGATAATACAACAACAAAGAATATAAACATCCAATGGGGAATCCAAAACCTTTCATTTAATAGTAAAGGCCTTTGTGTTTACCTGGCTTGAGGAAACCTACCATTGTAATATAATGTGGGATTTTCTGCTGCTAGACTGTCAAAATGTCTTGAATTATTGATTTAAAATCTACTATGTCTATACTCAACATTTTAATGCCACATTTGTTAACTGACCAAATTGGATGAAGAAATGATCTTCTGACTTTCCAGAAGTCAAACTTTATTCACCTCTCAGGCTATTATTGGAGGATACATACATGAACCCTGACAAAAGCATGCATATATGATATGATATGATATGATATGATATGATATGATATGCATCCCCCACAAAGTCAATTAACACTGGTATAAAATCTGTATTCTGTATGCTTTTGCTACAAGTTTGAACTTGGTGGGTAAACATACTTTAGTTTGATACAACTTTTATGCACCAAAGCAACTGTACTGTACTGGCCATTTGTTTTGAATGGTTCCTATTTTCCCTCTGGTGATCACTGCATATAAACTTTAACCACCTTTTTTTAGTTACTGATACATGGCTTTTTATAATGCGGTTGAATTAACACAGTCCACGAAATGGAAGGCAAGTCTTCATCCCAGCGGCTCTGCGACAGCTATTGGCTTAATAACAGCGGTGAACAGGGCTGGTTGGCCCAAACGTTGCAGTAGGGAGCAGTGAAGAAAAGGGATGTTTTACAGCTCCCATTGTTATTAATAGAACCTTATTAATTACTCACTGAGGTATCAAATATAGCACAGACAACAGGCCTCGGCTCAGCTGGAGAGCGCCAGCCATGCAGAGCTGCTGAACGTGGAGCACGCCCTGGAACAGCTGCTCAGGCCTCAAACACCTGAGTCCTCAATGCGCCAAGTAGACACGGCACAGCCTTCCCTCCATCAGCTGTGGATTATCACTGGATTTGCCTTCTCCTTGGCTGTGCACAATTCAGTGGCACCACCAATCTGCAAGCTTCTGAAGTTTGCTCTTTTTCTACACCTCGCCCCTTTAGAATTAATGGTGGATTGAATGTTAGCACTTAAAGTTGCTCTCCTTTTCTTAAAAAATACTTTAAATACCTTAAATGTTTCCTCCTCCACACCCCTTTGTTCACCACAATATTGTTTCATTATGAGGTTGTTGCCAAAACCGGAGCTGCCGCCTACCCCACCCACCACTGTTCTACGCGATTCACTCCACACAGCAAAAAAAAAGATACGAAAAAAAGGTATAGGCAAGCCCAGAGACACCGTAATAGCGCAACATCAAGTTCTCTCCCAGAGGTAAGAAAACCAAATTCAGAATTGCATTGATACTTTAAATAAAAGAAAAAGAAATCCAGTCCTAACACTGAACAGTTATGTGGTCCATTTATTTAGACAGATTTTGTTTTTCAAATTAATATTGTTGCTTAATACTTTTGTTTTTAGTTGCAAACAATCACCATTTCTGTAACCCCAAGACAATTGCATGTTAAACGTTACTAGCTTGCAGAGTGATGCCCGACCAACTATATGGCTGAGGCCAGCAAATGAATACAAGATAGGGAGGGCTAAACAACAGAGATGGATAACTAAAAAGTTAAGTTAAGAAAAAAACGTTAATTAAATCATTGTTATTTATTAATTGTAGTTTAGCATTCATATTCTAAATTGAAATCGTAGAAGAATATGGATCCCTAAGAACATTTAATCTCTTCAGAGAATAAAGAAATGAAAGAAACCTTTTAATGAGAGATTGCATTAGTTTACAGCAGGATGACAAAAAGGTAATGCATAAAAAAGACAGAATGATTACATCAAAAGAAATTGTTCAAAGGGTGCCATTTTTTAACATCAGTATTATCTATGTTTACCTTATTAACAAATTGATTACCAGATCAGCGAAATCTTTGTGGGATGTAGATAAGTTAATGAGCAAAGGAAAATACACCATGCAATGTGTAATAAAGCTAAAATATCAAACCCAGCTCATTTCTTGTATTTTGAAGTGGCTGAGTTAGCAGGAAATATTTTTTTTTTTGTTTGGTTTTTAACTGAGAGGCTAAAGATAAAGCTAATATGAACATATCCTTAATCCTGATTGATGCATGGTAAATACCTGATTTCACTGTCTTCCAACAAAGTCATACTTCATCTAAACCAGTGAGGAATGCACAGACAACCAATGGCCTTATGTTTAAAACGGCATTTCAAAAAATCTAGAAATGAGTAATACAGAAACAACAACTTTGTGGGTTTATTATAGAAACAAGATTGAACTGAAATGCCACAAAGTACCCCCACTTCCACCAAAAACACTCTAGCTGTCAGGTTTGAGTTCATAATTCTTGTATGACCTATAGACGTGGCCATCAAAATGCTGTCAGTAGTGATGGTCGCCAAAATGCTGCAGCCCATACGGCAGATGTTATAAATACACATCCTGCCTCGCAGGTACAGCAAAAGGCTTTTATGCGGTGACAGAACTGTATGTACATGTTCCCTTTATCGCAGGGCCAATGTGCCAGACTACATTAGAGCTTCTCCACAATCTGCATGTACTGAATATGCATCAGGCAGTGGAGGGCATTTATTGTGTGGATGCAGCATCTGTGTCGTTTTTGTTTCCCATGAGTGGGCCATTTTCTGATGCCCAGTGACAAGCACCTCGGTTCACATCACAGGCAGGTTTCCAGCCGCGTGGCGTACAATAGGAAACACACTCGTTATGCTGTTGAGGAACACAATGCTCGCTATGACATGAACGAGGAACAGCAAGGCAATGTGTCATACTTGACCTCTGAATTGGACATTGTTGATATTTTGTCTGTATTCCAATCAATTTATCCCATAGTTACCTCCGTCAGTAGTTAAAAAAAAACAAAAAAAATATGAAAGTCATGGGTAAACTCTTTAATGGTAAGGTTAAGATGAGGTGTGAAGAGAATCTACAGAAGAGTAAACAATTTCAGCATACATTACTTTGTCTCCACATGAAACAATTACCTTCAAAATACAACACACTCAATATAGGGAGCAGTGCAATTCTTTGATGTTCTCTACAAAAGACGCCTTGAGAAACGTGAAAATAACAATCTGTACCGACCACTCATTGAAATTGCCTGATCACGGCAGCCTTGCCAGTTGCTTCAGACTCCATTTCTGTAACCTTTTGTGGAATGCGATGGAGGATCAATGAAATTGCAATGGCTGTAGTGCTGCGTATTGATCGCAGGTTGTCTGTGGCTGTAGTCAATAACCTGTAGATGTAACTGGGGACCAGAGGCGGGACAATCAACACAATCCCATAAGGCCTCTACAATGTGCTTTCCGCATAGGCTTGCCATTAACAGATGATTGCATGGCTTGTGAAACGCTCAATAACAAATCTAAAGGAGGCCATAATGATAAAAGTTACTCTGAAGTTTCACACTGCCGAATGCCATGCTGCCTGTGAAAGGGACATTACGTAATCTATGAAGTTTATTGACCCATTGCATGCTGTGGCTCAGGCGGTAGAGCGGGTCATCCGCTCATCAGAAGGATGGCTGTTTGATCCCCTGCTCCACCCACTGCATGTCAAAGTGTCCTTGAGCAAGATACTGAAATCCCAATGCTGTGTATTGGTGTATGAATGTGTATGAATTTGTATGAATGAATTAGTTGAATTTAGTTTGCTTTGAGTGCTGTTTAATGAGGAAGAGGTAATAAATATATCAGCATAATAAATACTGGGATAATCATACTTGGTCATTTGCTGTTTTCAGTTGAGAATGATGAGTGTTTAGGCCTTTTATAGCCGAATGCATTTATGGTTGTGTCATTTCATGAACTTCTTTGATGAGCAGTTGTAGTCATATTAAAAAGTGTTCACAAACACACCACTGGCTATGTAATCATGATTAAGGGTGGGTGAACCCAATTAAAAATAACTTTGAACCTGGATTTAATAATTATTCTTATAATTCTTTATATGGCAATTATAGTCTCTCCGAGTATTTTGATATTAAAGAATATGCAAAAGCCCTCACCCCTAAGACTGAGAAAGAGGAACATACGACCAGACTTCTTTACTATGATCAATGGGTCAAGTCCTGCATTGCAGGTGACAATATACCTAGTGTTTCCAAGGATATTGTAACACCATGTGCTGTTTATTTATAAGGCCTTTAAAAGACTACAGTGCACTTCTCATGTCTCTAGGTGTTTATATGGCTACAAAATCAGGTTGACTAAACTAACTAAACCAACCTATTTTCGGCTTCTTACTGAGTGATGGAGCCCTACATGAGCAAACAAATTCCTGCCAAAGTTAGATCAGTTTTGGTTTCAATATGAGATTTTTTTTAACAGTTAACATCAGTTGTTTGGTTGCTGTCATTCAAATCTGATCAAACAGTCCTGATGAAGCAGGGTCATCGAGTTTTTGTATTGTTAAATCTTAGGGGGAAAAAAATAATTATTCTTTTGTCTTAAACTCTAGTTGCTTTATTTATGCATGAATATTTAATGTTAGAGAAATATAGATTTGAATGTTTTCAGGGTCTGGTCTTAATGGTAAATCACACTCCTATGTAACAGATGTGAATAGGGCATGAAAAGGGACGACTCAGTGTTTTCCAGCATTTTATTATTCTTCTGGTTTTTTTTTTCTGCACCTCTGCTCCTGCAGCAATGCATGATGTTACTCTGAGGGGCAGACAAGGAGGCTACGTAAATCCATGTACAGAAGAGGCATGTGATGCAAGCCTATTGCCATAGAAACATTTAATAAAAATATTGGTCAGTAAAAATAAAAATATATAATATCAGTAAAAGAATCAATAAAATAATCCAATACAAACTGGAAATAAGAATCAATAATAGTGCATTTCAAAACCTGCAAACTTAACTAAACTAATTATCAATCAGACAATGTGGCAACAGTTTACGTGGTTTAATTTTCAAAGATGGCTGCAGGGGTCACCTAGATGGTGCACATATGCAAGCCCATCATTGCAGTGAGCTGCATTCAGTCCCCAGCTGTGGTGTTTCTGGCTGCCCAGCTGTTCCAGCAGACTCAGTTGGCATTTACTGGTGGGAAGCCGGTGTGGAATAAAGTCCTTGTCACTGCACTAACGTCCCATGGTTGGTTAGGTGCAGGTACAGTATGGGGGTGGCATCTGGGATGGACAGGGTCAGCCTTTGCTGACACAGACACATAGCTGCTGGACCCTCCACGGGGCAATAGATGGAGTGGTGCAGTGTATGCAGATTTTGTTATTAAAAAAAAAATGGAAGTAAAAAGTGGGTGATATGGAGTTTATAAGGTGTTAGGAAAGAAAGAAAACATGTGCCATGGTATTATAACCTAGAAAGTAAACTGGTGACTAACAAAGTAAACATTTGTCTAGAGAGCAAATGGTCTAACCCAAGTGTGCAAAGAATGAATATAAAATATTTTATTTGATTATGTTGTTTTGATAAGGTTTTTTTTCAGATGTAACTTCATGTAATAGTAATAGTTATCTTCAGGGATCATTTTATTTAATAATAGATAAATCCTGTTGCCCTGTCAGTCGCCCCCGCACTATGGTCCAGATTGAAATATCTAAACTATTGAATGGCTTTCTGTGACATTTTGAACATTCATGGTCACCAGAGCAGGTCCATGACTTTTTGATTTGATTTAATTTAATTGTTCAATATTTGGATATAAGACCATCGCAAATGTTGGCATGCTTACTTGTTAAACTGCGATGGTGAATATTGCTAATATTGACAATATTCTCTATTACTGACCTGCTGAAAATAAGCAACAGCTATGAACATGTTAGCCTGTTGATGCATGCAAACTACTATGTTGTAGATATTGACCTTGCATTTAAATGATTACAGATCCGTTTTAGTCTTAACTGTGGCACTGCAGAGATCACACATTAACAGATGGATGGTTGTAGAGGGAGGTCCTCCCCTGAGGAAAGCAGGCTTAAAAAAAAACTTTGCCTCACCTTACCAGAATAAGCCTCAATTTACATAACCCTATCCATCTTCTCAGGAAACCTGTGAGTTACGCGAGGTTGACTGTCCTAAGCCCCATTGATTCAAGCCTGTACAGACTGTCTATGATGCACTCTGAGGTTAATAAACCAATAGTCAATGGATCATCTCAGAGTTATTGCTTTAAAGCCATTTTCCGTCCCTAAAGACTTGGTCTGAAACCCCTAAATCTGTAACTGGCAATCCCAATCAGTGAGCAATCATCAGTCTGTGTTTGTCAGCTGGTAAATCCTCTGAAAGTGGCCTGACAGTAAAGCAAAAATGCTGCTGACAGCTCTGATGTTAGCAGGTTTTGGCCAGAGAGATTTTTGCCTTTTGCACGACACACACAGCCACCAACTGGATTACTTTAAGTTAATTAGATTTTTTTTTATCAGATATACAATCTCAGAGTTGTTTATCACCACAGAAGCGACATGTTCCCTCTAATTATTATGTAGTATTGTTTGTGTGAGTCCGTGTTCAACAGTGGGTGCAATTTTTTTCCCAGGCAATTATCTCTCCAGTGTGTTTATTTATCTCACTGTTTCTCCAAGTTGAGCCTAATAAATATGTATGATTAAAGTAACCAGGTCTTTTGTTACTTCATGTAGAACTAATTAGAATTTAATGACAGCTTTTAATGCTGCTGAATCTGGTTGGCCACCAATTAATCACAATTTTATGAGCAATATATCGCTACGTTTATCACTTAGGTTATGATAATATGAATACATTTGTGAATGATGCTGCTGACAAACCCTTTGCTCCGCTGGTGGCCTGTGACTTAGAGGAGTGTTTCTGTGTGGTCCTTTTGATTCTGTTGGTTGAGTCAAACTTTACAGTAAAAAAGAACTACTTTTTCTTTTGCCATTCAAGGACGGTTGTTCCTTTACCACTCAAACAAAGTGCTTAAACTTCTAATGAACCTTCTTGATTGTTGGACTGATTAGCCACAATTTCTGCCGGAAAAAGAAGTCAAACGGCAGGCAAATTGAAATTGATTGGACCAACACTTGACATAAAGAAAGGACGAATTCAAAGAATTTCTTTTTGTTCAAAGAACAACTTGTCGGGTAGGAAGTACTAGATCATATCGATGCAGCAGAGCACTTGTGTGCATTTCATAGATTTTACACAGCATGTCCAAGCCACTGGGGAATCTGCCTGTGCTCAAATCATGAAAACATAAAACCTGATCTTGAGTGAAATATTGGCCAGTGACCCGGTCAATATCACAGCCCTGGCCACAGAATGCAGCGTAGATGAACTCTGACTGAGCCACTGTTGTAGGAGTGCAATGTATTTTCACCCAGAGATTTAATTACCCAGCTGTTTTTGGATGTGGGGCAATTTTCTATGTTTAAGGCTAATTTAAAAATGTTTTTGTTTGTATTAGGTAACAGTGGAGAGTGATGGGAAATTTGGGAAGAGAGGAAGGCTGTGCAAAGACTTCATCACACTTGCGGGCTTTTTCCCAGGAAGTTTTTTTTAAAACACCAGTAGTAGTAGTAGTAGTAGAAGTAGTAGTAGAACAATTCAGTAATGTAACAGTACTTTTACTTGAGTAGCACCAGAGAGCTTCTGGGCCCTCAAGGCAAAGAGGGTAAGATGTGAGGCAAAGATACTGCATTAAGGGAACATCCATAAATCTAGTTAGGAATCATAAAATCATCACGTCATCACGTTTTAAAATGTTTCAGTTCCAAAGTAATCCACTGATAGTTGACAGTACACAAATTTCAAACAAAAACTGCTAATAGTTAATTCTGCATACTTTTAATGGTGCTAGTTTGCCAAAATGTTAACAAATATAAGTTAAACAAATAGGATTCAAGTTGTAGCCCACAGCATCTCTCAATTAAGTGGAAATATTACTGTATACATTTTATTATACATTAAACTGTTTACATCCCCCAATGGAGTATTGGAAGATTAATAATAATTCAAGCGATATGGATGTCAAAATGTAAAACAAGAAATAACAAAGCAAACATCTAATCTGAAGTATATGGAACATATTTTTGCAAATTATGGTAATTATGGCATTAGTAAAGGCTTCTTTTTTGTTTTGCTTTGTTTTGTTAACTCTTGGACCACTTAGTAGCTTTTTCCATAGCTTTCAACTGTATCTCCATTGAAAGATGGTCTTTGATGTCAGATGTGAATGGACAGGCCACAGACACGAGGATTACGATTTCTCCCCCATAGCACAGACAAATCATGGTGAGTATGATTAAAGTTAGCGAGGGCTCAGTCCGCAAGTTCAGAGGGTGGAAGAACTGGATTTGAACAAAGACAGCAGGAGGCCTGGGGTGTGAGGTAATTATAAGAAAAAATGTAAAGGGAATTAAGGACATCGTAGTTTCTTCAAAGTGAATGAATGATGCCAAAAAAAAGACAAAATTATTTTTTTCTTCCTGATAACAGTTATTATATAATCAACCCTAGCTTACATTTGTAGTTTAAGAAATAAGACACAGTGAAAACAGAAGGATTAATGGACAGTTTCTAGTTGCTGGAAGATACAGTTATAACCGTTGCATGTTGGCAGAGTTTGATTCTTTAATGCTGTGCTGGCATATTTTGTACTGAATGATTTAGCATAGTCTGATGGTAGCTGTGCAGTTGCTTAATTGGCTGAAGAGGCTTAAATTGGCTACAATATTAATGTTTGGGCAGCTGTGTGTTATGGTGAGCAGTTGTGGTCCATGCCTTTTCATGTGTATCAGACACAGTGTGGAACAGGATATTCAATCATGGTCAGTAAAATGGTCTTGGTAAAATAAAGGTTAATAAAAACAGTAAATCTGTGTTTGATGATTTTCTGGGCTCCTGTCTCAATCGCATCAGTCAATTGATTAATGCACAGCACCCTTGGTTTTCCATAGGAATTGTAATACCTTGTTTAATGTGTATTTATTACAGAGAAAAAAAATCACAAGCCAAAGGTTTTTCTTCAGTCCATGACCATACAGCAGTTTGAAGCTAAAACATGCAACATTTACAAAAACACAAGCAGACGGTAGATATAAAGCACTTTAAATCACACAGACCCCTCTGCACATAATACTTTGATTCCTTTGTTGTTCAGTCCCACCAGTGTTCCAAACAATTAATTGATTAAAGAACAGTAATGATCCTAAGCTCCGTTTTAGTTAATTCAAGTAAAGTATAGAATGTAAAGTCACGAACCCACAATATACACAGTGGGAATGTGTGAGACATCCATTACAAGAAATAAGGCCAATGTAAAATCCAATATAGAGCATATTTTCTTCCCCACTCACTGGCCACTGGTATAAACTGGTTGCTGAGAAATTTGATGGCTTTACATTTTTAAGATAAGATGATTAATGGAATGTCCTGAGCTGATCCACAGAAATGGGGCTTTATTTCAGCAACATTTTCCTGGTGAATCATACCCAAGAAAAGAAAATTAGCACACTAATTACCCAATTAATTCTGGTATTTTTCACCTTATTCTGTCCAGGTCACAAACGCAAAGTTAGCTAATTATGAGACTAAGAACCTTGTTAAAAAATACTGGAATTATACAAATTATAATATTACATTAATACAAAGCAATGATACATGCAATGTGCAGCCATTAAGTTCAAGTTTATTCATTTTAATGTAGGCTCATTGGTACTATATCATATATGAAAAAATGAGAACACAATAAAGATTAATATGGGATAAAACTTACTATAGATTAGACAAATTCCACAATTCCACAGATGCAATGATTCACCAGTCTCCAAGCAACAAGTTCCTTTGTGTCATACGTTACAATTGTAAGCATGATATAATTATAGATCAGAAGGTATTATTTCACTCATTCGATGCCTACTTGCCAATAGTCTATCAAATCTGAAAAATCATATGGTGTGGTGGTTCTCTCCCTCTCCCTCTAAAACATTCAACTTGTTGGGTGCTCCTTACTGAAAGGAACTGTTTGAAAGACGTTAAAGCATCATTTTACATATTATTTTAATGTATTAATAATTTTCCCAAAAGGATGTGATGTTTATTCGCGCCAGAGTGCCTTTCCTCTCCACTTCCCTATAGGGTCAGCAGTCTGCAGCTAGAAATGCAGTCTAAAGGACTTGAATGAGGGGCAGAAAGGTGTGATTAAGACATTCTTAGAGTGATCCCGGACCGGGTGTTATAACACAAGTGTCATAGAACTTTGATACATCCAGCAGTATGACTGTACCTGGCAGGTCTAGGCTGATAGAATTGATGCCTTGTTGCTGTGAGCTCTTCTTCTACCATGTAAGTATTGTGTAAATAAATTAAAGAGTATCACCATGGGTGTCTGTTTGTTCAGCAGTCTGCAGGTCATTTATGCTATCACAATTCCAAGATGTACAATGTTCTTTTTAAGCTAGAGGACATAACTTCCTGAGGAAGGATTTACCTACAGAGACCTGTGAAGTAATTTATCAGTTAGATGATTACAGATCCTGGTCTTCGATTTGACTCGTCTCTGTGCTGCTGTTTACCTTTTCCCACCCTTCAGGGCACAGTGTGTGAGGAATAGCAGAAAAAGAAGGATCTATTTTTCTTCATCAGATACCACTATTTCAATTTGAGGGATTGGCTGAGGGAAAAGTTTGCAAATATTGGTTGATGAGACTATTTTCAGTGGCAGGACAGAAACTGCCAAGTAAATCCTCTTGATAGCAAAGATGAATTACTATTGAGAGTGCTGTTAGTCTTTTTGCAGTCTTGATATGCATGCAAGGGCATTTGGTGAGAAAATATATTTTATTATGAGATTAGTGGAAATGGTGCCTGTCATAGTCCTAGGTTGCACACTGGACAAATTGTTTCTACAGTTCTATTATTTATTTATTTCTTCTGGCACATTAGGTCTGGTTGTGTCTGTGCTAATATCCATTTACATTGCTGCTATTATTATTATTATTATTATTATTATTATTATTATTATTATATACTATTATGAATTGAGATTTGACTCAGACTTGCCCTAAAAGACCCAAGACCTGACATGCCTTGCCCTTTAAAGACTTGAGACTTACAATAGCCCTGCCTGCCCAAAGTGACAATAAAAAAGAAATTATTTCATTAATGCAGCTTTAAATTGACTTCTTCTCCACTGCTAGCCCTTACAAATGAAAAAGTTCTTTTATCTCATGTCCTGTTTTTTGTGTCTGTTCTGTTGAGCAGTCCAGTTCTTTCTTTTGGACCCCTTTTGTTTCATTCTCTCGGTTTAAGTTTTTACAATTTAAACTTCTCACACCAATGAGTCTTTGGGTTGAAACTGAATGTGATGTAAAGCCGGCAAAATAAAACATTTGATCAAGCAAGGCTGTGAAAGCAACACAGTCAGACTGAGGAACATGTCAAGTGGAAATATAATTAGAGCTGCCACATTATGTTCAGATCGATGACATATTTAGCCCCTGCATTATTCATACATGTTATAATTCTCACCCATATGGATGCCATTCTTACTGCCAGTTTTGGCAATGTGGATTATGCCACTTTCCCATTGTGGCGGTGCTGAGATATTGCACTGATAAATTAAGTGGCTGTGTCATTTGCGGAGTATAAATGGAATGAACCCAGGAATAGAGAGGTCTTTCATCTTTTCTGATAAGACTGTCCTGATTACATCTAAATGTAGAGCAACATTTAGAGGACTATCAATCAAGTGGAACCATGAAAAAGGGGGTGGGGACTGAAGGAATTATGCCCCCAAATGGCCTCCCTCCCTTTAATTTCCTGTGACAGTATGCATTAGCTCTCATCACCACCTTACTGCCATTAGACTGGCAAATCATTATGGCTACTGCCACCACCAGCAGTAGAGAGGGAGCTAATGTAGCGTTTTCATGGTGTTTTCGTCTCACATCCTGCCCCTATGATGCCGCCTTTGCATCTCTGCCTCTTTTAAGTGTCTTTTTAGACTTTTTCCACTCTATCAGATTCCATTCATTTTCACTCTTCTGAGCTCCATCTGCCTCTCGGGCCCTCGGGGCGAGCCTTTAAAAAGCTGTACGTCTTTTTTGTGTTCTCTCCCTGCTAAGTACAGTAACTGGGGTCAGTCAAGCTTCAAACTAACTCAGTGTTTGAGGTTCCTTGCACAAAAGAGAGGACTGCGTGTAAGTGTTGTGACGTGTTTGCTTCAGCTCTAGTCCTTTGCAGTCTTTGAGGGATGATAGATTTTCATTGCTTTAGTGGGATGAGAAGACGGTGTGTGTGTGTGTGTTTGAGATGGAGAGAGAAAGACATTTCCTGTGTGCCAGAGAAATATGTGTAATTATGTGAGGTATCTCTAAAATTGCAGGAGCTATGAATTGCATCAAAGACTGTTTCCCATCATTGTCAATGAGGTTTGTCCCAGTTTAAATCCCCATCGGACACCTAATTAAGATCTGCAGCCGGTTAGCATTGTCTTCTACTTTTTTCACGCTGACTGACAGAATCCAGAGTCCACCATTATGTATGTATGAGTGTTTACACTGTAGATAAGATGTCTTTTATCATTGAATTTACAGCGTATCTTCATTTATCAAGAGTGTAACTAATGGTCACGATGATGGATTGCTGTAATACAGTGTCTATCACTAGGTCCTTAAGTCCTCTTACTGTATATTGTGTTGGTAACCCATCTCATCTATCTTCCCCATCCCAGTGCCCCGCTGGGTGATACACAGCAAATTTCCATGACCATGGCCATACACTGTGTCATGCTTAATGGGGACTTGCTGTTGGTTTTGACAGGGGAAATGCATAGGAAAGCTGTGTGCTCTATTGTTTGGTGGTTGACATCAAACACTTCTAAACTTGATTTGTCCGTAGAGAGTTTTTTTTTTTTTAATAACATGCTGAGAAGTCCTTGGGCAGTATTCCCCAGCCTCCTGCCTCAGGATCAACATGAAGAGACTGGAGAGTGCAGGAAATAGCACCCTCTACAGTGGGAGAAAGCAGCACATCTTTTTCAGTTGCAGGTTTCATATTTTTAGATTATTTAGAGCAAGAAAATAAATCCTTCATTTTACTGAAAGAATGCTTCCTAAATAGACTAAGACTAGACTAATTAAAATTTTAACTTGTACAACATTTAAGAACATAGGACAGTGCTGGATACTTTTTCACCAAGCTCTATGGCTCGGGCCTCCCTCTTCTCTGAGATAAAGTAAACATCATTTTCTGACATTACATTAAGCAGTACAGTAATATGGCATGAGAGTCAAAGGCTAAATGTCATAACGTCTGTCACTGAGCATGTCCCACAGTGATGATATAGTTGTTCTCCGTGAACTGTGGACCGCAGCTCATGTAAAGTGACAGCTTAATGTCCTCATTACAATAGCAGGGACAGTAGCTCTTCTATCAGTCAACAGGCACAAGGCACTGACAAGGCGAGTGTGCTTTCTGCTAGAGCATAAGAGGTGTCTATCCTGTTGTACTAAAGGCATATTTTACTCTACATCGAAATATGAAAGTCAGAAATGTTGAAAAAAAACACAGCTAGAAAAGCAATCAGATCATATTTAAGTCTGCATTAACACTGGCATAACAACACGTATTCTATACTTAGGCTTTAATCTCACAACACCTCAGGCTTTACACAAAAAGACCAAAATTTATTCACATGAAGTTTCCTATATCCAAATTGATGGTGCAGGTACAGAAAGTTTGGAGAGCTTAGCACCGGCTTGGTGGCTTCCGCTTTCACAAAGGCTTGCTCTTGAGAAATGGCTCACCACAGCACCCATCTAGTCCGCCCACACAAGGATTAAAAAGTGTTAGGCGTAGCATTATGTTTCTTAAAATTAAGACCACATTTCACCCGAATCCCACTGCATCCTGCAGCAAAAACAATTTTGTTGTGTGTCCTCAGATTTCCAGTGAAATCCAACTGCTACAAACTTTCCGACTATATTTAAACCTCCCTGACAGCAGCTTGTGGCGAATGTACATGTAGTTATATTACCATTAATGTATTCACTCCCAAAGTGATTCACTGATGCCATTTGCACTACCGTCTTGTCTATAATAAATAGGTCTGATAATGCTTTCCCTCCTCCCACCAGAAGGCTGGAACAAATATATTAACATGAAACTTTATGTCTGATATCATGTAACGATTTCTAATAACTTTCTGGGCAGCCAGTAATAACTTTGTAAATGTTACCATGTATCCAGTAGAGGCAAAGTAATGCACTGCTTTTACAGTATACATCTTTTTTCCTTTAATGAGCCCATATGCTGCTCATACTTGTGTGAGTGACAGGCTCATTCATGGCTTATTTAGAAATAATGGGTATTTCTTACATTGCCAACTCAGTCAGCTGGATGTTCTGTCTGTTTGCTTCAACCGATCTCATTTTGCCACGACCTCTGTTACTGTAAACAATCATCTTGTTTCTGTCAGACTATAAAACTGTTGCTTTCTGGGCTGCTTTCAGCTGTCATTTCGATGCTGCATTTCCACACCTCACTGCACTCCCCCGCCTCCTGTGTTCTTCAGTCAACTCCAGGGGCCAAATGTGTACATACAATAAAACCATGCAAATGCCATTTCCCACACACCCATTATTTATGGAAACAGAAAGTGCAGTGAGAGTCTGTGCACCTTACATGTACTTCACATCATACATACACAGTGATCAGAGCGTGATATGATGAGGTGAAGATATAAAAAATAAGGTGATAGACTGAATCTAAGAATAAAACCTTGTTTGTTTAGGTTGTTGGTCTGATTGTATGTTTGTTTGTTTGGTCTACCCAGGGTAAAATGTAATGTTAAATTACATTTAAAGGCACATTGATTACATTTGTATTATCGTCCCATAATTTTTATTTTTCATTCATTCATTCTGACATTTGATGATGATGTCTGAAATAAAACTGTGATGAATTAATGATATGGGTATGAATAACCACATGGTTGCATGTAATAATGGCTGCACTATGTTAATGCAACACAGATGGTAAAACTGCACTACTGCTTTCCTAATGTTTTTGATTGACGGGTCTAAAGACTGGTTGAGCAGGCATAATTATTGATAGGCAAACAAAGGATTGTGGGCATGGCTACATCCATTTATGGCTAATTGTTGGATCGGAAATCAGGCTCATGCACATGTGCCCAGTTCCACAATGATTAAGATTTATAAAACACAACGATGTCTGTGATTTTTGCTGATGAAACATTACAAAAATGACCATTGTCTTGTTTTGTGGATACATTTCTGATAATTATCGCAGTCAGCATTAAGTGAATCTTAATGCAGCTCTGACACAGTGTAAAGACAGCAAACTGTTAAGAGTGTGGATGTCATCAGTTACAAAAAAAATAGACAATCTGAATCCTTAACTTTAACTTCTGGTTAAGTTGTGTGTTTGTATTCACTAAATTTGGAGTCTTGACCTTAAAATCAAAGCAGGAAGGAATAAAGCAGAAAGTGGTTGGTTATATGCTCTGAGAGTCTTATAGACACAGTTATATTCCCTCTTCTAAGTCTCTCGTTGCAGGAGCAGAATGAGCACAGAGCTGACCAGTGTAAAAAACTTTAGTATTGTGGGAAGGGAGAATTAACAGGCTGAGCTATTGAACAGAGCAGTTGCCCAGAAGAATTCACAGCAGACTTATTTAGGTTTGCTTGGGTTATTAGGTTTTGACTTTACACCAAAATTTTGAATGTAATGGGATTATTGGTGCATTGCAGGCCTTTGCCAGGAAGGCCCAATGAATTCAAGTCTGTTTCATTATTAACTGGATGAGGCATCTCACATACCTGCATTCACTCAAAGTACATCAAAATGTCCTGATATGTTTCTTGCAGGCACCATGTTGTCTCTGTTATGTATTATAAATGTGACAGCGCATTGCTGTGCTATTGAGCCATCATCAGGCTGACAGGTAGGGGACATCATTATGACTGGCTTCAAAGGGAAAGGGGAAAAACAACATGTCTCGCCTTTGAAATACAATTCCACAGGCGGTCGAAGTTAATACCCCAAACACCAGTGAACAGACACATTTTAATCATGATGTCCCCATCTCATATCTCTTGTCATGTATAGGAGATAACATTAATAGAGATGGCCAACAGCTGCCACCCAGGGGTATAATGTCGAGCTTGTGCCCTCAAGCTTGTTGGGAACACAGGCATAACAGACTGTGACAATAAGAGAAATGAAGAGCAATGAATGTGACTTCAAAGCATGAGGCAGACAGAATATGAACCTCAGTGACAGGAGGGGAGCTGGTTTTGGAATAAGGAAATTACCAAGTACAATTTTATCTTGTAATCCCTTTTGTGCACTCTCTCCGATAAAAAATTACTTCTGATTTATAACATATGTTCTAATGGTCATGTTGGAAATGCTTTAAGATTAAAGTTGCAACATGACAATATCAGTCAAAATAGTTGTCATACCTTATAATTACTCTAAGTAAATGGGATATGGTGTAAAAGACTGAAAGACCCTACATTCCATCATTGTCTGCTAACTACTACAGAGCTGTCTTATTTACACATATTTATTTTATACGTGCAGAAAGAGAAACATTAAACCATGAAATCAGAGTGGTTAGCATTAGAGCTATTTCTTGGCCATCAACTACTGGAAGCAGTGGTTGCAAGCAGCACCTTTAATGTATAGTTGGAATTATGGAATGGTGACTAGCGTGTTAGCTAACAAGACAGAAATGCTAATTAAATAACTTTGGAGCTTTTTCACTTCAGTGAAGTCTAGAATCTATAGGCACCAGAAAACAGAACTGTTTCTGCCCAGTTTCCATTACTTGAGTTAAAGCAAGGCTAAGCCCTCTGAGATTGATATTGATTTCATTTGACTGGGTTTAATGACAGATCTCAGACTTCCTTTGACCCTGGAATTTTTGAAGTATAACAAGCTGTAGGTTAAACACAACACTGACATGTATCACCTTACAGGGTTGCAGTGGCGAATTTGTTAGAAAAACATTTTCCAAAACATTGAGCAGAAACAGAGCAACATTATTCATTTGAATTTCCCCTACAGGGGATCAATAAAGGCACATGTTGTCATCTTATCTTATTTGGAGTTGTAATAGAGGCCCTCCTTTCTGTTGTGGCCCATAATTGCTTAAGTTACACTAAATTAAATCATATTATCCAAACTTTTCTAACTTTTTTCAGCATTCAGGACTTGAACCAATCTTGGTTCGGTTAATAATACTTTGTTTTCGTCACCTTATATGTATATGTCATATCGTTTATTTTTAATGTGAAAATAATAATTAGAGCAGCTTTGAGTTAAGGTGTAAGTGATTTATTGATGTTATATCCCTGTACAGTATGTAGCACCTTTCAATCTGTTTTATATATTTTACAGGAGGATCAGTGAGTTAATCCAGCTCATACACTCAGATGACAGAAACCTTTACGCCACAAGCTAGAATTTTGACCCTGGTACTGCAGTTACATATCCACTTGGGAGGAGAACTGGCTCACAAAACCACTTGTCATATTTTATAGTTGGCCTACAGATCACCATTGGCTCAGACAGTCATCAATTTTAACAGCCAAGTAAAATTCCTAGAAGAATGCTGACAACAAACAAAAACACACATAAAAGAGAATAAAAACATGGAAGTCAGGCACTAAAAAAGATATTGTATTATGGCACTTTCCTCCTCTAAAAAAGTCTCAGTGTATTCATGGTAATAGATAGAGCCCTGTAGAATGTGGTAAATTCAGAAGAAGTGTGAAATTATTTTGAGAGCACAAAAAAATAGCATTTCCATCTAGCAAATCCTTGGCCACCATTTTTCCTTGGAAAAAATGCATTTACTGTAAAGAAATCTGCCATGGTATCATTCCTCTATTTGCAAGTGAATCTCCCAACATGAACATTTCACCTTAATATCTCTTCATTTTATAATGCTTAAGCACCTTCATTGAAGGTGTAGCAGTATCTCTCTGTAGGTTACAACAGTGAAAGTATTATTTCTTGTTTCTGCCCTGGACCCCCTGTTCTCTGGTAATTGTGGCAATGCATCTCTCCTTCCTGGTAATCTCTGGACTTGGTCTCTGACTGTGCCTTAATGGGGATTTTCAACTGTGACCAGGGCTGAGGCCTCTGATTTCACAGTTCTGTCAGCCCACATTACAGCATTTCTAATAACTATCTTATTTCCAACAGACACTCACTGTATATTTTTTTAGGTGAGATGCCAGCTGTGGAGGTCAGTGATGATTAAATGAACTGTAGGGATTTGACAGAGCCCAGGCTTTCTCTGGCGTTATATACAATACTGTACCACATGTGAATTATCCTCTACTCTTTGGTGGCATTGGGTTGATTCTGTAGAAATGCTAAAATCTATTACTGATTTCTGATGAGAAAGTAGATCAGATAACTAGTCTCCTCTTTTTGCAATCAAAAATCAAGGGGCATTTTTTTAGTATTGGAAGTTGTGGGAAAAGGTATTTTGACACAGTACAACACAGTACAGAAATGTCTCTTCCCCGTATGCCTCTGTGTGGGCTGGCAGGTGTACCTGTTCAAATGACAGGAGAGCTGGCAGGGCCAAGGAGACACAAAATAAACATAGTTGCACTGGTAAGTACAGCTTACAAAGCAAGGACAGACTGTGTTTTCTAGCAGTGCTGAAGAAGAGTATTACACCATTTAGCATCTAAACAGATATGTATTTTTTTAAGCTGTTCAGTGTTGTAGCTGCTTTATGCAAATACAGTTTATGATGAAATTATTTGATCAGCTATATGCACTTTTTTTTTGTCTATGTAATCAACAACATTCTGACTGTTAAATGCACAGACAGTAACCAATATCATCTTATGATTAAAAAATAAAAAATATATTGATTTTCCCTTTTGGTTAATCAAAAGAGAGCACAGGATATGTCATTTACAGATCAGATTGGTATTTTGTAGCAGGAAAAAAAAGTTATTTATGTTAGTTAGACACAGCTGCACTCTTCTCACTGAACATATATTCAACACACCTTTTCATTATGGCAGTGTACTTAAGCCACCAGTGCTCTCCTCATTCTTTTGCTGCATGCCTGCTGCCGCACCTGTCATGTGAACGCTACGTTGTCCCTTGTTGCCACGGCTGCTCTTCATATAGCATTCTTAAAGCCCCACCTCCACCATGTGCAGAGCTCAGTGTTCGGAGAGTGATTATATCAGAGCCTAGACACCAAATAACAACGCTGTTTATATTCTAGGTGAAAGGACCAGTGTGCAACATTTTG
>NW_023339707.1:6957454-6971199 GCF_004916995.1 Morone saxatilis
TTCATAGGTAAGCTTTCATTAGTGTATTATCACCACAAAATATGAACACATCAACCACATGCGCTATAAGAGCCATTTTTGGATTATATTCCATTGATATGACAATGGATAACCACTTGCAGACTATAATTCTCGTCAGTTTTCCTATCACATCCAGTTTTCCTCTTACTTTCAGTGCTGACTGCAGTGAGCAGTCAGTTACATTATGCATTATTTCCCAAGCGTGTAGGCCTTAACGGAACAGCAGCCACATCCGGATTATGCTCCTGTATTGTTTCAGCTCAGTTACCATCTAAGTGTCCCATCACTATAAATGTTGAAGAGCCTTTTCTTAGAAAAGGAGAGGAATTATTTTAGAATCCTTCATAGATTCCCTATTTAAGCTGTATCAATATTAACTGAACTTTCCCAGGCAATGAGCAGTCACGTCTGCAGGCCTCAAGCTTCAGAGGTCATCTCAGTCGTATGCTGGATGATTTCAAGTAAAATAAAAACCCTTAAGAGATATCAGCCCAAAACCTTCTTAACACCTTTCCATTCCCTCTGTATCCCTCTGTCCTGATTGCAGCACAAGGTGCTGATTTAATCATCCAGATTGACCGGCTGCCGGCTGGGTATTTGACTTTGTCTCCTCTGCTCCCTGTCAACAGTTTATTCTCTGCCTGGGTCGAGTGGCAGCTACTTTGCCTTCTGCCACATGCTTGTCAGTGAGCAGAGACTTGCCGTGTCAATATCTCTTAGTCCCAAGCAGATACACATCTAAAGGGCAGCACTGTGAGCTGGGGGGTTAATCAATTTTATCTGACCTTAATTTATACAGAGTAAATAATGAACTGGCCTCCCTGTATTAAACATTAACACAAAAATCATTCAGTAGTGGGGCGGAGCAGGTTTAGGTCAGGCAGGTAGGGGATTTTCTTTGGCTTTTACAAGCTTTTCCAGTGACTTAGAGCAGTGGTTTCTAAAGTGGACTCCAGGGGGTCCCTTAAGGAGTTTCAGGATGCAACATGAGCCATATGTCTTGTTCAGAATCACTCCCTCGTTTACATGTTCACTAATACCTACACGATAAATGCTCAGTAGTTTACTTTATAGTACGATTATGTACACTTTACAGGCATCATTTTCTGCCCTTACCGACAGTAATAGTGTTACATAAGTTACATTTTCACATCTGCTAAAAGCAAAGCATTGCACTAAAGGATGTTGAGCAAAAAGTTTCAGTGTGGCATGGAGAGTAGTGTATAGGTAGCTAAAGACACAGACACAGCCATTGTTTAATTTCAGTATAGCCTTCTCTCATGTCTCATGTCTTCAGTGTTCTCATTGCCATAACAGAGAAAGCACAGTAAACTTAAACTGCTTCTCCTCCATTTAATTGTCCTACTAAGCCATGCAGTTAAGCAGCATTTGCAATAAACAAGGCCATGGATCAGGCACCCCTGACTGGAATGCAGTCAATCTTTAATATTAATAATTATACTTGTTTTCAAGTCGAAATGTGAGAACTGCCCAATATATAATATGTAATTAGAAGTTACTGGTTGCATATTTCAAGCTCATTAGCCATCACAAAAAAGTACATGTACACAAAACTTGTCATTATGCTGTAAAGTTGAGCCCATGTAAACACCATACTCTCATTATGTTTTATATAATTATCAGTTTAACATATTTACTATTATAGTTAAAGTTAATGTAATAACTGAACATTACGAGTTACAGAGGGGTATGTTTTGATCCTAACTCTTTCAGCATTGTAATTTTTCATGCACACAGCAATCAAACTCCTGTTAGAAAGCACCGCCATTTATGAAAGCTCTCTGCTGCAAACAAACTGCATTTCAAGGATAACAGCCAGAGAGTGGGAGTCTTACTAGGTGAACACATTTGAGTACATGTTAAAATGAAAGAAATGGCTGCATTCATTCAAAGACAGCTGCAAGGATGAACCACGATAACAGAATCACAGTAACATCAGGCTGGAGTTTGAATTCTTAACATACTGAGGAACATATTCAGCCATTATCGGATTGTGTGTAGAGTCTTAAGAAAACCACAAAAACATCTTTATCTGAGTAACAGATTAGTAAATGGAGATCGTTACTAAAAGTTGTCATAATAAAGATTTCAGTCCCTGTTCACTTGGCAACACCCGTGGTTACCGTGGTAACAGAAAGTGCAGTTTAAAACTGCAGCAAACACACCTTCAGTAGTTATTTTGTCTCGTACAACAAAGAGTAACTGGTGTATTTGTTTACGGTGCAGCCAAACAAATCTGCTTCGTTGTAATAAAGTAAGTAAATCAAAAATAATCTCAAATTGCAATTTTAAGCTGTGAATAGCAAGTAGTTTTCCATACAACAGGTTACAGTGAAGTTGGTTACGTTAGTAACGTGAAGTAACGTACGTTACTTCAAGGAATGTTTAAGTTTGGTTTCACACAGGACAGTCGCCTGTTAAAATCCTTTTATTTGCGATATATTGGCAACTTGGGAGTTAGCCGATAATTTTTTTTTTTTTTTTTGCTACTAATAAGATCAGACATTATCACCTTTTGCTCAAACTTGAAACGCAGACTTTTCTCTCTTAAATACCATAAGATTTTTCTTATTGGTGATGTAAGGTTCCTGCTAAAGCTTTTAAATACATTACTTCTAATATAAGATTATTATAATGCAATCCTCAAGTTAATGATTTTATGTTGCTAGATCTTTTTCTTACGCACACACACACAAAACCTTAAATAACCAAGTTAAGGATTTACAGCACACACTGTTTCTATTTAATCCCTTAACCTTTCAGTTTTTGTTTACCTCCACAGTCATATTCATGTTTCCTAAATCTGACTGTAAACTTCATAGTACACAAGCTGTAATATAATTTTGCTTTGAGTACATTTTTGATTACAAAAGCCTATTCCTTGTAGAAGTCAAATTCCTCCAATTGAGGGGTGGCAACATGTAACAGTGTTGTTCTGTTGTGTTTTGAAAGAATGACTGAATGTTAAGAAGGCTTTGATTGGCCTCAGTAAGAGCTATGTTGCTGCTGGTTTCTGCTGCATATTTACAAGATGAAAGGGTAAAACCAGAGGGGAAGAAAGTCAGATTGGAAAAGGAGGAATGGTTGTAAACCATCACAGAAACAAAGGAACATATGGGGTGGCAGGATTTCAAATTGGGTGGTTGGGTAGGTTTGACTTATGTGGCCTTGGTCCTTGGTTATAATTTAGCATTTTGACTCACCTGAAATGGCCAGTGCTCTCTGTGGAATTGGATTTCTCTTTTATATCAGCACAGAGCTTGAAAATATGTACCTATAAGTCGACTTGTTTGTGATACTGGAATTATATGCACCACTCAATATAAGGAATTTTTCACACAGTTGGGGCACAGTGTATTATTCATATATTGAACTGTTGCGTTTCCACTGATAGCTAGATTTGTGGTCCTGGCCTTTCCTGCATTTTTTTTTTTTTTTTTTATATCTAGCTGTTTAACATTCATGGCAGGATCACGGCATTCACTGATATCAGTCTGAAGGCAACACTCCAGTTTGTTGCAACACCACAACCTTAACAGCTACTGTAGCAATAACCGTGTTCAATTCAATCAATGAACAATAGTACAAAATGTTGCTGGTAGAAGTACAAATACAGGTATTCATGGCTGACTGTTCCTGCAGATCCTCTCAGTTCCCACCAGTTTAATCACTGTGGTTATGCTGGCTGCAGCAACCATGTAATCAGAGACAACTCGCCATGAAATACACAGTTATTGTAAACCAACACAGGTTGTTGCAGCATATCACTTATAGTGGAATTGTTGATGGCTTTCAAAGCAAGCAAACAAAAAGTCTCCTTGATATTTTTCAGTGTCAAAAGTTTCTTTATCTTAAGTCTATGAAAACTGAAGTTAAAAAAAAGGGCTTGGCTTCAGTGAGGATTTGGGTAGAGTCGTCCAACCAAAATATATTCTTGATTCAGGGTACCACTGGACACATGCCAGAGTACATGTAGCATAACAATGTAAAGAGGGGACGGCGGCCTTTGGGTAGTAGAGCAGAGCCAGCTTGGGGGAAAAATCAAGTAACTTTTTAATTGAACAATATATCATAGCTGTAATGCATTCTACGCTTAGTCTAGCTCTTTAATCCTGAATAAATACAATCAAAACATTTAAGATAAGTTTTAAAAACTTTTCTCTTTTCTATGCATGTCTAGCCTGAGCAAGGCCCCGACACCCTCTGCTGGCCTGCTGCCACTGGCCAGCCTTATGGAAAGCCAGCCGGATGGCAGCACCAGATAAGCCCTCGATTTGTACTCCCCGAGCCACGAGCCTTGGCTGGTGTTACAAGCTTGAACTCAAGTTCTAAATTTACTTGGAGGAGATAGAAGAGAGAGTCAGGCTGCACAAAGACATCTGTAATGTAGATGAAACAGGCCAAACGTCCACATCCCTGACAGAGTTGCCGGCGAGGCAGAGTGCCAAACAGGTCACAGCGCCAAACAGGTCACAGTCTGGTGACAACAATGGTGCTCGTCCACACTTTGGATCCATCTCTTCTAGCTCCGTCTTCCTGAGGAACATTTTCTCGACCTGTCTCATCAGGCATGTGCCACCAGGATGTCAGAGTGATAAATAGGTCTGGTTACATGCCAGAAGAAGCCGTCTGCCTCTGTCACTTGTAAGCAGACCACATCAGATCCAGCTCTTGTAGCTGCTTGTACAGCAGGCAGTATTCTTCCATTTAGTGAGGGAAAGGGATGGGTTTGGAAGATATATTAGTTTTCACATACAGTACATGGCATAAATATTAGCCTAAAAAACTGATTCATATGAACTGATTGCACCCAAGTGTATGCATAAATATGTTTATCGTTATTATTTATGTTTTAGACACGGTTTAGCATTTAATGTGTGGATACAAGACAGCATTTGCATTATTTTTTATAAATCTAATGCTGGATTATAGTTTTGACACCAAAAAGACTAAATGCATCAGGGCAAAGTGTATCATGGTCAGATTTTGGGAATATTGGCTACATAACTAGAATGTCATTTAGAATTACACAATTAGTTTTTTTCCCCCATGTATTTTCATATCTATATCAAAATGCTTTCACTTTCTTACTCTGACTAAGGGTGAGATTTAATGGGGTTTTTTTGTAAAATGTGGGTGTTTTAGCAACCAGGAGGAGGAGTTAGATTCTATGATTTATGAGGTATCTGTAGACTCCTGGGCAGTAATTATAATATATATTTGGGGAGGGGAAATATCAAATTCAAATATGCTTCCCAATAAATTTATATAAAAAAATACGCACTGCCATTTGAAATAATCATTAGCATAATCATAACTAAACAAAATGCCAATATTATTACTCCTGGTTCTTTTACTGTGTACTGCAGACACAGACTCCCTGGCTGATTTGGTGGCACTTTGTGTTGGCAGATAAACATGTCAACAGTTACAGTTGGTAAATAAAATATGAAAAATGGCAAATAATTCAACATAAAATAAAAATAAATTAAATGGGTGGTGTTGCGGGGACTTGACAAAAAAAATGTAAGTGTGGCTACAGCCCTGCATTTCATCTTATTAGCCTTGTCAATCTACTTTATATTCTACATTATATTATTTATATATCTACTCATATATTCATTAATTAGGTGTGTACTGTCGTTCTTTTATGCCTATGCAAAAATGGTAAGGCTCTTCTTCTCATCAGTATTAATCAGATAATCATTTACATGAATTAAAAGTGTATCAATTACTTTAACTGTAACAGAGGTGTGGTTATGAGTTGACCAGATAGATCAATCAGTGACAGGATGGTGCTGCAGCGCTTGTAATTCACTCATACTTAAAGGAGGAAAAGTTTCCTCCAGTCTGCAACTGCTAAGACAAAGGGGACCAAAGTAATTTCCATCAATGGAAGAAGATAAAAAGACAGAAGGAAGGAAGGAAGAAATAAACAGGGAGTGTTTAGCTGGAAGAGTTTGCAGGGAGGGCTCTCTCTGGTTAATCTACATGAAACTCCAATTTGAACCTCTTGCTGTTTGTTCTGAAACAAGAGTGGGGCAGGCAACGAGTGATCTGTAATGATAACAGGAGGACAAGATGAAGACAAGGCACAGAGGGAGGAAAAGATGAAGACGAAGCACAGAGGGAGGAAAAGATGAAGGGCTGAATTCAAAACCAACACTGACCAAAGTTGTGGCAAAGACAAGTGGGATCTGTAAATGGTAATAAAAACCCAAAGAACCCTAAGATTTTGTAAAGATATCATAGATTAACATTTTTACAACTCTTTACACTGTAAAACATCATATGGGAATTTAGTTGAATAAACTAATCTTTTCTCATTAACTTAACAGATCTTATGAACATGAGTCTGACTTGAAGTCTGTAACATGCCAGTTGTTGATTCAAGTGCAAGTTTGCTGTACTTGTTTTCTTAAGTTTAGTGAACTTAAAATTTACATTTTAGCTCATAAGATGACTTTGAATTATTCAGCGTCAGTGAACTCACATTTTTATGACAGCAGGAGAACTGAGGAAGGTTTAAATCATTTACTGTGTATTTTGTTAACTTTGAGACAGACTCTAAGTCGTTTGTTGTCATTTGTCCCCAAATATTTGTGATGAGCAGTTATCTAATTGCCTCAAAAGCTAAAAGAAAGCTACTTTCCTCCTGTCAATATTCAGTGTTAAATCAACTACAAAATAAACTGTATGTTCACTAAGCACCTGCTGTCAACCAGCAACAGTGAACAGAACAGCTGTGCACGCAGCTCCTGAGGAGTACCAAAGTTTTTGGCCATTGTGTATCCTCTTTGTGCCATGCACAGTTGATCACTCACAGGTCTACCACACAGGCAAAACACAGTCTGTTTCAGTTCCAGCATCCCAGATGCACATGTTGAATATAAACCAGTGTGTAACCGTTGTTGAACACATTTTTTGGAGATGTAACAGGCTGGAGGCACAGGCATAGTTTGCTTAATTATTAATATATTTAGTTTATATTGCAAGTTATAACGTATAATACTGTACACTACTAAAATAACAAAGAAGTACACATTATGAAGAAAGGACAAATCATGTTTAAAACAGAACCATCAGAAAGTAGAGCAAGGAAACAATGCCAGCCAGAACTTAAGTTTCACAGATTCCAGCTAACCCATGGTTCACACTGCCTGCGTCTGCATGGCGGAACATATTTCAGCACCCATATTAACAGATCAGAGCGGTCTCACACACGTCTCAGCTGCGACTTCAGCAACTCTTCAATAGAGTCGATCTCGCCTATTTTTACTGTGAGCCGCACGTCTCCCAGCAAAAGAGCACAGAGAAGGGATCTGTTGGTATCCACATATTTTCCTAGTTTAAACTTCCTTTTCAAAGTAAAAGCACTGTGGTAATCTTTTATTTTACCTTAATTGTGAAAAAAATTCTGGAAGTGAACCATCTTTCCACTGTGCTCTCTCTCCCCCTCTCTTGGGTAAACAAACTACACCTGAAAACATAAGGCTGGCAGCAGCAGCCACAGAGCTTACACGCTCTCGGTGTGAACGCCGCGCACGTGTCAGATGCAGCCGTCACGTGCCGTAGACGCCACAAGCTGCTCAGGCAACCTATGTAAACGAGCCGTAAGAGAGGAACCACAGCAAACCTTGTATAACTTGACAGATACTATGAAATAATATATATGATATTAGTCGAGATATGAATGTGTACCTGCTAGCATCCTGATGATTAATTGTGTACACCCTCTGTTGTACACATTACATTTCTTCTAGATTTCTTTTTCTTTTTCTTTGTGAACCCCCAAACTACAAAATTCAAACTGCACCCATGGCTGGCGGATGATCTGAGTTTCATTTGTTGCTGTGAACCTACCAGGTTATCTTTGTACTGTGCACAGGAGCACACATTGTCTGTGGTACACAGTCCTTCCCACTCTGTGTAGTGTGTTACTGTACATCCAACATGAAGCTGCTGGTTGAAGAGATAATACTAAAAATATAGTGACAGTGTTTTGTTGCTTTTACTAAAGATACACAGACGGTGTGTGCGTGTTAGGATAGAAATAAGAGCTAGTACAGACACAGCCTCATTTTCTGTATTTACTGCAAAAAAGAAATATTGCATTGGTAAAAAAGGGGAATAGGTCTCCAGTTTTTCCAGTGCTTGCTGTTATGCCAGGATCAGACCAAACAATATTTTTGTCTTTTGAGATGGTCACTGTGTCACATTAGGTGCCCATACCATCATAAATTTTTGCTCCGACTTTGCTACCCTGAACATGTTGGACCCTAAACAATTGCTTTTAGTGTTTTACGACTTGGGTGACATACCTAGGTGATTGGGAAGGAGGTGTCGACTTCACTGTTCCATCTGACAGCGATAACATATATTTACAGTTGTGCGCAGGAAAGTACTCTATATTCCTATGGGCCAATGTCACAGAACTTGTTATAGAAGTTGTCCAAGAGAGTTATAGATGCTCCATTGGTTATTTTCCACAATGACATACTACAGGGGGATTAAAGGGGCAATTGTCATACCCGATGCTCATTGTCATACTCAGTTTGGGCCAATATCAGCCTGATATCAATTAGTCTTAGATGTGTTCCAAAACCTTTAAAATGGTTCCTTCCCTACCCATATTTCTGACGCAGATTGTTTTTTGTGCTTCTATTTTGCCATTCTTTCCAGCTATCTCAACGTTGTAGATTAGAGGCCTTCTTGTAGGAAGCTCTGTCCAAGAAACACAATCAACAACTTTTGAAAAGGGACCAAGACAATTTCCCTTTTCACCTAACAACAGTCTTGTCATGACATAAACCCCTTGAATGCCAAGCATATTGTGTGCTCGACTTGCCATGTTAAAAATATGACCCCACAAGTTCCATTTAAAGGCAGCATTTATCCTCTTTGCAACAGGAAGCAAGAGGGATTTATACGAAATCCGAGGCAACCTTTTTTCCGCTGACTTGAAGATATTTCATACATTTTTAAACCCTTGTTTACAGCACCATGAAAAACCCCAAGAATCTCTTTCTGTGTGAAATAAAGAGCTAACCTTTGAGCATATTTGCTTCTTTGACCTGAGCAAGATGAGGGCTGAAAAGAAGAAGAAAGAAGGTGATTGGAGCAGCAACTCCCCCCCTACCCCCAACTCCCCGAAGTCTTCTCAACCCCTCAAGGCTGCCCGTAACAGACCCAGATGGTCTGTCTCTGCTTAATAGCCCCCCTATTTTTCCATCAGCAGGGAGTGACGGGGACATACAAGGCCAGGTTAACTCAGGTTAACCAGGGAGTATTTCCACCGGGGTTAACTGTTCTGATCCCAGACTATTCCAAACACCTACCAATTAAGGAATCTACTATCTCCTTTCGTCCCCCCACAGAAAATGTTTTTCCCCATATATGTCCGAGGGAATGTTGAGTCCCTGGGACGTAAATAGATGGTATAGAGGCTGGCCTTTTTTTCTTTCTTTATCCAACAGCAGCCTCTGTGCTTAAGGGATTGATTATGGCTCCCATCAGACCAGTGTTTGCACACTCTCTGATCCCCTAATAGAAGTGAAGGTAGCTGCAAAAGGAGCAGGGCATTTAGCTCTGACGCTTGTGTGTGAAGGGAAGGGGATAAAAGCTTTAGTAGGGAAGATGAATAACTCTTTCAGAAGCCCCAATTGAGAGCCCACTTAAGAGTTTAAATTAAGAGATTCTCAGTGCGTCAAATGAGCTCCTAAATAAGCAAAGCCCTTTTAGTTCACTGTCATTTGGGTCCATTTTGGGTAAAATGTTTTTTTTTTCCAATTATATAATTTGAATCAAATTCTAAATTTCCTCTTTTATTTTTCTTCACCTATTTTTTTTACCATAAAGCTCAAACATGTCAGCTCATGGTGGTTAAACTTTTTAAAGAAGATTTTTTTTTTTCCATAGACAGCATAGTTGTCATCCGCCTCACTAATTAGCTGTCATGAGTTCTTACTCCCAGAAAATCCATTAATTCCTTACTTGCATGGATATTGCAGGCTTATATATTTTAAAGCACTTGCTATGCATTGCTTAACGGTATCTTACCTGCAGAGAAGTAGTGTAGTCCAAGGAAGCTGGTAGTTCAGCTTAACGTGTTTATATTCTCTGTCATACAAAATATGTATTGTGGAGCAATATACTCAGCCATTCAACACTCAAGATATTTACATTTTGCTGCATCATCATGCTGTCACATACTGTCAACATGACACAAAAATCAGCATAGAAATTTTACAGAGACAGCTCTTTAGCATGCTGCTTTATCCCAGAAACAAGGTGCCACTCAGTTTCAAAGTCTATTTCATATTTCAATCAGAAATGTATACAATAGAGTGAGTGAGGTCAAAATGATGTGATCATGACTGAGCTGGGCATTCTTGTCAAGCCACTCAGAATAGTTTGAGTCTCAAATCCACCTGAATGTTTTTGGGAACAGAGGAGCAGAGTCAAGATCATTCATTGGGGAAAGCTACTTTGAAATTGTAGCTGCTAAAGCTGTGTACAGACTACTCTCAATTGAAAAGGGGCCATATGTAAGAGTTGGCCACCTATCAAATTCATACACTAAACAAATTTGGGCCATAACACCAGAAAGTTGAGGTGTCTATTTCTATCGTAAGAAACAAGATAATGTACAGTCCTTCTGTCTGTCTTTCATCCAACATACGTTTACACTGTCCATAATGCTGTACAATTAGCTACCTTCTTAAGCTATTGCTACATAGCCAATGTTAGCATTAACAGCACTTTACTTACCAGTCTTGAGTTGTGAGTTCAGCATCAAACTTCATGCCTTTACTTGCCAAGAGCTGTCTCCAGTAGTGAAAACTCTGTGAACTCTTGTTTTCCTTTTTATCACTTCTTTCTGTAAAATATGGTACATCCCATGTCACTTATTTGACATTTCCTCGCTCCTCGCTTGAACCGGAAGTTGTTCTGGTCCACCATCTTGCAGGCCGTCCCAAAGCACTTATTCCCAGAGCAATCTCTGAGAAGCGAGGATCGAGGTTACTATTGGTTGCTGCAGTTGCCGTTTAATATTATTATCATAGAGACAGTAGAGAATCTGTCTGTCAGCAAGAAAATATTTTTTACATCATTTATTGTCATTTCCATTCAGTCACATGAGGCTGATAATTCCTGAGTCAAGTTACATCATTTCACATTTAGCCTAATAAATATTTCCCAATGTTCAAAAGACACCATGATCATATTCTGGGTCATTCAATAATATATTTACAATCACAATATCAATAAATACAGATGCACATAATGAACAAATAATATAAACACAGTAGAAATAATTTCAGTAGAAATGATTCCTGTGTCTCTTCTGTCAGGCAGCACAAGGTTACAGGTGATTTATTAATTTATTCTATGTTGTATTTATGCAGCCTTTAAGTGTTTTCTTATTTTTACTATAATAAAGAGAGAGGATGCTTTCAGTCATTTTAAACATTTCCATGCATGCAGTAAGGTCACATATAAATATCATTAAGCAGCAAAACTTAAAAACTGTTGACAAAGAAACTCTCAGAGGAAACAGAGAATTTATCAGGAGGATGAACCTGGACTGTGTGTGGGAACTTCTGGAGGTGTAAAATAACACAACAAATAACATTAATTAACATTAGATCATTCCGGCGATTTAAATAATCAATGAAGCTGCTGTGCCTCGTGCGTAAATGCGCACGGCATCTCTCTTAATGGGTAGAAACCTCACATTAATTCAGCTTCAATACATTCGCTATTAATCACAATGTTATCATAATTTTAATAACCCAGCCCGTCAGATTGATCTCATTGCTGCAGATTAACTGCGATCTGCTCATTGCTATAATGCAGGTTGTTGTTCATGTGCAGGTGTTTGTTAATCAGGTAACAGGCTGCTGCTCTGGCACTGATAACTGTGTGTCTTTATTAATATTAGTACAGTTCACATGTGTGCAGACACAAACTGCAGTGGTTAAGGCCGACTGACAGCTGTCAGATCAGATCAGATCATCAGCTGTTGCCGTCATCGAAAACGGATGTCTCTTCATGTGGCGCTGCAGAGGAAAGGACATCTCGATTCTCTAAAAACATATTTACTCATTCCTTCTTTCCTTCTTCTTGAAAAAATGCAAGTGAGGGAAACGAAAATGCAATTAAGCAACATAAGACGCACACATGGTTTCTTGCTCTAGGGGCAGTGCTACTTCTTCGTCCTTTAATGTTGGACTGAGGGTAGCCTGGACTCAACAGTGACCCACTATTGCCGCTTAAGGTATAAAGTGGTATTACAAGACAAGGCGGGCCGGAACTAGCTGGTTAGCCTGCTAACTTCAGTAGGTATCTCTGCAACACAATACATCTTTGACATACAGTCAAAACTGTTATTTCTTTACTTTCTGTTGATAATTGTAGTTAGTTCACTGTAGTTTTTGAATGTTAAACAAAACCATTACACTTCTGTTGAAAGTAAAAAGCTCCACTCCAAGCTACTCAGAAAAAGTAGTTATTTCACATTAAGAAACATCGACTGTAAATTAATGCACAAAAAAACCCCAGTGGTTTTCAGAGATTATTAAAGGTCCAGTATTTAAGACAATCTATTGGCAGAAATCATATTTAATATTAATACATATGTCTTTATTAGTGTATAATGAAAATAAGAATCGTTGTGTTTTCAGTACCTTAGAATGACTTGTATTTATCTACAGAGGGAGCGGACCCTTTTGTACAAATGTGATATGCATTTTACATGAGTTTCATGGCCACCGTAGTTTATCTTTCAGGGGAGGGGAGGGTTAAGTGAAGGAGTTGCCGTAAGCAACCAAAATCCTACAGACTGGTCCTTTTTGAATATAGTTTCAATTTCATTTCTTCAGTCTGTATGTTGTCTCTCTGTGTCTAGTCGACAAATGATTTATGTGTGATGTGATGTGACTCTTTAAAGCAATACCCCTATTTTTAGGCTCTTGGTGTCTGACTGGTTGGCCCCGCCTGCAGTGGGAGGTCGACATAATGGAGCAGAGAGTCGGTACCGGCACCAGGCCAGGTCCCATCCCGCTGACCAGCTCTTCAGTGCCAGATGTGTCTTCAGGACAGGTCGCCTTGCTCTCTCTCTCTCTCTATCTCTCTCTCTACCTACATATTACTTTGATTCTCTCCTGAATCAGATGTAATTAAATGAGTGGTTGAGGTTTTTAGGTGCAGGTGAAGAATCTTGTGGTGGAGCAACAGACATGCATGTGGTGCAATATTTTCTAAGCTGAGAGAAATTTAAATTTAGTAATCTAGGTTTAGAGTTAGGCTGCACTACCTAAGGGCATAATTTCAACTGGAACTTCTTTTTCAATTTTATTTTTTATTTTTTAACATTTATATTTTCGGATTGATTACCTTACTAAAATCACTGTAGACTGTTCCTACTAAACAGCCAAAGTTATTCAGATGACAGAAGGGAAGACCAGATAAAAACCATTAATTTGAAATGCTCAATTAACAAAATTTTTCTTTAAAATGTTAGTGTATGTATTAAATGTATCTGCAAAATGCAAAAACTACGGAAGCCCTAAAGGGCTTTTATTTCCTCTGTTTTCCCGTGATAACGATATAATTAATTTCAGATAAACAGCGTATTCACTTTGATTTTAAAAATAAAGGTATTAAGAACAGTACGCTATAATTCGAACCTACATTTAAAA
>NW_023339707.1:6971299-7006325 GCF_004916995.1 Morone saxatilis
GATTGTGAATAAATAAAAAAAATGTCAGCTATGACCTCTAGTATGAAAAGTGGTGCAGGGTTGTTGGTGTGTAATGTAAAAGGTTTTCACATACTACCAGCTACCCAGTTCACTTTAGAAGTACAGTAGTTTCTTTCTGTTACATGTATGTGGCAGCAATGCACAAGTGTATGATAACTGTAATTAAAATGCACTGTCGCTGGAGAAGTCAAGGGGAAAATTGCCCTGCACAGCCTGAATGCAACACTCACTATCTTTAAAATAATAAAGACTGTCACTCATGTTGTCTTGAGTATCTGCAGTATGGCTTTCTTATGCTATCAGACTGTTCTTGTGTCCTAAATAATCCAACACAAATTGTGCACCTGAATGAAACTGGATGAACAAGAGTAAAGCCATGATCCAGCAGGTTTTCAGGCTGAAAACAGAAACACAATGCAAAGCATCTCTTTATGCATCTCTGCCACACACTTTCACAGAGTTTTCATCTGCAGTGGCCATATGACGCCTATACAATGCCTGTTCACGTCAGTTGAGCGTAAAGAAAACAATTAAAAACTTTTTGAAAAGCTTGAGCGTCTCCATGTCAAAAACTAGAATAGCTTTCACCACCAAAATACTAAGCCACCACAAGTGAACTGCTTAGTCATTTGTTATAGCTGACGGTTGGGGCTGCACAATGCTCTTCATTCGTCCCCTGTCAGTACTGGCCTTTGTAATTGAAAATAGCTTTAATTACATTCAGCGGAGGGGTGGTGATGGTTGTTGTGAGTAGAGTCAGGGGGGCGTTCAGCACAACATGAGGGTCTCCAGGCTGAAGAAAAGTAAGCCAAACAAGCACAGCAAATTACTGTCATTCTCCTCTCACTGTGTGTGTGCATGTATGTGTTTGTACAACCATCCAGCCTGTGTCACCGTCATTCATTCTGTGAGTACAGAAGATGCACTGTGTGTGTGTGTGTGTGTGTGTGTGTGTTTCTCCTGGGAGTGTTGTTCTGGGAAACTTGTGCCATAACTCTGTGTGCTCTCATAAATCTGGGATTATTCTGCAACGATGACTGAACATGTCCATCTACTTGCGTATGATTCAGGCAAACTAGCCGTTCTCCCAATATGTTCAGCATTTTCACAACGATGACTGTGGCTCATTAAACCCCTCCCTGTAACTACCACTGACACACACACACACACACCTACACACAATACAAACACGCACACACATTTCAAAGATAAATTGAGGTTGCTGTGTCAGTGGCCGGGTGGTGAGGAGCCTTGTACCAGGGGAGTAATTGAGATGGCCGGTGAAAAGGGGAGCGAGGCTTAGACAACCATCCACACAAGTTCCTGGCTGGCGTCCAATTATACCCAGCAGCCTCCACTGCCTCCTGAACTCCAATTACGGCCGGCAAAGCTCGGCTGGTCAGAGAACCTGTCACCCCTCCCTGCACCCCCTCTCCCTCCCTCTCACAACTGCCGGCAAGAAATAGCAAAGTCAAAGACTATGTGTGATGTCCTCTGGTGCCTCAATGTGTCAAAATGTGTGTGTGTGTGTGTGTGTCTGTGTCTGTGTCTGTAAAAAGGAGAGAAAGAGAGGGATGATGGTTTGAGCACAACTAAACAATAGCTGAACCTTGGCCACTAGTTTATTCAGAAATACCAGGTTGGTCCAACTGTACAGAATGAGAGTTTTTATTTATGGGACCATAAATTTATTTATATATCATGTAGAGACAAGCTGAGAAACCCAATTGAAAGTGCTGATGTGGGCCTTTCACATAGTATCTCATGCTGTAGACCATAAAAAGTATTTTTAGTGATTTACAACAGCATACATGCAGACTTTTAATGAAAACGGCACAAAAACCAGTTGGGATAAAATCCCTTTACATGTAAATAGACAGTACAGTTTTATTTCTTACACTTTATTACACAACCTGTTCTATAATAATATTGTGTGTGAGTGATTATCACTAAGGATTTATCCATTAATATAAGATCTTGCATCATTTGTCTTGTATTTTGGGCATCTTTATATGTTGTTATATGTACAAAATGAGAACTTGTGCTGAAAAAGGGGATACCGTGCATGTGAGATAAAAGCTGCTAAACAAAGATGAACCAAAATGAACTAATAATGTATTATGGGTCAATTATAAGCCATTATTAAACACAACTTTTGGGTTATTAAAAAAGTTTTTATTCAAAACACTTTTTTACTCCTTAATTCATCAGGAAGACCTCTCCAATGGACCATTTAACCACCAGTGTTCAGGAAGAGGGCTGCAATTAAGTTTACAACTGTAGACTCCATGAACTGTTGAACCCTTTATTGATAACTTAACATTTATAAAACAACACTGAGCAAAGTGGGCAACTTCCTCTGAACCCCCAAAGGCTCTAGACTAACTGTGTCAATTACCTTGGGTAATCTGACTAATTGATATAACTAACATGGTAAGGGGTGGCTTCTTCATTTTTATGTCATCTTGAGTCCCCGTCTTGCTGATAAGTTAATAATTGGATTTAGATCCAGATCCTCTGCAGCCTTTTTTATACAACAGCCCAAACAATCCAATGTCTAAAAGCACCAGCTAGCTTGGCAGTAAGATAGCCAAATATCCGCCAAATAGATTTTTTTGCAATCTGGCAACAGAAACTTGCTCTTATTAATGGTTGCCTTATTAGAAAGAAACAGTATGTCAAGTAGTTGCATATAGCTTTACTTCAACCAGCTACAACATTAAAATGCTCATTCCCTGTAACTGCATCAGCTGTCTGAAAATAATCAGATTCTATACTTATGTAATACTAGTTTTAAGAGAATAACTTTTTAAATGCAGGGCTTTTAATCGTAACATAGTATTTATGCATTGAGGCATTATTATGAAAAGGATTTCAATACCACTGGAGAACATGTCAACCTTTAAAGATGTGATTAGCATTACAACCAAATATACCAAATACCCAGTGAGGATGACCCATGACACATATACATATTTAACAAATTATAGCATTGAGAATTTCAATTCATAGCACATACAGCATGTTATACTATATGTCTCCAGGCTAAATTGACTAGAAGAGAAACACTTTAAATCAACGTATGTACACAAGAGGGAATACTATCTTGAGTTTTGTAGATTTAATTTTCTAGCATATTAACATTAACAAAGTTTTAACCTACTAAACCACAAAATAAATGTGTGACAGTTATAATAGCTTGGAATATTTTACTGTAAATCTATCCCAGTATTATTCTCATTCATTTTTGCAGTAAGTACTCAACGTTTCATTTCCAGTCAGCCATCCTTTACGTCATACTGGCAACGAACTCCAGCTTTCCATCTACCTTTTTATATTCATACATCTTAAAGCAATTATTGGGGGACAAATTTGCAATCCTCCATGGTTCAGGAAAAAAGCCAACAGGATGCCACTGGAGCTGCGGCAGCTGTTAAAGTGGCCCCTGTTCTGTACTGCCTGTGGGGGTTTCTGTTTTTTCACTCATTGTACAGAGGGTGTAGAAAAGCAAAGTAAAAGTTACTATTAGCCACAACAGGTTATTGTGATAGTTATGTCACTTCATAGTTAGTGTCATATTTAAAGGCCCTGGAAAAATATAGCTAGCATAAGTTTAAGCTAAACATACCTACACTTGACCAAAGTGTGTTCGTGTGTGGCATGATCACTGGTCGACTTTTTGCTACATTTGTTTTAACTTTATAAAACAGTGCAAGCATGGAGAAAGACAAGCTATCTCTGTCCCTATATCCTCCTGTCACTCTCCAGGGTCCTAAAAGCCTAAATGTTTGATGAAGCTAAAGTAAAACCAGCCGCAGACCTACATTACTTGCTGTACTGTAGAGGCAAGGAATATTAACCAGTTCTACATTCAGGAAGAATCCGTGTACAGAAGCCTTACAATGAATGTCTCTGAACAGGTGAATGTGTTTGCAAAGGCACAACCTATCAAAAGAATAGTATGAACATGCAGTATCTAGGCAGGCAGCTATCCATCAAAAAGTAACTAAATTAATCAAAGCTGCTCTAATGCAATAATTACACATGCATAATGTGAATGGAGTCTCTTGTTGAGGTGAACCCACAGAGGATTATCACCCAAATCGGCATGTTTCCTCAGGTTTAGGGAGCTTTTTAACCGAATCAGGCAGCACAAAAACCTCTGATAAACCCGCTGTACACTATCTGCCCAGCATAAAACAGCAGACAGACAGAATTAGAGACTGGCTGGTGCAGAAAGTGGTGCATTTAGCAGCTTAAGATCAAGATATTTCCATCAGAGCTAAAAGGAGAGTGAATATTGGAATTAGATTCCTCAGGTGCACAGAAACACAACTCTAAAGGAATGCTAATGTGGCTCTGTGAACTGCCACCTCAGAAAACTATAAAATGAATGCAACTTCAATATCATTACTCACTGGCTTTTTAATAGCCAACAAAGGTTAACTGATATAACGTATCCAGATGTACATGACTGATTATTATTAATTTAATTTCAGAACATCAAATAGTTCCTTATTTACTTTTATTTATTTATTTATTCATGGACCAACACTTTCCAAATGTTGAAATGAACTGGCAGCACAACTTCACAGACTTATAGGATATTTGATGAGAGCAGTAAAGGTGGTGAGAACTATGACTGGTAGGACATACTGTATACTGTAGCTCCGTGCTGTAAAACAATCATATTCATGGAGCATATCAACAGCAGCAATCAAGATCCAGCGTTTTGAAATGTAAATGACGGCCAGATGCAAATTGCTGTATACATATAAATACTGTTGGGAATTTGGAGGAAATTGAATTGTTGAGTTGGAAATGCACAGCAAATGTTAAATTATGTCATTAGCGTTTACAACTTCACAAAAGTTGCTTTATTGCTTTGTTGTTCTCTGCCGACAAGGTTTATTGTTCTATTATCTCGCTTCCTTTCCCGACTTCTTCTATTGAACAAGATCTTTTAGTCATGGCCCGAGGAGTCTCTCAAGATTGCAGTCTTTATGTATCAGGTCGCTTGCTGTGCATTGTTGTATTATTGTGTGGTTGTATGGCATCTTTTTTTTATCCCTCCATTGTGGGTTTCATTTGTCCTTTGGGACTCATAACCAGTCCTAACGTTTTGATTGATGCCTTCATTTCCCAGTTTCCGCTCGCCCCTAAAGCGATACTGGCTTTCTTTTTATACTTACCCAAAGCACCCTGCCATCAGCACAAACCTTAGCATTTGTGCATCAGTGAGATATTATTCAAAACAGGTTGTAGTAATGACTCCAATATAGAATGAAGTAGCTTGGCCTCAATTTGGGTGAGTGAGAGTTTTATGAGGCTCTGACTCTGGTCATTGCTTTTGAGGAGGGTTTTTAAAATAGTAGTCAAAATATATACTGAACTGAGACCATTTTAATGTTATTGGCCATTCAAATTCCCCTTTCGGGTACTTCTGAATTCCTTGCCTCTCTGTCTGTATGTGTGGTAGCAGATGGAAATGTTTATGACTTCTTGTATGAAACTACAAATGTGAACAGCACTTACGGCTTTGCAGTTCAGATCCCTGGATAGTGCTACTCACATACCTCACATAGTGTTCAGCTCTTTGGACAGCTCCATTGGCTTTGCTCATAAAACACTGTGTCTGAACTGGCCCATTTGCTCTAAACTAAAGAGGACTTTGGATAACTTTTGACTTCAAACACCTTTTTGACCACACTATGTAGCTCAGACAGCCCTTAACAGCCATGTAGGAGTATTTAGGATTTCAACTCTTGCCAGCATATGAATAGCAAGGTAGTTCTTTTGTGACAAACTTGCATGAACAGCAATATCCACCACTATCATGGGGGGCATTAAATTGTCATCCTCAGTTGAACTCTATTCCAGCAAATAATTACACCTGTAATGATACCACACTGGTAGTTTTAGGTCTCGCTCACATTTCACTGTGACATAAAATGTATTTGCGTTTCATTATTAATTTATTTTCCTGAAAGAATGTATAAAAATGCTCACGTTTAGACTTAAACATCATCGTTTCCAGAAACCTCAGGGCTTACCCTCGATTCATACCTAGAGTTTGAGAAACACATTAAGTCAGTGATTTAGTCCTGTTACTTTCAATTAACTTCTTAATTAAAAATAAGAAACACTTCTAAACTATACCCCTTCTTCCCAACAGCTGAAACAAATCATCCATTGTTTTTCCTCCTCTTGTTCTGACTATTATTAATGCACTTGTTTAAGCCAAGAAGCTGTAGCAAGATTACAGTTAGTTCAAACTTCTGCTGCACAATTACTAAGACTTCACTGCATTCCCATATAGCCCAGTGCTGGCTTTGCTACACTGGCTTCCTGTCAAAAGTGGGACTGAATTCCTTGTAATTACTTCACAAGACCTCACACAGCTTGGCATCGCCATATATCAGAGCCTTACTGGTCCTATATTGGTCCACTGGGCCTCAGGTCATCAGAACAAGGACTCCTGGTTTAAGAGTTACTTAATTTCTATGACAGTGTTCAGGTTCCTGCTTAGAGAAGAAATACATGTAAGACTGGGCAAGACTCCCAAAATATTTTACTGAATAATGAAGTGATATATTTCGATATTTTGAGGCTGAGTAATGTTGCTTTTAGCAGCTATCCACGCACAATAACAAAATTAGTGATGCGGATAGACAACCAACAGTTATAGGCACTCATTCCGATTTTTACTTAATAATGTCAGAAAACTATCAGTTTACCAAGGGTGTAGGTTTGATTTCAGAAGTGGGGGAGACACAATGAAGTATACAGATTTATATGAAATATAATATCATATATATATATAGATATAATATATCATTTTTAGTTTCATTGTTAAAAACCTGATACTTAAAGATAAGATAATGTTGTACTGACTGTATATCATTATTAAAACAAGCACTGTCAACTATAAGTAAAAACAATTGATTAAATACATTTAAAGGAACAGAAGGATTAGGTCTTTTAGACTCAGCTCCATTCTGGACCACCAGTCAGCCTGCTGGTTGCCTATGTTTAGTTTCACATGACAATACAATATTATCTAATTTGTCTCCCTTCTCTCGTTACAATATTTAGAAATGATTAAACACTGATGAATAACTTTCAGGCTGCCTCTGTGAATAAAAACAGTCGCAATTCAGGCATGTTAAAAGTTTATACTGAAGCAGAAATGGAAACTGTTCCCTGATTTCATAAAACAATATGGCCAAGGCAGCAGCTTTGGATGACAGATGTCCCAACTTTTATTTAGTGCTGTATTTACAGCGGTTTCCAGCACACTGCTGTATCAACATCTATTTAACATCAAAATATTTGCTGGGTGGCTCTAGTGTGTACTGGTGGGGTCACAATGTTATATCTACAAATCAGGTTATAGTGCAGCTTTTTCAGAAAATGTCACCACAGTGCCTGTTGTTTTTGGTCTTTGCAGCCCCAGCTTCCCTGCTAGACGTCCCAGCAGGAGCCTAAGTGCCTAGTTTGCCAACTGGCATGTTTCTGCTCACAGCCTGGACTGCAGCCTAATTATGCATCTTAGGTTCTTTGTTTTTGTCAGAGTCACTGAGTAAATTCTCCTCTCCATACCCATTTTCATTTGCTTTCTGCTGAGCGAGACTGACTGGCCAACTGGCGAGAATCCGGATTCATTGGTCTGATGGGCATATGCATATAGATGATGTTCTCTTTCCACCCACAAAGTGACCTTTCCAACACGTATGCAGGAAACAGAGGGTAGAGCAAGTTGTGCTTGTGCAGCCTGAGATGTGCATTAATGTGCACACTTATTTTTATAGCACAGAAACACAGAGATGAAAGATGCGTCTGGCACTCTTTTGATGTCAAACCGTCTACTGAAACTTTGCTAGTCCAAACTTTTAAAAAAGCGGCTTTCTGTTGTGTCACTCCTGACAAATTCATCTGTGTACTCCGAATATCTGTAACATTATTGCAGGGGCTCTGCTGTGTCATCCAGGCTGCTCGTGTCCTGTAAAGTCAAGGCTTGTTTACCGTGACCTTTTCTAGTGGCCCAGTGTTATCCATCTTCACCCTATAATGTGTTGCAGTTGTTAGTGTCAGCGAAGGTCATTTCTCTACAATAAATTAGGTGAATTCAGCCATCTGAGGCAGCAGCATCCACCTCTGGATGCTAGTTTGATTCCCATTTTTAAAGAAAGTTTTTGAAATTTTTTTTAAACCTAATTTGGTTTTTTCGTATGTGGAAAAGTGAGTTTGTTAGATTTTATTGTTGATGATATTTATGTTCTTAAACTGGCTTAGTGTTCATCTAGTGCTTCTGTCAGTCCAACAAGTTCATAAACCCAAACTCGCAAGAGTAAATCTAATTAAAATGATAAATTATTCAAGATTCAAGAGGTTTATTGTCATATAATATATACAATGAAAATCTTACTTTGTTCGACTCCCTTTACACAACAGGACAATAATAAGACAAACACAAATAGAAAAATAGAATAAAGTTCAAATATAAAATATAAATTAAAGTGCATTAACAGTTTACAGTAAACCTGAGTTGAATAAGATGTTCTGTGCCTCACAGTTACTGTTAAGATAAAATTATGAATTGAATTCTGATTTTTATTGAAAATATGTAGGTTATAGAGGAGATATTACAATCTGTATTCTTTAATTATCACAATTCAATCACAAAGGTTGAGAGTGGAAGTTATTTTTTAACTTTGGAAACAGCAGGTTGCAAAACAATCTCACCACAAGGTCCACTAGCTGCTCTGAAGCCTTTGTTCCGATTACACAATCTTCCTCAGCAGATTGAGTTTGTTCAGTTGCTATGGAATTCAAATTTAAATTTCAGAGCTCTTTAAATGGACTTAACTGGACCTTGTGGTGAGATTGTTCTGCCAACTGATGTTTTCAAGGTCAAGAATGAACTTTCCATCTCAATTTATTTTAGCGAAGAAAGAACAAGTTAAAGTGCTCACACTGACTACTGAACTCATCTTGCTAAAAACCGGCAACCCTGTCTCCCAGAAATTATGTGTATATGCAACTAATTTGCAACAGCAGATATGTTGTGAAGCAAGGGCAAAATGCCTGTCAGTGAGAGGGAGTGTGTGCAAGTAACCCAACAGAAGACATAGACCTCAGGACAACAGCTAGTTATGTGGCATTTGGCTGCTAGCCAAGTTCTACATTTAGTGCCGGACACAACTCTAATAATGAACTTCAGCCCAACAATATTGAAGTGTTGTTTGAGTAATACAATGTCTTGGTGTTCAAGCCAAACCCACATCTGATCAGAACACTTTCTGTCTGCCTCTTTTACCTCCGCTGTCTCTTTTTACTGGTACGCCACATTTAGCACAGTGAATGTTGCCTATTGTTGACCAAGTGTAATTAAACTAAGGAAAGTATTAGCTTGAACCTGTACTAATGGATGACAATTTTGGGAGGATACATTTCCCTCTTTCCTATATTGGAGAGGACTTGGACACCCAATCCCCTGTGAGATTTACGTGCATGTTTTGACGTAAATGTAATGCTGATTGGATTGTGGTTTTAATTAACACAATGAAAAAAAGATTTTATTAACATAACTGGCAAGTCGCTAAATTGGTGATACTGAACAAGTGAGTAAAATGTTCACAACGATGTATTGCATTTGCTTTCTGCAGAAATATCTGATGTTACAATACTATACCTGCTTGTGCCAGTTAGGTTATGTTAATACACTGGCAGCAGGTTAGGCAGAGATTGTGATCTTGGTTTAATACAGAAAATGTCTACAGTGACTTGAGACACAACATGTTATTTAATATTAAACCAAAACCACAAGCCCTCCCTAAACTTAAGCAAAGCACTTAAACATAACTGACTGGACACAGGGAGCAAACCCTAGTCTCTGGGGTCACAGTTCTGCGCTTTGTATGCCCATCACCCACCCAAATCACTTCCATGTAACTCTGGTGCAGTACATTTAGAGAATAAGTTGGTTATATATAAACGAGACAAGTTAATTATGATTATTATTATTGTTCCATAAAATGAAACAAGCAAAGATATAGTGGCAAGCTGCAGCTCTCAGATATAGGGGGATCAGGCTGAGAAAGGATGATCTAATAGTTTTTATTACTATTTTTATTGATTTATTCTTAAATTGGATCCCCATTAACTTCTACAAAGTAGTCGCTAGCCTTCCTGTGTTCCACACAAAAACAAAAACAATAAAAACAACAATTTAAAATCTCACAGTATCAATAAAACAGGACACTAGAAAACAAGCTAAATGCTCAGAAACTAAGTGAAATGAAGAACTAAGTTAGATGTATGAGAATTAACAAGGAAATATCAGCCTGCTAACAATGTGTTAGCCTGAATTACTTACGCTACATCTGAGGAACACAGCTGTCAAAGCCATCAATCCTATTTGTTAAGGGGACATTTTCTTTCATACATTGCTAAAATATCAGGGCACACCAATATGTCTTCAATGGATAAATGATAGTAGCAATGATGACCAAAACTACAAAAAAGGCATAACTTTTAATTTAAAAGACATTCTGTGTGATGTTAAACCTCTGTCAATGATATGGGATCTGTCATATAGTATGCTAGTATGCCCAAAACGAAAATTATCTTGATATTGACCCTAACAGATCAGGTGGCTGGAGAGGGATCACAGTAAAGTTAAGGTGGGATGAAAACCTACTTTGGAATCTGAGTTTAGAGTGACATTGTGGTTTAGGGCAATGCGTCGGAGGCAGCACTTCTTCACCATTAGCTGGAGGTAAAGGTCAGGATCTAACAGCAAGGCAATTTATTTTTTGCAAATATCAAGTCATAATAAGCTTCTATTTCTCGACGCTTTGCTTAATACAACTGGCAAAGAGCCTGTGTCATAATCAAATTTACAGAGTACCTCAAGCACTCTCTGGAACAGTTCAGAATTATTGCTGTTATGTAATATACAGCATATCTTAAAACATACTGGAAGCCAATTCTGCTGCCAACCTTAAACATTTTTATTTCACACAAAATATGTAGAATAAATGGCAAACCCATGGGATGGGAAACTAAAAAGCATTATCTCTGGGGGCCCTTCCAATTTTCACTCACTCCTCTGTGTCCCCTGTAGAGAATGACATTGAAGGAGGCGCAAAGGAGAAAATTCTCCAGCAATTACTTCATTAAAATCTGAGCAGGAAGATGTCCCAGTGCAGTCAGATGGAAGATTTGCAGGCTTGTAAAAGTCTTTATTTCTCCAACATACACTAACCTTCTTCTTCTTCCCGTTCTGTGGCCGTCATGTCAGCAGATAACAACAAATCAAGAGACAGGCGTAAGAAAGCAGATAAATAAATGTGACACATCTGGTAAAAAGTTGAGGAGACAGCATCATCTGATCAGATATGAGTGTTGCTTGAATTTATGAAGGCGTTCCTCAAACCTTTGCAACAGTGCAACTGAATACTCACTTTAACTGCCTAAAAAAGGTAAAAGAATGAAGGTGATTCCTGAGCTTTTGAGTAATATTCAAGGATTTTTCTAAAAGACTGACAGCTGCACAAACTGCACATGCCCATTAAGACATAGTGAATGTGCCCTGTATGTCCATATGGGTTTGATTGTCATTGTTCAAATTATTCTGGTGGCCTTAATGTTTCCTTAATATAAAACTGAAATAGAAATTTCTATAGTCTGTGGTTTCCTTTTAGTTCATTCATTCTCATTCATAGTCATGACACCACCAAATCAGCCAGATGGTCCTGCTTCTGATACGTCATAGCTGTTACGGAAAACACCAGTTTCTTTTTCTGTTTAAACACACATACAGATCCCATCTTACAGGACATGTCAAAAAGTTCAAGTTCATTAGTTTTACTCATTGCTGGCATTATTGGTCCCTTCTCAACAATTTCACAGGAGCCTAAAATGTTATCAAAGCTTACAGCCTAAACAGTACTTTAACAGTTACTGTATCACTACGACTTCAAGTCATTCAAAGGTTTCATACACAGAAAGTAGTAGAACAAGATCACCAAAGTTAGCATAATACAGTAATAGCATTTTATTTTCTCCTTATACTTAGACAGACCACTTCTTTACATCTATAATACATTTCCCTGCTTTCCTCTTTCATCCCAACCATTTAAAATCTAAGTTGCAACTCTCAAGTAAAAGTACTTAAAGCACTAGTCTTCTCACTTAAACACACAGAAGCCAACCACCAAACCATCCCATTATTAATCTAATTTGTATATGCGTAGTCCATTGCCTTCAGCTCCTGACGCTGATTGATCATTCAATGAATCCTTAGATCCCATCCACAGCATCAGCTTGGCGATGGTGAGGGGGTCATGTTGCTGACCAATATTTCAATATTTATCAATATTTATATAGCAACATTTTCTTCAAATGTAATCCTGACTGAAATGCAAAAAGCAAAATAACACAATGTGACTTTTGAAATGAACACAATCTTGCTTTTATTACAGCCTAAATGGGTCAATTGTGGCTTTGTTGATGTCAACAAAGATACATATTGCTTTGTAATTTACATTACTGAGTCAATTTGCTGAATCTATTTCTTGTGGCTGTCGTCCTTTTCCACTCTTTTTCACCTCAGGTGATCATAATGTGTCCTCAAAACGACTGACTCAAAAGGATCTCATTATCCTGTAATTGTCACTTGCGACCACAGTAGTCGCTGTTTAGCAAAAGTTACATGATCTCGCTTCAACCCTAGACTTGGATAAAAGCAAAATTAAGTCTGGCACTGTTGGGGAATCTTCAGCTTTTGAAAGGCAATTTCATCCAAATACATAAAGATAAGCAGACCCCCAGGTGGAAGGTTAAATCCCAGGAAATGAATCTGAATTATGAAGGAGAGACAATATCCAACCGGAAAGAGGAAAAGTTCAAAAACCGTCAGAAAGAGTTGAATTAAGTTGAAAAAGTTGGATAAAGATTACAAAGAGATGAGACATGGCTCACAGAGTAATGGAGGCAAGCTGTGATCATCTATATTAAGAAGAATCCCCTCAGTAAAATGATTCAACCAAAAAATCACTGCACTTCAGTCTAACCAGACAGATTGAACAGCGTGCAACCTGGTTAGTATGGGACACACAAACAACAAAATCAACTCTTCTTAGCTAAAAAAGACACTTGACAGTACACAAACAGGCAGGAAATTAAGCTTGAGAGAAAATGAGGATACAGTACCCATTGACACATCTTCAAGTGGTACACTAATGCTTATTTAGTCATCCGCAAACTAGCTTTTTGTCACAGCCTCGTCATCATGTGCTCAGTGGGAATAAACAGCAGCTTTGCCGCCGACGGCTGTGCCAGCCTATGAAAACTTCTCCTTCCTCAACATTAGCTTGCTTCCTCTTTGATCATGGGCTCTGACAGATCTGTGGCAGACAGTTGCCATCTTTTTATAAACAAATGAGTCATGAGCTTGGTCTCTCGTCACTAGAGCCTTGCCTTGAGGCTGCATTCTGCAATGAAAACTTCAAGGTGGGGGGGAAACAGCAGTGTTTTTCGGTTTCACAGCATATGCCAGCACGTGATATTAATTCAGAACAGCATTGCTGGCAAATCTTTTATTCTGGCAGCAAACAAAACCTCTTTGCTATTTAGAATAGAAGAGACTGTAACTGGGACAAACAGCAAATCATATCAACAGTTTTTGCTTCACTCCATATTTGGTTAAAGAGGGACTTTAAGACTGAAAGCTGTTTTACAAACCCATTCATACAGTATGAGCCACACTCCAATGTGACAGCTTAAAGAAGCAATTCACCAATTTTACACATTTAAGTCTGTTTACAGGTCTTAGGGATATGGAGCATGTGGAGCGTCAAAGAAGTGATGATGCCAGGCCTCCTCCATAGTCCGCTCCTCATCTCTGTTTGAGGCTGACAACTCAAGGCTACATTAGCTGCTACTAGCTTAATACACCTGAATATCCAACCGAGCTCATGGCAGTCAAGTAACATAATGTAATGTGGAGCCCTGCGTGGGACAGTTTTCTTAATCCCATTCCTGTCCGCTCCAGGTGGATTTCTGACCATCACAACACCCACTCCCACTATATGTGTTCCACGCCCGCACTCACCAACTTTCTGACCATTCACGCCCACTCAATAGAGATTTTGTGTCTTTTCCTGTCCTGCAGGTGAAAATATGTTATTTTACTGTGTCAAAAACAACTGAGGAAATTCTCCAAATGCCAAAACTTTCTTTGCTTTGCTTTCTCTTTGTAAAATCCCTCTTTAATCTTCTGTTCACCTTCATTTTTTGACTCCATCTCCATCCTTCTGGTGGGTACAGGTCCCAAATCTGCCCGCTCGACGAGATTTGCGCCATGGGTCCCAATGCAAATCCCAAATGCAGTCCTCTAGTAGACACCAGGTCTTAACAAAGAAAACTTAACAATCAACTATCTTTCTCCAGAATTACTGCCTCCACATTAAAGAACAACTGTTGCTACAGTTAGAAGTATTGCCTCAGGGTCCTTTCTATCTTAAGATTAAATGGTTCAACAGGTTTTGAGATCTGGATTTTGGAATCCCACATGGATCTATCCAGAGTTCTCCAAAGGATAAACATGCCACTGCCTATTGCATCTTTTCCTCTTTTTTTAGGTATGAATACAACCCCAAAGACTTACATATTCAGAGTGCATCGCACAATATACCCACTCTTGCAATGAAACATTTTGTCTTTTGAGGATTGCTGTCAGAAGTCACATGTGAAGATGACAGCATGGCTGAGCTTATTCCCTTTTCTTCTTTCTTCTTTTCTTTATCTGACTTTTTTCTTTCTCCCTTTTCTCTCCTTTCCATTACCCATCCCCATCCTCTCCATGTCCTCCACAATTCTCTCCCCCTCATCGCTGACCCTCAAAGACAGAGTGCCCTGTTCTGTCTGTCTGTCATTGTCTACCAGCACAAGAATACCAATGGCCAGCAGCTCAAAGCAATCAATTCCTCAGAGGTAGATCCACTGTGTGCCTGACATCAGCCTCCCTGATTATTGTCTCCAAACGCAAGCAGATCAATAGCAGCCACCACCTTACCTCCCCACCACAAAAACCCTGGCATCATACTTAAAGCCCCTGGTTTTTAAAGAGCTCCCAGCCTCATCGACTGCAGTTTGGAACCTGAGTCCCATAGAAACCTGAATTGTTGCTTCAGAATCATTTTGATATGATTGTTTTGTGAATAGAGTTGTTAAAAGGGGGATTATCTGTACTGTATTGAAGAAAATAACTTGACAGCCTTAAATGATCTCTGCAGGGCAAAAAAGCTTTGGAATTACTAACTTCCTTGGCAGATGTGTCAAGTTGGCAGCGCTGCGATGGTGATGCAGTGAGCGCTCAAATGGGGGCATTAAGAATCTGCCAATGCTCTGCAAATCTTCACTGATGTGCTGGGTTACTGAGGGTGGTGTTAAACCACTGAGTAGTAAGAATGGTGTTCAATTGAAGCACAATAACACGACATGATGTTCCAACTTTTTCTGATCTTTTTCTCTCATCCTGTCAAGAGGTGATTGGATTTTTATATCTACTTCTGCCAGTAACCGCTTCTCAACTACCATGTTTCATGCTGCTTAAAAACTTTTGATATTTTCATTTTAAATAATGTTCTTGATTTTTAAAATAATAATATTCTATGTCAATACATGAGGTGAACATTAATGTATGCTACAAAGAACTGGATGGAGTACAAAAGGAAATGTTGCCAACATGTGCTGCATCATACTGTAGTAAACATATTCAATGCCTGAAGCAATAGTGGAGCTATTTTTCTATATAACCACTGCCCTTTGTGGACATTTAGGTTCACTTTAGGGGGGATTTATCAAAAAAGCCTGAGCAGGAAAGTAACTGTGACAAGCCAGACCACAAACCTTGCTCTTGGCTTAAATGTTTTTGTGTCTAAAAAAACCCAATACAGCTGACCTCTATCATTACACCTTCATTGATAGAACTTAACTGGACTGCTGGGCGTCCATCCAAACTGTCAACAAGCCGACCTGGAAGCGGCTGATGAAGCACAACATTTAGTAAGTAGTCTTGACTTGATGCTGCGATGAGAAGCTGTACATGAACGTTTGCTGTACGTGAATGACATGAACTTAGACAGCTACTGTTAATACTGTCTGCTACTGACAAACATTGGAAGAATCAGTGAGGTATTTGAACCATATGATTTTTCGGTGCACCTTGACCCTTTAGGTTTGGGCACAAAAAAACTCACATTAAACTCCCAAAAAAGCATTTGGACCTTGGGTTCTGATTATTTTGTCTAAATAAGAATTAATTTTGTGCTCTGCCAGGTCGAGTTGTGGGGGGAAAAAAATTGTGGTTAAAAGAAACTGCCGTTCACAGTTGACTGGAAATAGTCAATGTTCCCAGCCCTGTTGGCATAACCATCCACCCTGACTCTTCTATAAAGGTAGTTCATGCAACCATGTCAAAAGGCAAATGTTTATACCTGCTCTGAATAGACACACTTGAAGGGGGAACTAATGGCTCAGCATCATAGCATCCTTTTGGCTGTAATCCACTATCTCCTTTATCTCTTCCCATTTTCTTTCTTGAAAGAAAAGTTCAAAACCTGTCTTACTTTGACATGTTCACACAACTGGCCAACTGTTGCGAAAAGTGGCCCTCAGTTTGGGAAGTTGCAGATTTTAATAATTTTTTCTGGTGAAGACAGTTTGTAGCTGGTTCTCAAATCAGCTACAGGGGATGAATGGAATAACAGCAACACCTGTACAGCATGATGCAACCCAAAATATCTACCCAGCATGGGGCTTTATTACAAAGAGGGCAGCTGTATCGGATTGCACTGCCTTGTGCAGTTGTTGCATTTGTTATGTCTATCCCCATATTTGTTCATCTTTAATTGATGCGTGTAAACTTTTCATCTAAAGGTCTGATGTACTTTTCAGAAACATTGAAAATTATAAATATTGTTGACCACGCAAAATGATACAGGTCTTAATTCACAAATACTTGCTATTTAATAGAAATTTCATCTCGTAAAATATAATAGTGGTTAAGTTTCTCTGGCAAGTTGAAATTTGTGTCTTTAAAAGTGCAGTAATGTATACATGCATACTTTTATGAAGCTACACTACAAATAATGCCAGGATCAGTTATCAGCCCAATAATAGCCCGACAGACGTAGACGTCTGTAACGAAAATGGGTGTGGGTGGGGAGTGACAATTGATCGTTTTATCCCGTGTCAGCAGCTTAAATACTGAAGTATTAGTCAAACCCCATCAGCCACCTGTTGGAAGCCACAGCAGCTGCCAGAATCAAAAGGTTAATCAAAAGGTTAATGATCTCAAGACCCCTGCTGCAACAGAAACTTTGTGTTTTCAGTTGATTTGAATATTGTTCCTGTTGTGCATGAGGTCGCATTAACTGAGCAGTACAATGTCAAGTACATGGCTGACCTTTTCTGCACAGCCCGGGCAAGACAAAGATCTGGACAAAAACTATCTTTGTTGTAGGACAAGAAAAAAATAAACACTCAAACCACATTTGCAATGCAGCAGAGTGTCTTGCTAATAATATATATAAAGATATCTATTTTTACTTAAGTGAAGGAGGACTGCTTTAATGTTGACAAACACTAAAGGCTGCAAAAAAAAAAATCAGCAAAATGCTCCATAACAAGATGCACCTGAATTTATCGAGTGCAAATTTATGCATGTGTTTATGTGTGTGGCTGTGCATATGCATATTGTCTGTTTGTTTGTGTGTGCAGGGGCGTGAAGGGGAGCAGAATGGCCTACAAGGCACATTGTGTATCAACTGGTGACATGTGGCTAGGTGAAAGAGCACCCTCCAAATCCCTGTTTTAACAGGAGCATGCAGCTGCCCCGAGGACACACAGAGTACACAAACCCAGCAAGACCAGCCATATCCAAACATTTCTCACTTTGTAACCATCCAAGCTAAATAACGCTGCACTGAGCATTGCTGAATAATTGCGTTTGCCCTGTATAAAGCCTGCCAGGAGAGCAAAACATTTATAATAACTCCAGCAGAGCAACATCACACTTTTGAGCTGCAGCAAGAGCTAGTCATGTTATATAGACAGACGTATTAAGCTTTATAGCTATCTCAATTCTGGAGAAGAGGGGAGTCTATGTCGAAGCACTTGACTGAATGCAGAGCTGTCTGGCCACTGTGATAGACAAACACCTTGAGGGAGGGGATGGTTTCCACTTTATACACAAAGACTGTCTGAGTTCTTTGTTACTGGTGTCTGATCATTGGCAAGAGAGAGACAGTGATAAATGTCACATGGTATAAGACAGCTATTGTGCTGTGAGTGATAACAATGGATCAAATGACTATGTGTAATTTAAAAGGGATTGCCCATAGTGACAAATCCACAAAACATTAGCACCCAAGTCTGCAGTTCCCCTCATAGAGCATTTTGGCTTCCTATAGCTAGTCAGAATTAATGTTATTGGCCAAGTATGTGTGCACATGTGAATTTGACGCACTGTTTAGGTTTTCCAACTAATAAACAACAAGAAACTCTGCAGTCATTACCTTCATTTCCAACAGCAGTTTTTAGCAAGCATAAATCAACTGTATGGTATCTACCCAGGAGCAAATGACAAACTGACAAGGTTACCAACTTGCTGTAAATATAGTGGAACATTTAGCTGCTACAGAGTCAGGATTTTTTCTCAAGATTAGGTAGAGACTAAACCAAAGCTAAAAGGAGAGTGAATACATTGGTCAAGAAGCCAAGATATTATCTACTTGGATAGTGGCTCCATGTGTGCTGGATGTGTAAATTATTTTATGCTGTGTTGTTATTAACATTATATCTCAGTCATGTTAGTACTGGGGAAAGCTATTGTTATCCAGAGCGCAGTACAGGTGCAGGTCTTTTGAAATAAAACGGAATGTAGATCGAGTTATTTTCTTTCCAGACATAGATGGGTGTCAAGTGCTGCAGTGTGAGCTGATCAGCTTTTCTCGTTTATTAGCGCATTAGCAAGTTCGGTACTCAACTCCTAACGTTACCTACATCGTACATTGTCAGGGTTCTGCACTGTACAGTTTAGTTTACCTTTACTGTCAACATACAGTAACTTCATCAACAAAGTAAAAAATAATTAATACATGGATTTGTGTATTGATTCAAAATCACAGTGAGAAAGAATTGCTATTCTTATGTGAATCAATTCCCCACACTGTGTATAAGGCATGGACATGCACAGGTGTACAAGAACAAAACACATTTAACCAAGTAATCTGTTGAAGAAGCAGAGCTTTATTTGAGCTATAGTTAGGGTTAAGTTCATTGCCTTTGACTAGCAGTGAAGCCCAGAGCATGATGGGATGACAAGAAGTAAAGGACAAGTTGGTGGCATGGATGGTGACCTGAAAGAGGTTGCAGTGTGATACCCAGTCACACAAGCAACGTATATTCAATTCATGCACATAATTGTAAGTACCAATACATAATTTTGCTTTCACTACAACAACCAATAAAGCAAGCAGTAAAGTAAGCTGCATTTGAGGCGAAGAGGTAAAGAGGAGTCAGGGACGCCTGGCTGCATCGCCACATTCAGTCTGGATGTACGCTGAAGCTGACGCAGGTTGAACACAAGTAAGTTGCTTACAGCTCACATGCATTAGGGAAGATGGATCTCTTCTAATAAGAACTGAAAACAGTATATCCTATGTGATGTTATCTCTCATGGAATATGTAACATTGCTGGCTTCATCTTTCAGTTAAAGTAATGGCTTTGAATTGCGTTCAAACATAGGTCTCTATTCAGACATAGGACCATTAGAGATAGAGGTGCAATTCTTGCTGAAATGCTTTGGTGCATGGTGCATGAGAGGGAGCATGAGAAATGTATTACAGTGCTCCTTTGATGACAGAACAAGATGCACAGATCTTTTTGTTTGACCTTGTCCTGCTGTACCTTTTTGTTAATGTAAATTAAGTCTGAATTTAACCATGTTAAAAGTGTTTCGGAAGCAATTCTAGGACTAACCTAGTAAGACTGCCATCATGATTTTTGTGACTTGGTGGCAAACACGTTGATATTAAGAAGTTGTGGATATAAAAGGAACAATTCTTCAAAATTACTTGTACTAAATTGTCATAGGTTACTTAGTAGCATTAATCTTTGACCTGAATAAACCACTGAAAGGACTTTATAAACTCCGATTAAATCCCAAACTCTGTGCAGCAAAATTACAGCAGACAAAATAGCAAATGGTTGCAGATATGGCAGCAAGGATTAATTGCTGTAATAGCTCAGTGTGGCAGTATTGTGCAAAAATCCCAATATGTCTGTCCTTTTGTGGCATATGAGATGTGGAAAGGAAGGGTGCTGTTGTGCATAGTAGCACGCATAATTACAGAAGACAGCAGAAGATTTGGAGTTGTTCAGAGATAACAAGATGTCGTCTCTTGTAGTGGCTGACATGTTTTTATGCCACACGGGAGGAAAAGGATGTCATCTGACAAAACAAAGCTCGGTGTAAAATTAGGTTGTGAAGAAATAGCAAAGGTACTGGGATAGGAAACCAGCGGTCCTCCAATAGTATTTTCCTCTCAAACTCAGTTTCTAAATTCAGTTTAATGCTTTCACTGTGAGACAGAGAGAACCCTGTTTCTCCCCACGCCAAAGGAGTGGAGCTCCGAGCAGACAGGATATTTACTGCTTTCATTTTGTTTTGAGACAGCAGCTTATTGCTTATTGTGTTCCATTATTACTGCCTCCAACTGGGGCTAATTTATTTAGATTAAACAGCAGTGTTGTTTCCTTAATGCCTTTTTGAAAAAAGGGGGGTAAAAAAATCATATTGTCTAAGGTTGGGCAAGAAACAAAATATTACCAAGAGATTGTTTTATGAAGTATCGGAGAAATGAAGCATCACCAAGTTGATGCCAAAAGATTAAAAAAAAACTCGGAATGTTTAGCCTGGAGGTATTTGTCATAATCATTTGGCTAGATCACCAAGCACAGTTCTTCTAAAATATGCATCAATAATAAATGCAAATGACTCTGGTTATTTACCCATTTGCCAATACACAGGAACAGGTGTAACTTCATTAGAATAATGCATACCTACACCACTATTTGCTCCTAAGGGTGGCACACTCCAATATCTTTACAAAAGGTAGAATCACACATTTAGCGACTTCTCCAACATCCTAACAGTGAACACAATATGATGCAATACGTTTCAGAATTCAAAAAGATTAACACTGTAAGGGACCAGGCAGTGAGGCATTGAGGAAACAGGAAGCGTTGTAGTTGAAATGATAAATTATATAATTAGTTACCTAAAAAATGCAAAGACAATATAAACCAAGAATTTAAAAACTAGGTCTATAAAAGAGGTCAACAAAATGTAACTATAGTCAAGACAGCAATTAAACTAAAAATGTAAACTAATCAAAAGAAAACATATATAGTGGTTTGGCCAAACCCCTTGATCACCTGCGGTTGCCACACAATGCATACCGGTTGGATTTATGTCCAACTTGATGCCGTTCTGATGTCATGCATGTGAATTAGGGGAGTATGAACTTCCACTTCAAGCACTGCTTGTGAACATGAACAATTAAACTACACATGACAGTCAAGCAGACCATTGCGGAGCTTCTTGGGGTGCTAGAATGCTGATGGTGTTAGATTATTATGTTTTCCAAAAAATATGTAAGCGGATATTTGGGCTGGGATTGTGGTCTGGTCTAAAAGTGCTTCCATGTTTGGGTTCAGTTCGGGTTGCACTGAATTTTTGTAGGCTTGGGTTGGGTCGGGCCTGAATTTTTGGGCCCAATCAAAGCTCTACTCTTAACATCCTGAAGATAACAGAATTTCTTCTGATCTTGAAAATGTGTCTGAGATTCAAATCATGGCTCACATTGGAAAGTGCCTGCCTTTAGCCCCGCAGACCGACCCCTGCTGTCAAACGGCCTCATATAACTCCTCTTAAAGCCACTGGATAGATTTTCATACTTTGAACCTTGATTCACATCCCCTCTTCCCAGCCAGTGCCTGACTTAGTGTGGCGTGCTGTAACCCCTGACCACAAATCCCCAAGTCACTGAGTAAACTAACAGCATTCAGTATGTGACTAGAAATTCAAGCCCACACAGACCCTAGTCTGACTCTCGCACCTCAGCGTCTCAGCTTTTGCCCATTCAGTGAGTTCTATTAAGTAAACACCAACTGTAAGCTGCTGGGCTGTGTCTGCTCACATTCTGTGTTTTCGGCCCAAACTTGTACAAGAAATCTTACCTAATGTATTCACATTTGGTAATGGAGACAGGTGTCGTGGTCTTGAGCTTTGCTTTGCTTAGCATTGTTATTTCTGAACACAGAGCACATGGCAGATCTTGAGATTTTAAACATTTACAGTAAATGGTTTTTAAATCATTGTTTGTCACAAACCTGTTAATGTGTGTGCAAATGCTCAGTACTAATGCAGCTCCATTTTGTCCCCAGCCTGAATTCTTTGTGTCATGGTTTCAACAAGGTGCTGAAAACATTTTAAAAAATTCTGGACCATGTTGACATGCTTCATGCAGTTGCTGCAGATTGTCAGCTGCACATTCATACTGCTAAACTTTTGTCTCACTTGATCCCAAAGTTGTTCTTCTAGATTCAGATCTGCTGTCCAGAGGCCATTTTAGTACACTAAATTCATTGTCATGTTCACGGAACCAGCTTCAGACCATGTGTGCTTTGTGACATGGTGCATTAGTAGCCAATAAATGATGGGATAGACTGTGGCCATATAGGGATCCACGTGGCCAGCAACAACCCTCAAGTAGGCTGTGACATTTTAACAATGGTCATGTGATATTAAGGCCTGAACCCCTGACACAAGGCAGGATGGTTCCATGGATTCATGTTGTTCACACTAAATTCTTATCCTACCAAATGCAGGTTGCAGCTGAAATTGAATTTTATCAGAACAGGCCATTTTTTTCAGCTTGTCACAGTAATGCAGGATCACAGGTACGCCTTATTCCCTGTGAATCCTGTGCATGGGTGAAGGCAATCTGAATCTAGCACAGGAATAGTAGACCTCTTCACTAACCCTGGAAACTACTAGAAGTAATTATAGAATGAAAAACATTGAATGCCTACTTGGGAAAAATGCAGACCATTTTATTATTTATTTTATTTCAATAAAATCTTAGGAATATAACTTGGTGTACCTAATACAGTGGCCAATTAGTGAATATTTTTTATATGAATGTTAAGTTTCCCTGATAATCACTGCTTCATGGTTTATTGGGGATTTAATGGATAATGGCTCTATTCTACAAATAAAATATTGAAAATGGTTCCTAAGGCATTTCAAATAAACTGTGGTCCAGAAAACTCTAGTATAAACTGTATTGAAAGAAACACTAAAGATTACAGTTTAAAATGAACATGTATAAATGAAAATTATTCCTGAAGCAGTCATTCTTTCCAGATAGACCTTTCTAAATTGTAGTTGAGACAAAATTTGTCCATCAACAAGTGTAAATGTGCTGGAGAGCATAAAAGGAAACAATCACAAATCCAATACCAACCTCTGATAGGGAGCTTAGGCTCATTGATGATTCTATTCAACACATACACTTTCTGCTTGGCCAAAAAGAGCCGCAGATAACTGACTGACCACTTTGTTCATCTGAATATTTGATAGGTCCACTGATTGTCTGGTTAAAGTCAATGAAAGTGAAATTAGAATACCATGAGCCAGATAATTTTGTTCAACTAAAAAGTGGCTGGTGTCAGCAGTGATCAAATGCACAACATAAATGTCGGTTCCAGTCATACTGAGAGGAGTGAAACCTAGCAGAGTTTAGATTTAGGTCCATCAATCCTCATCCTTCTGTTGTTTGCATCATCTGCTTCACTGTATTATTTCAGGTACTTCACTGCAAGTGAAGTGCATCGAATTTTACACTGTCAGTGTAAATAAAATACCATGTATGCTACTTTGTCTACAACTGGATAAACCACAAACCTTTCTTATCTCTTGCTCTGTCCTTGAGTCTGTAACAGTCTGTCTTTAAACATAAGAAATTGCACATGAAAATAATCCCTCAGACCCAGGAGCAGCACACACTGAGCAGGAGGGGATTATTGATTCCATGTCATGAATAGGTAATGGTGGGAAAGCATCTCACTCCAAAAACAAAACCATTTTTCCTCTCTAGATGAAGTCAGTGTAGTGTTGTCAGGCTTGGTCATTTCTATACAGACAACAGACTTGACAGGATGTGTAATGGACTTCCAGCTTCTCAAACACAGTGAAACTCTCGTAATGACATACCTGGCAGAGGGCTTTAATTTGGATCCAGACCTTCTTGCTTCAGCATATTTTCTTGTCAAATAATCATTCTCTGGTGATGGATGATTATAGTTTCAACAGGATTCATTTTTCAGGGCCACATAAAACAGTTCAGAGCATTTGCTAAACATAAAGGAACCTGCCTCCCTTTTCTTCTTTTGAGGAAAAATGCGTGACTAGATACCTTTTAAAAGAAAGGATTGCAAATTATATCTCTTCTGCAATACATTCAGGGGTTTTGCTGCCACATTACTTGGTCTGCTGTGACCAGTAGCTCAAAGTGTTATTAATGTCAGCATACTAAAGATATATATTTGCTGTGTTACTGAAACAGTCGGATTGCTGACTATATAATATGACATTTCTCTACAGCTGTGTAGCAAATTTTCACCTTTTCAATCGAGGGAATTTTGCCATTGGGATAATTGATGTTGTTGAATGTTTTAAACAATATGGTGCAACAATATGGTACAACATGGTAAATGCCAGCTAATTCCCTGTAAGCAAATCAAGCATGGCAGTTTTATTATGGAAAATTAAGCATTGTTATTTAATTTTAACACCTGCACTTGGTAGAATTATTTTGCTTTGGTTCGTCATTTGGTTTGTATGGGTTGTGACTGATCATAACACTACAAATTATTTGCAAGGAAAACACAAAAAAATGCTTTTGGCAACAAAAATCGTAGTTCAATTTACAGCAAAACATATGTAACTTTTGCTAAACAGTGTGGCAATTACAAGATAAAAATACTGAAACAAAGGAAAATGTTAGAATAAGCAATCCATGTTTAGCCAATGTACTAAGTGTACAGAAGTTAGCTGTAGGTAGATAGCAGCTCTGTATGCAGAGTGTGTTTTGTGTAACAGCTTAGCCTCTAACTTATGAAAAAGGTTACCAGGTACTGCAGATCTTTTAATTATTTTCCTCCAGAACTCTTTGTGTCTACATTGATGTAGTGGAGTCACTCACATCTTTACATTGACTATATATGACTAAACACTACATTTTAACATACTAAAATATTTGAATGGTTTTATCAAAAAAGTAAAACAAGAAGTAAACACACTTTACCTCACCAGGAGCCATGCTTGTTGTGTATTGCATCTGGTACCACTGAAACCCCCAGGAACAGCCAAAGCTTAAACTATTCAATTGATAATAATTAATGTGGAGCAGTCACAAACCATTAAAGCCCAAACATAAACCAAAACAAGTCCTGTCTTCCTGGTACTGTTGTTAAAATAAAAATAATATTGCTCCATTTTTCACAATTATAACTGCCATTCTTGTTTTTATTTAAAGGAAATGAGCACTTCATTTTGCTGACATTTTCTCTTGTTATTGTAATATTGTTTGAAGTGTCACGTTCAATGACATAAACCCAAGTAAACATTACTTGAATCTGCTAAAATATGACCCTGTTCAGTGACATAATTTGACTGATTTGATATATTTTAATATACGCTTCTTAAGCCTGAATACCATATTAAATCTTTTTTTTCTCTTGTGTAAAGCAATTTAAATTATCTGAAGACAAACTGTGCAAAGACATGTGTGTCACAGCAAAGTGACTGAATCTAATGCCTTGTGACAACAGCAACACATGGTCGTTTTATCCTAAATATGTCCTCTCTCTGACTTCAGGGCTTTCCAGGGGCACGCCTATGGCGCAGCCAACTCCCTAAAAGCCACGTACATCTTCAGCCATCATTCTGTTTGCACTCTTAGCTTGTTGTTGTTGTTCTTGTTGTTGGCCATTTTAGAGCCTGCTGCGTGTGTTGAGTGTTGTGCAAAATTTCTCTGAGAGTGCATTTTGTCCTGATGGCTCCAGCAGGGTGCGGGGGCAATGAAGGTGTTTCTGCTTGTTTTCCCCCTTCTCCATCTCTAAGGGCCGCCACAGTGTCACATACTGTCTCTAATTAAGGCACAAGAGGGTGCTGGGTTGATGTTTGCAAGAGGAGAAGCAACACAAAATGGGTCTCTCTTTTTTACCTTTAGCACTCTGCTTCACATTCCTGCAGCTCCACATATTCACACCTCCAGGCTTCCTGGTAATACACAGTCTTATTAGGATTTTGGTAGCTGGTGGGGTAAGTGCTAGGGGTTAACAGAGGTATACGCAGGTATACAGAGTATACCCACTTATCTTTCAGTTGGCACTGGGTATACCCACTTCTTAATCCCCTCTGGAGTGCATCATTCTGCAGTGTAGCAGTAGTAGTAGTGTTCTTCAAGTGAAATGTTTTTTCCTGGATGGCGAACTCATGACATAGTTGTCCGATTAAGTTTCATGAGTTGTTAAATGATAAATTGATAAATGTATAATTATGTAGTTGTCTCACCCTTCTGTGGGCCAGTATTGATTGCAAAATCTGCATCTCTTCTGTGGAAAATGTTTCATAATCATCCTTACATCCTGAAGTTAAGCAGGAGAAGTTAAGGGACAATGTGCAAATACTACTGGCCCATTTTTGGGTGGGCTAAATATGCAAGAGTAGTGTTACATGTCACTGTTTGTAACACACAGCATTTATCCTTTGCTGGACAGGCCGCTTAAAGAAAATTGGGGGCATAAAGTAGTATACCTACCTCTCCAAGCACGACTACACCATGCGGGTTAAGTGCTCTACCTTCAGTCTGTGATAGCTATTAGGCCAGAATGTATGTGTTATTCACTTCCCCCACCTACATTTTAAAAGCGGGGATGAGAATTGGAACTTGTGACCGTACCGTTGCAACTAACTTTTATGACCTTTACATCACCCAGGGGTGCAGGATGTATGTGTACATTATCTCTATATTGCAAAGCCTCCTGATATTGCCTCAGCTTAGTTACAATTCACCATTCCAATAAACTTTATCTATAACTGTATGACTTATTAATGAAATAAAACAGTGGTGTGATGTCACTGGATGTTGTTTGTTGTAAAGGCACAGAGAGCAATATCACTAAATGAAAGAAGAGTAGGAGAGAAAAAAAGTGAAGCAATATTGTACGAGCTCCAGGCCTCAGGCACTTAATACTGGTGGGTGAATTTGGTTGCCAGGGCAACAGAGCATCCAGCATTGCAGAAGTGCTTAAATACGTTTTTTATGAGATTGTATAAAATGGGGAAAAGAAGGTGAACGGAGAGCAGTGGTGTCACAGTGTTCTTGCATAACTGCAGGAGTGCCACGACAAGCGTGGCAGCAAGTGAACACGGCGGTTCTTATATCTCCCTACTTCGGATGGTCACTGTGGCGGTGTGTTGTCAATTATAACAGGATCATTTCATAATCCACCAAAAAATAAATAGCCCAAAGGCAATGTAAGCAGGAGGTAATCGTAGAAAATCCCCCATGTTAATAGCAAGTGGAAAAAAAATCTAATTGGCTGTTATGTTTGTCTGATATCCTAACTGGTATGCATGCTGGAAGTGTAAAGGGAATGGATCCTGTGTTGACACATGGAATATACTTAAAGCTACACTACAATACAATTATTCCCAGGCAAGTTTTTTTCTTCCATCATGCACTGTCTTGAATAATTTCCCAGCTTCAAAAGTACATCAAAAGCCTTGGTGGCTGCAACTTAAATCTCACAGTTGGCTGGCCATCAAATTGTGTGCATCAATGATGATGATAATGCCGGGTAATAATGGTTGTAATGCATGTCAAAGAGGAAATGCGGGCGACATTTCGACATCAAAGAAGGCAGCTCCAGCAGTTTGCAACAGGCTGAGAGAACAAGGATGAAAGAAAAAGTTGCAGGCCTCTCTTTGCTGACAGCCTATCAAATCTCTAATTTCCAATCTCCGTGCTCTTATAGGGAGCCAAACACAGTTGTCAGATGGCTTCTAGGTCAGTGGCAAAATGTTTTGGTTCACCATCCAAGAGTCTCTCATATGATCCCAAAAACTGCGTTGCTCAGTGAAAGCTTTATTCAACTGCTGGATGATCAGAGAATCCATTTCCAGCTTGCATCCAGCTCAGATCACCTCCAGTATCGGGAGCACTCAGCCAATAAGTTGCAATAGGGATCTGAAGATGTTTCCCAGTGGCAAAGATAAAACTACTAATCCTTTTGCTCACAAAATAAACTGAAATTGCTACTCGATGCCGAAGGATAAGTATTATGTATCTAGAGTGAGTGATCTACTTCAGGCTGGCTGAAGCCATATGGTGTTCCACGGGGTCCATCCTTCACTTTCACAATTCAGGAAGAGGTGCCCAGGGCTGGGATAAGTAGCTGGAAGGCTCCCCGGTGTCTGTACTCTCTAGGTGAATGGTAGCGCCTCTGAGTAGCTTGTCCCACTAATTACACAAAACCCACCCCCACACCCACCCACTGCTGTCCTATGTTTTCAGATCACACCTCTTTATTGCTGCCCTCTGTCCTCTCCTGTCCTGATTCTTTTCCTTCTGTCCTGATTTGATCTCCCAGAGGCCATGGCCATGACATGGCCAGTGTGCTACATAATGAATTTTCTTCTCTTAGCCCTGTTCTTCCCTTTTCCTCCTTTACAACCACTCCCACTGGGATTCCCACTCACCTATTGTGCTAAATACATTCAGAAGTTTTTGGCTAACCCAGCTAACCTTCTTTTAAAATCCAGCCTTTTGTGCATCAGTTGTCTCTAAATCCTTCACATGCAATAACTCAGTACCATGATCTTGGGACTGTAATATTATATATTATATATGAACCATTTATTCATATATACCTTGTATGAAGAGAGCTGTGTTTCATTCTACAAAATGCATTTGCTAAAGCAAATTAGTGGTATATGAACTTTATTTTTTTGGTTTGAAGTTTTACCACATATTTCTCTAAAGTTACTGGAACTTCGGAAGGCATGCCTGAGAAAAGAAGATCAGAGATCCACCACATTCACCTGTCCTCATCAAAGATTGTGTACAATCACATTGTCTCCTTTTTGAGGATTTTTACAATTTTACAACTAAACTTAACAATTAAAAATCAGTGTTTGACGGATCATCATAAGGCCAATACAACCTAAGAACTGACTTTGTGGAATATCTATTATATAATGTGTCTACACTATATGCAACACTGATGTGACTGATCCACCAAATGTCCCGTTCCTGTTACACTGTTATATATTTTTCCTTTCTCCATTTAGATGGCTATACTGTCAAACAAAAACGTTTGACAGTGTTTTTGTCTTCTTGTAAAAATTAAGAAGAAGCTGACATTTTTTATCCATCTAAATTCTGAAAAGTCCCAGATAACATATATTTAACTTATATTTCATGGAAAACCCAAACATATAGCAGTTTTCATGATGAGAAACTAAGTTGTTCAATTTTTGTAGCCATACTGACTTTGTGTTCCCACCTCTTCCTGGATTTCCTCTTTGGCTACAGCCTGTTAGCACATGATGGACGACAGGGAAACGCTGTACCAGGCTAATGATACAGTGTGTGCCTGGATTCCATTAGTAACAGCGTGCTTTGGTTTTTATCATTGGATCACGAGTTGTGTTTACCAATAACTGGTGGCCATCTCAAGGTAAATATTAACAGTAAGTGCTCACATGATACTTTCTGACTTCACTGTTGACTGATAAAAAATGTAATTACTCATAATGGATCATGGTGCAGTCAGGGCCCAAAAGGATACACTGTCCTGTTTGGCCAAAGAAGGCTGCATTCAAAGCCTTTGTAATGGGCCAAGCCTTGTGTATTCAGTCTTGAAAAGTGTACTTTATGGGTGCAGCCATAGTTTGCGCACATCTTTAGTGGAGACATAACCTTAATTTTGATACATATTATCATGTTCTGACCTAGTTCACACCTGAAAACAAAACTAGATCGGCCGATCCTGCAAATCCAGTTATGAAAAGTCATAACGATATAAACAGTTTTTCTCATATAACTTTTTTTATCTTAATATGAAGGAGTAAAAAAAGCTTGTGAAGTTCTGGTATATTGAACCAGTTTACTGTAATAGATTTTGGCAAATGCAGTGTTGGTGCCTGAGGGAGAACAGAACATCAGACAAATGATATATCAGACCTAGGAGAGATAAGTGTTTGAAAAGTTTTTGAAAAGTTCAGATTCACTGATATATTGCTTACTCTTTGGCTTTGCACTAGTTTCAAAACAACATTTATCTTAAACCAGGCTCAGACATACAGTATGTCCAACTCTGCCATGAAGTCATCATAGTGAAACATACATTTTCAGGCCACTCCAGAGTAATAATAAGATCATGACTGAAAATCCAACCCAGTGGCAGGCATTAAGAATTATATAGAAAAAGCTCTCACTGATGGTCCAGAACCGGTCTGTGTGGAATTGATGATGCAGGATGACACCACCAAAACTGTCCAATGAGTGACATGTCTGTCTAAAACTACATTATTGGCCCAATACACATTTTTGCCAGAAGACCATTTTTAAAACAAAATATGATGAACCTAATAATGAAATTACGCACTGTGTTGTATACAGCTTGTTCATATATTTTGTAATCTTTAGTATCCTCATGAAGCTTGACTGGGTATGTGTGTTTTGACACTGTATTATTGGTCGGTCATCCATATCTCCATGGCCCAGAGTTTTAGCAGTACGACCACGGATTTGTCAGTCATCTCTCTGTCAGATAAAATGATGTTAACTTTTTTTCATTCCCCCAAAAGGGAGATCTGATGACAAGAGCGGCTGTGCTTGAGTATTCTCCAGCACTCGTCGCTAAGATACATCCACTGTTCTCTCGCTGGCCGCTTGGTGAAAAAAAAAACTTCTTAATACATCCCCAGATGTCAGAAGTACTCTTCTTTCCAACGGAGAGTCTGTCTACCTCGCAGGCGACCGCAATTCAAAGAGCGATGCGCTTTTAGAATGATAATCACCTCACAGTAGATTTTTGTGACACCCTGTGGCCTGATGGATGAGCTATCGCATCAGAAAGATGACAGATGTTTTCTGAATTAACACATTCACCCCCAAAAAATCCCCTGCTGTCTCAAAGTCCAGCATACAAGTGTGATTTGTTGTCAAAGGGGACAGCCAGAGTGACTTTTTTCTTTTCAAGTGTCTTTTTAATCAACTGCCACAAAGGAAACCCTGCTGTCAGTTGACAAGAGGAAAGAAGAGGGGGAAAGGCTGAGTGTCAGATTTGAATCCCTCACTGACATTGATTTAATTGAGATCTCTGTGAGGGGAACCTGAAATTATGAGGTTCACATCAATCTCAGGCTTTAGATTTGGGGTTTCAAAGAAAATTAATGGCACATATAGAGGATTACCACCATGAATAACAATGATAATGTGATTTAAGGATTAATTAGTATCTTTTAGCAATGCGGGGTCACAGAGAGAAATGTCACTGTTAAGCAAAGCCACTCAGATATCTTAATGAACAGCTGCCCTGCAACTATGAACTGACCTATACAATCATTTATTTTAAAGCAGCATCAGGAAAAATATGGCCAATTAACTAACCTCATAATCATTTGATAAAGTAAGATCCTGAAGACCCACCCTTCCTGAGAAACTCAGAACTGTTTGTACATCATCAAGGTTGTTATACACGAGCATGCTGTGTGCAGGTTATTGACATCCTGTGATTTTATTTCTGTTTTTTCAAAGCTGCATTGATTTTTTTGTTTTTGGCAGTTGAGAGGAAAGGAACGTAATACCGCTTCATTCACACATCTTCAGTTCAATCATTACCTGATGTTTAAAAAGTTCAAGTAAATATGTTCACCTTCTTACGGCTTGTTCACACCGCCCATGTCTGCATGTATTGCTTGCATAAATCGGCATTATAAGGATTGAATATTTTGAGTGGATGTGATCGATATTTGCTCCAGATATTTCTATCTTAACCAAACTGGTGGACCAACCAACACATAACTGACCAACCATAATTACAATTGTTATAATCACACTTCTAGCGTGTATAAAAAAGCGTAGCTTAGCATAACATAGCTTTCATTTGTTTACAATACATATTGTGATATGTTGTGTCACAAACATCAAGCGTATTCTGCTTTTGTCTTTGCCACCATGACAGCATATGAGCCCTGACCTCTGAACATAGGTACAGTTAATGTCCTGTTTCAGCCTACAGACATTGTGTGTTGACTAGCTGCTGTACGTTTCCATTACTGTAATTAATTATTGAATATAAAAGAAGAGACAATGTGCATTAAGCAGTAGTCATATACGTGACATTACTACGTTTGGAAAAAGGTACTTAAAGCAGTCTAGTGCATATTTCAGGCCCTAATGTGAGGCCTGTTGTAGGTTTCAGGTTTCTCTTGTAGGATCAAAGGTTTCAGTATTTTTGTCAAACAATATTTCCAACGGGCTGTCCAGCTCACAGTCCAGCTGATCTAGTCTTGTTTTATTGAATCTCTACTAGTCTGGGTTCCCTTTTTCAGCAAACCTTGCTTGTTTACTGTAGTTCTTGGATACCCACCCTGTTGTATTATAAAACAATGACACTGTTAAGTGCAGAACGTTTACTTGAAAGCATGGAAAGGGAGTCTCTGAGTGCCTTGAGCTGTCAACATACAACATTATGGTGCAGCTTTAAAACTGTAATAATCAGTGGAAGGTCTATGCTGGGCAAAGATGACACCTGTAAGTACAACTTTGCCTCAGATTCATCCCACAGTGCACAGTAACAGTAAAACTAATACAACTGAAATGAAGGTTAGTGCCAAAATATGTAGAGCAACATGTTGAACCTATGCAGGGAGAGAGACATCGTCAGATATTCTTTCCTTGCTTCATTTTCTACGTCAGAAACTCCAAACCTTCTCTTTAAATTTAACAAATATGTTTCAGACGTTGGCTGATGTTGAGTTAACCTTTTCAATTACTTGCTCAGCAGGTTATAAGGAGACAAAGTCCGAAGACTTTGTTGGTGTAAGCCGATTTTCTCCTTTGTTTCAATTATAATTGAGTCTCATCGAGCCACTGATTGGATCCTGATAGGACTCTGCCATCATCTGATTGCTTGCCAGCTGTAATTTCTTTTTTTAATCTAATTAAATCAATTGGCAATGTTAAAGAGATTTATTACTACTAAGTCTTTTTAGCAATTCCACTGAGCTTGGGCATCTATTCATCATAATCTGGACCCTTAAGTAAATTATTATGGTACAATAATATTATGTTTAATTACAAAAAATTGGTTACATTTAATTATTCCATGCTTTATTGTGCGTCTACAAGAATAAGAATTATTTGAAGGCCTTAAATGAAATCTTAGATCATTTTTGTGTTATTATTCAAGAACAAATAGTTGTTCAGACCTTAAAAGCAGACTGATTATAAAAGATTTAAAACAGTCTTGAAATGGCATTATCTATTGTTTGTTTAATCAACTTTTAAAGCCAGATTGGAGATCAGCAGCTGAATCCTGTGACTCTCAACTGTGCTGACAGCCCTCAAAATGGAGGTTAAATTGGCAGGCAAACTCACTTATGATGCCCTGAAACACAAAAACAATCACTTCATTTGTCACGCTTAAATTCCTGTGGAACGATACTTCAAATTCCCAAGACATACAGTCTGTACATCAGAAACTCATTACACGCTGATTACCAGGCAATTAGACAGCAGAGAGCATGTGAGCCAGTTCAACAGATATGTGACACCCCTTGTTATGCTAAATAATAAGATAAAAGACTGGGGTTTTGGCTCTGTTCACTGAAGTATGCTTATTTATTGCTGTCATTATAATGTGCCCTCACACTTTAAAATGCTCTCTGGATGTAAGAGTATTGTGGGCTGAAGTTAGACTGCAATATTAGTTTGCTGAGTTATACCAAAATTAAACTTTTATTAAAAGTCAGATATCAGCCAGACAGTGTTGTCTTTCATATGGTTTGTTTCATTTCACTGGCTATTGGAAGCTCTAAAAAATAATGTATTTTAATGAAGCATATTTTGGGGATTTCCAGCATAAATACATGGATTCTGTGACTATTTATGTTTGAAGTAATACTAATTTTCTTTCAATTGCCAGGAAGTTTGAGTATTATATTGTTGGTGTGGACCTCTAAATATGAGGGTTATATAAGGGTATATAAGAATTGGGGTTTTTGAGTATTGGGCATTGTGCACTTTTCAGGCCACAAGAGTGCCAGGGCCTGCCAACAGGATGTACTGGTATTCGAGTGGAAGTAAATCAATTTACATCTTCATTATTTCCAACAGTATTCAGTTTTTACTTTACTTTCAGACTGCTTTAAAAAACAAAAGTGGGTGCCGTGGGGGCATGTGTTTTCAGGTAGCCAAAGTGAGATGATAAAATAAGACTCAGAAGACTAAAGCAAATTTGAATAGGCCATATGAGATCTAAATAATCACGGTTTGTAGGAGAGTTTGCAACTCTGGAAAATTATGGTATAATTGACGAAAAAAAGGGATTTGAGAGAACTGAAAAAAAAATTCGAGGAGGTCGGGGTTGGAACTGGACTGACAACACCCATGAATCTCTAACAAGAAAGGAGCAAGATTCGCCTCCACCTAACTGAGGAGACTGAGGCTCCCTGACAATGTGGTGCTTCAGCATCCTTGCCTATGCGTGGTCTGCTGGAGAGGGGCCCCGCCCAGAATGGACAGGGACAGGAAGAGAACTCAAAAACGAATCAGGAGAGCAAGCTCG
>NW_023339707.1:7006425-7009035 GCF_004916995.1 Morone saxatilis
AAGGTGTAAGAAGGAGAGGTTCTGGAGGTCTTTTATCCCGCTGTGACAAGGGAATTTCCCCGTTGTGGGATTAAAAAAGTACAAAGGAACAAAGTCAGCTTTTGAATGTAGTGCTCCTGTGAGGAACGATTGGCGATGATAGGACTATTTAGGACAATGTGTGATTTACATATTTTATGTCTATATGCATTATTGTTTAGGCTGCAATTTCATTTTAACCGTGTGCCTGTGTATCTGCACTGTAGACTGAAGTTTAGCCGAATTCTGCCAGTCCAACTGATCCCCTCATCATCTTCTAGTTTATGGATAACGGTAGTCAGATTTGCACCATGCCTATTCTGAAAATGCTGTCATTTGAATGTAGCCACCGACCATAATAATTTAATTACTATTATTTTAAATGTTTTGATTTTTTAATCTTACATGTTTTTGGATCAAATCACAGTAAACCCAACCACCTCATATCATACACTTTAGATTTCTGAGGGCAACATTCTGCTCAGAAGTGGCAATGAGCCTTGTTCATAAATGTTTTTATTATAATGGTTTTAATAATATTCTTTATAAAAATCAGGTTAACACTACAAATATGCCATTTATATTACAAAGTATTCCACCAGAAATGTGCGCTTGTGCATAGCTGATCCCTGTCTTCCTGAGGTAGCTTGAGGCGCTTGGTCTAGCTCGGTAGTCGTGAAGATCTCATGGGCTGCAGTCATCGCCCCAAGGTCCACTACACTGCTCTGATTGGTTACTGCGTGAAGTCTGCAGGTCCACCCAGGGCAACACACCTCAGATCATACTGTCAAACTAGGCGGTGCTGATCAAATATAAATAAAGATTCTGCATTGCTTTCTCACCTCAAATGTTTCCAGATACACATTTTAGTGTACAGTTCAGCTGTAATTTCAGGCAGTACGTGACCATGACACCAATATTTTTACCTGCTTGAAAACGGGCAAAGCACCGCCCCAACTTCCATGTGTCGATCAGCACTACGTCACAAATTATTAACACTATCAAGCACAATAAGTAGTCTAACAACCAAATTGCAACAGTGCATAGTCCTAATATATCTGCAATGTTAGTGGCCTTCAAAACCCAGCTGAACCCTGGTTTTGACTGAAGGTTGTAGCAGTTTCTAAGCGTCTGCCTCTATACTGTGGGTCTGTAATGAGACCCGGGGAGGCATAAAGCTGCATATTTGTTTTCCCTGTGGTCCTCCGTGCTTCATCTCGGGCCACTAATCCTTCCTTTGCAGATTCCCTAGGTACGGTAAACTGAGGGTACAGTGCAGTGGTTGCAGTTCAAGAGAGCATGTTAGGGAACACTACTGATATGTTTTATTGTAATTTGTCTCACATGAGGAAAGCTGACTTCAGGATACCCATATGTCCTGGATGTTAAAAGAGATGGCAATGCAGTTATGGTGGAGAGTTTTTAATATTTTTTAGAAGTTAGACAAAAAGAACTGGAAATACAGTATGACTTTCAAGCAAATGTTGGAAGTATTCTTGTTCTCCAGTTGAGTGAGGAAGTAGTCTTAAAGGAATTAAGCATTATATAGCTGTTAATGAAATCACATGAATTTATTTAGTAGTTCTTCTGTGGGTCTTTTACTGAAGGATAACCCTGATAACCCTGATCCTGCAAAATACTGCAGAGTGGGATAGACATATGGAAAATGAAATGTTGCCTTCTCCATACTTCTGTTTCTGATGTTAAGGTGTAGCACAGATTTAAACAGTGCACAGGGTAGGCTGGTAGCAAAGAAACACTGTAAACAACAGACAGCAATACCATAAAAATGTATGTTGATGCAACCAGCAAATATGGGGAAGGTCGAAGACATCATCTCTTATGGCTTTATTTTTTTCATTGCTACATGAATATTAGATGTTTCCCTAAGCAAACAGAGATATCAAGAGAGTCCTCTTTGTAAGAAACATGAACACCAAAATAATTCAGCTGTCAATCCTACTTTCAGTAGAAACCTTAAAAGTTTATAAAATATTGATTTGGCTTTATCACATCTTCATATTACAACTACCAATAGCACATATATAATGAAAATATCACCTGATCTGCACCAAAACAGGTTTCTTATATTTTACATTCCCACACGCAATGGCAGTCTGGCTGTTGGTCGGTCAACTGAAATATCCAAAATACTAGTGGATCGATTACAAAACAAACCTATATATATAAACATTCCCTTATTTACGATACCCATCAGGCACAGCAGTACTTTGTGTTTAGTGCTAATTATCAATTGTTAGCATGCTACCATGCTAAACTAATATAATTAAAATAGTATGCATTACACCTGCTGAACAGGATGTCAGCATAGTTATTGTAAGCATGTTAGCATAATAAAATTTGCTTTTAGCTCAAAGCAACACAAGTACTGCAACACAGAACTGGTTGTAGATTGTAGATTAGTCAGTTTAACTTCATACTGGGTGCAACTTGGTGCAAACCATAACTACTATATGACTTCATATAATTCTACCCACAGTTTGTAAAACTAAATGTGAAAAAAGTAATTGAGGCAATTAAATTTTATTTATGTAACTTTTTTCCACCATATTTCAGAGGAAAATATTGTAC
>NW_023339707.1:7009135-7016209 GCF_004916995.1 Morone saxatilis
CCACTGTTTGGTGCTTCGGTGCAGCCTTTGCCTGAGTTACCTGAATTAACTGTATTCTGCTGACTGTTTATTTCTGTTGTCTCTACATCTTTTGAGCAAATTAATAATTAATAATTAAATAACTAATTACTATTATTGGCGTTTGTGATACTTTCGTTGCACTTGCTTAAGTGTGGTTGTGTCGGATCCCTACTGCTTTCTTCTCCGAGCAGAAGCAGCCCCACCCACGGTGAAATTCTGCAGCGCGCGGGGCTGCTCCTACTCTCTCACACACACACAGTGCAGAGAGGAGGAGAGAAACAGTGAGAGTTGACAATGGCTGCACTGTGAAAGAAAGCTTTGTGAATAAAACCAGCTATATGACAGCTGATGTAAAACAAAAGATCGAATCCGATCAATAAAGCTCATCATAACTAATACCGATCAGTTAAAAAATACCTTGATCTGCACTAATACCGACCAGTGAGATTGAATTGGGACCTCCCTACTTTGTAAGGAGACCATTTGTCTGGAGTACTTAAATTACTTAATTGCATTCAAATGACCAAATAATCTATGATGTCCAGGAAAAATTCTAATTACATTTTAGCCTGTACTGTGGCCAAAGTAATGTTACTGTGAAAGGAAAACTGTAGTCAATGCAGAGAGTGGACAAAATCGGCTGTGGTGAGAACACCCAAGTGCGACAGGAAAGCAAGCTAATGCAGAGTGTCCCATAAACACTGAATACTATTTATGAGCAAGTGCTGTCCCAAATTGAAAAACTCCTGGAAAATGTCCTGGAAAGTGCCTGGAAAACAATTTCTTAAACCTGATTGGGATTGGTTCTATACTGATGCCTTTATATGACCTACATAAACAAACAAGATCATCAGCCAAAACATGGTCTATTTCCATGTAGTTATTCATAATGCCTGCCACTGGCTCAGATTTGACCAGATTCCCCTTGAAATCAATAATACAAGGCAGTGGAAACACTACCACTTCCTTGTAGGGGCTTTAAGGAAACTTCTGTATAGAGTTTTACTAGTAAGGGGGTTTCTTGCTTTGCTGAGTTACAACGTTCTCTTAATTAAAGCTCTGAATACTTTCATAAAGTGGTGATAAGTCATGCTGTGCAGCCAGAAACTGCAAGACTGAGATAAAAAACGATCTACAAAAAGCTCCCGCTCCTCACATGTCCCTGTTCTTAAGGTGAATCTACATTTAGTTTCGGGAACTACATACATTCTCAAACTCCCCCACAAACTGCAAACACATTTCACAAGAATTACACGTAACGTCCAACCCTGCATATTGGGTGGCCAGTACAATTGGATTTGGAAATATTAGTTGCAATCATTTTTACAGTATATGGCCTCATTTCCAACAATAACAGCATGTTGTTTACTAAGTGTTTGCTCCCATATTTTCACAATGCAGGACAACTTTGATGATTTATGAATGAATCGTGTGTTTTTATGAGTACACTTAACTAATTCAGGCCCTGCCTTTGATGGAAGAGCACTGGGACAGTTACCACATTACATAACCTCTACCCAACTCATTCAAACATTTACAGAGTGTACAGCTTATGTGGAGGTTTCTGTGCACAACTTTAGAAAACTCTGTCTGCTGTGAACCAGGAATTTCAGGCACACAGGTTTCTGATCTCCCCCTTGACAAATCACTTTGATGGTGATTCGCTTGTCTGTTTGCATTCGCAGCAACTGTCCTGAATTTTGTACAAGTCAATTTTCCCAGCTTGTATGCATGTGGCGCTTTAAAATTGTCTCATTTCCTGCCTCAAACTGTCAGGGGGCAGAATCCAAGATGTCATGGTTAAAATAATTATACCTCCGTAAGTGGCATGATGACTTTGTAGCTGTCACTCAGGCTTATGATGATTTATATTTAAATGTTCATTTATGTTACTCTCTTTTGTGTTTTACTCCATTTTTGTCATATGGTTACTATGGAAACAAAGAGAGGAGGAATACATTTTGTTTTCACTTCTGGTTTTAAGTCTGCTGCCGACTTTGAGTGTAAAGTGAATTCTGTGGCATCAGTGTGAGGTTTATTTTTCTGGGTCTTGCCCTTGTCAAACTTCCTGATGCCCACAGTCCACAGAATATACAATAGCAAAAATGCAGACCAAGACTGTAACATAACAGCAGTTCACCAACACTGAATTACATGTGCTTTGATATATTAGATAATGCATGTCAGAATAAATATATATGTTATGTAGAAATGGATGCTTTAGGCAAAGTACTGTACCAGTGATGAAGTACCACTGGAAAAAGTAAGATGCAGCCTATAGTAGATTATATACCTCCTTCATCAGTTCCTTAATTAAGGCCAATGACTAATGTAAATGTTTACAACTTGTTTAATGTTTAAGCAAATTTGAGAATAACACACTGACCCGCCCATCCTCTTTGTTGTCTCCACACACACAAACACACCATTAGTGATGTGCTGACCCCATTATAATTCACATTAATTCTTTGTGACATTTAGCTTTACAGTGTTGGTCATCCCTGTCATCTAAAAATAAACAACGCACACCTCTAAAACACCATCCAGAGCAAAATTATGCTGCCGCTTGAGTTATTTCAAAGTGCATCAGCAGATAAGAAGCTTTTAGAGTGACTAAAGTAAAGTGGACTGTCACACTGACTGCCAAATGTATTCTGAAGGAATTATTATTAAGTTGTTTATGCCGAAAAACAATCATAAAACACAAATGTAAGAAACTATTTAAAGAGATAGTTGTGTATTACCTAAAGATGCTGCATTCATCATTTTGATGTACTACCTTAATTTAAGACATTATGATCTTTACAGTACTCACACACGACTGTTTTAGACAATGGTCTTTATTTTGCACTTTGTAATCCCACGTGAAGTGACAGGAAATCTGCTGCAGTGCTCTACAGCATAAAGGCTGCACACTTTCAGCGAATACCAACAGCAGATGGTGGTTGGGCTGAATGCATGTTGGCTGGTAGCAAAACTTGAGCTTTGTAGTGGTTTTGAAAACAACATACAAACATATAAAGGATGATGGATGGGCGAAAGGATGATGGCACAATGTTAGTCTGGTAGGCAGCAGAAAGGTTGTATCAAAATTACAATTGAATTTTTACAGACAGTAGCACTGAAAATTAATGATAACCAACACTCTTCATATTTGATTCATTTGTTTACTTATTCCTCAAATAATACGAAAAATACTAATCAAAAAACATTTTCTATGCTCAATACAGTAGGTTTCAATTATGGTGCATAACTACATTCTTTTAAGATAATATGGTTTCATTGTTGTTAAAACAATAATTTTTTAGTGTATAGGATTTAGTGGCATCTCACAGTGAAGTTGCAAATTGCTACTAACTGAACACTACTCATGTCTGTATTTGACAACCTAAGAATGGAAACGGGCAACTACTGTGTCCACCAAACTCTTATCCCCATTCGAGTTGAAGTAGGGCTAAACTGGAAGTTAGCCTGCTCGGCCAACGGACGCCTCTTTGTGTGCATCCTCACTTTCGCCCATAAAGCATGTGCAGTACGTATTCATATAGTAGTACATATTTTCTTTGCAGCGGGAAGTGGCTTTTTTTTGGCTTCATGTGCCACTGAGTAGCATTAATAGGAATGAACGGCTGCCTCCCACGCTGTATCCAGTTCTCTTGATACATACATGTGGAGGACAACCTGCAGCATCTGTAGGTAAAAACAGCTCATTCTAAGGTAATGAAAACATGATTTCTATATTCAGGTGATTATACACTAATGAAAACATACTTATGAATATTATATTCCATATTTCATATAATCCATCACTGGACTCCATGTTGGCTGACTTACCTGTCCCATCACCAAGGAAATCATTACAGAGTCACAGACTCATTCATTCTACAGCTGTATTCCTATGGGAACGTAGGTAAAAATCTCAACCTTAGGCAGGGACCATGTTGTGCAATTAAACACCAATCTTCTGATTGCTTTTCTTACTGATTCTTATGGAGAGATTAAATTATATTAAGATTAAGTTATTTTATGTTGTAATCAGTGTAAGACTGAATACAGTACATAGTTATTTCAGACATTTAGTATAAGTGATTGCACTTAATTTAATGAGAAGCAGGACAGGGGCAGTCAATGATCTAGGTGCATTGCCTCGCCAGTTTATTTTTAATTTTTTTTTACTGAGCTTGCTGTGAGTTCTCAACCTTGTTTTATTTAAGTTAAGGTTATAGTCAACCAAGCAATCATTTTAACAATTCTAACAACATCTGACCAAAAACATAAAATGCAGTAATGAATTGACTAAACTGTGCTTCTTTTCCTCTTACCATTTTTGAATTTTGCATCTAATTACAACACATGGCAGACAATGGTGCAGGCCATGAGAGCATAACTGAATAATATCTAAGAATAACCCAACCCGATGAAGTTTCAGGCCACAAAACAACCTGAGCCCGACATGAAGGAAATCAGAAACCAATATAAATATTAGGTTTTGGGTAGCTGAACTTTAGCGTCCTTTTGATTCTCGCCGTCGTTTTACAACTGCAGCATAGTGTATCAAATTTTTAATTAATTGTATTCCCAAGTCTCTCTTTCTTTTCAACTGGAACTGCTACCCTACTTGCAGCAGATCTTATGCTGTCAATGAATACTACAATCAACCGAACAGAGCCTTCATTTATTTCCCTCGTCATCAGCACCCTCTTGAATGGCACTCACTCTGTCAATTATTATGCCCTCTGTCAGTAATAGGAGAAAGATGTTAATGATTTATTCATTCATTTTTCTTGAGGTCAGAGGTCAGACTCCATCACAGAGCGACATGGAGCAATTCAGTGTCCTCCTGAAGGACACTGTATTCAATGAGGAAAGTGGGAGTGGGGATGGATAATTAGAAATGACATGTGAACATCAGGAAGGTTAGCAAGTAAAATGAAAGATCATATGAACTCTGAGCAGTACGTCTTGTTCTCCTGTCTACCCTGATCAACCAAAACTGTAGTGTTGTAGCCGAGAAAGTCCTCATGGCCCAGTTTTCTTATTCTTCCTATTCTTCTCATTCTTCCAGAGCTTTACCATTAACCCGATTCAGTTGTGAGCTCCTCTAGTCACTGTTAAATCATGGTGCTGCATACTCTTCCAAAACCTTTACAGTGGCTGTACACTTGCTTTGAACTAAATGATTTCATGTGCATTATTGCTGTTCCTTTTTAGTTGTGGTTGTGAATGTCCTTTGATATTACCACTAGCCGTTATTTAAGCCTATGAGCAATAGGGTCATTGTATCTGGATGTGAAGTAAGGTCAAACAGGAAAAAACAACAATAGCAGAAAATCTTCAGTTGCTCAATATTATTGTATTCACGTCAACCAGAGAAGATCTGCACTTAGTGGATGTTTTAAAATCAAAATACAGTGCACATGTGAACAATATTGTTGGCAAAACATATACCATGAACCTTAAAATATTCTATTCATACTCTTCTATACTCTACAACCCAGGTTCAAATCACAGTTTTATGCATGCTTGGCTGACATCTTCAGGTGGATTCTCTCCTATAATCTATCCCCTAATACCTCAACATTCAACACTGACAAAACCAAAGTGGCATCTGGCAAAAATCTAGTCTTTGATAACCATCTGTCCAAGAAGGTCTGCATTATAACCACTACCCAATCCTGCAACACACTGTATTTTATAGACTTTTCAAATGAGACGCTGGATCAGCATGTGGTCTTGCAGCTACTGGTCCAGGCTCTTGCCAGCTATGCTTGACTAATGTAATATCCCAGAGGCTTTCAAAGTGGGAGGCGGGCTTCCCTAGGGGGGCTCCAAACTGTTTCAGGGAAGGCTCAGTGAATTGAAGGGAAAAAATATTACATTAGTTATCAAAAGGAGATCACATGGAATACCCTAAATGTATGTGATGTAGGGTTTTGGGTAATTTGACTGTTTTTCCCAGAGTCGGAAACTAATAAATGCTGCAGGACTGACCTTTTTCATGTATTTGGTCTAAACAAAAATATTAGGATATCTTGGCAGTGGGATCAAATAACCCAGGGGAGGCCTACAGTCTCAGACTTTGAAAACCTCTGTAATATCATGTTTGCTGTCTTCCCTGCATCCACTCTGAAACATTTGAAGCTCATGGCAATTAATCAAAAACTCCTCCATACATCCAGTCAATGATTCATTCCTAAACCCCAGCCTGTAGTCAGTAATCAGCCTTTCTTTCCAGCCAGGTCATCACTCTGATCCTAACTACATTCATGGTGTTCTAGTACTTACATGATTTACTCTCATCACTCAGAGCTGCACATTCCCTCCAGAAAGCAGTTTAAATAACCAATCTCCTTAGCTTTTAGCCCTCTATTCAACTCTGACCCTTTAACTGAAACAGGGTTTCCATTTTGCTCCACCCTCCTCAAGCTTGAGTTAATCTTAAACCTGAGTTGTACTAATCTAGCTGCCCCCATCTCATGATTCATTCTGATTTTACATAACAAAATCTGATAAATGCATATACTTTAAATCTTTAATGTAAGTAGTATACATGTTAAAGGGGCTGCCTGTTACATTAACACCAATAATTATATTTCCACTTACTAACAAAAAATCTATCAAACAAATAACACTCTCACTTGAGCAATATTGATTATTTTTTTGAAAATATTTTTTAAGGGGACACCTGCCCCTATGTACGACGGAGTATTAGGGCCAGACTAAGAGAAAAAAATAATTAAATTTTTTTTGGGAAATTACGATAATAAAGTCATAATATTGCGAGAATAAAGTCGTAACATTACGAGAATAAAGTCATAATATTACGAGAATAAAGTCATAATATTAGGTCTACGAGAATAAAGTTGTAATATTACGAGAATAAAGTCGTAATATTAGGAGAATAAAGTCGTAACATTACGAAAAAAAAGTAGTAATTTTATGAGAACTGTCAGCCTGTTGGCTCAGCCAGCAAAACTGTTTAACAACGAAATTATCAATACGTTAGCTTACCTGTTGACTGTACGGTACGACTGAGACAAACAGCGGCTGCTG
>NW_023339707.1:7016253-7018456 GCF_004916995.1 Morone saxatilis
GTTCCTTCTTCCCAACACTCTTCTCAGATGTTGTGTACTTGGAGCCAGTCGAGCCTGCAAATACATTTACAAACATGGACTCATTTCTGATATTTAAAGCTGATAAAAACAAATGCCATCATTTCCTCTTCATGTCACTATTGTAGTTTCAGCTCTTTCACACATAAAAATAAATGCTTTTCTACAACGTCCTTGAGGAAAAATACTGTCTTTTGGCCTGAATCACTTCCTGTGAATATTGATCAGAGATTAGTTTTCCTGATATTTTTATACAATTCTTCCTGATCTGTGAGCTTTCTACAGTCTGACTGCTGGTCTTCATCAGCTTCGATCCACTGTGGCGGTCAGCTGCTCGTCTTCTTTCTCTTCTTCGACTCATCCTCACTGTTTGAACTCTGCTTCCTGTTTCAGCCTCCAGCCTTTATGGAGGAGCTGTGACGTCCAGAGGAACGAGGCCAGACTGAAGTTATCGTCTGTAACATATCGGCTCTGAGATCAGTGGGGACTGTTTTATGGAGCAGGAATCTCTCTGTACTGAATGTGATTGACAGGACATCAAACATATGTTCAGTGTGGTGTGCAGATAGTGTCCAGAATATTGGTAGCTTCTGTTCTTTAACATGAATTTATAATATTTGCAATCAGCTCTATGCCGAAACATTAACCTTCCCAATAAGCCTGAGCGTGCTCAGTTGTGCTCTTGCAGATAACCATACAAAGAAATCTGTGACGAGCAAACGTCGGAGACTCACGTAAAGTAGAAAGAGGTTGTAAACATTCAGAGCAGTCTAGAATATTAAAAGAAACAGCACATTTTCTTTATTCAAAGACAGAATATTACAATGATCAGATATTAAATTGCAGCAATTTTAGACAGTGAGATCAGCATTAACTCATACAGTATTGTTTTACTCATATATGATAGAAAACTAATTACTTTACAGGCACAGAGCAGAAGAGTATTACAGAAATAGATATTACAAAAACACCTTAAAATACATGTTTCTTGGTCCTGAACATGAATGTCGATATAAAAGAGATTTCTGGATTGTCTGACACAATTTAAAAAATATTTTTCATTTAATGTCTTTCAGTGTATTTAATGATTATTAAAATATTGTGAGATTGTTCTCAGTATTAGAAATGTAAATGTGTCCAAAGTGCCAAAATGTTTTAAATGAAGGATGACTAACTGAAAGTCTCAGAATAAAAATCTCCTGACGGTTTTGATCGGTGTCGTGATCTTTTATGTTTTTACCTTGAAATCGCTCAGACACAACCAGGAAGTCCGTCACTTCCTAAGCCCCTCCCCTTTTTGCTCCGTGCTCCAATAACAGTTGAGCACTTGTAAAAACAAACCAAAAAAAAAACTGATTATATTAAACATTTTAAGTAAAACTAACAACGTTAAAGAAACATTCTTGATCATTAAACTTTAGTAATTTTAAAGTGACACAGACTCTTTATTTTTACTGTGAATATAAAACATCTAGTAAAAAGTACTTCAGAGGTTTTTTTTAACCTACAAAACTGAGTTCATTACCTAAAATGTTTGACGTAATTCATTTTAACTCAAATTATAGTTTATTAGATATAGATAAGATATTTATCTTAAGTCGGCTAATGAACAAACACTAGTTAACTAATCTGCTTCAACTGTTATCTCGTTAGTTACATCTGATACCTAATGTTAGCAAAACAGTAGCTTAATAACTCGACTGTCATTGGAGCACAGCGCAAAAGGGGCGGGGCTTATGACGGGTCAGTTATTTGTATTTGTTTATCTGTTTTAAAAACATTATTTTAGTTCCTTTAATTTTATTTTATTTCTGTCACATCCAGTTTCAAATGTGCAAATTATTTTTTACAATTTCGTCTCCGGACATTTTGGAATTTGGACGCAACGAAGAAACAGCAGAAATAAAAAAGCACAAAATACTTTAGTTTCTCAGTTTGGGAAAAAAAATGACACACGAAGAACAAAAGTTGTTTTTAAACTTGCAGTCCGCTTCATTTTCTGGGCATAAAATTCAAATATGAGCAAAAAACTCCATATTTAAAAAAATGTGACTGGAAGATAAACTCATTAAATTTCATCCAAAAAGAATTAAAGGAATATTTCACCCAAACATGATAATCTGGTTTTGATACATTGACTGGATTCATGGATGGATTACTGAACGGGGTCTACCGGGCACAGGTC
>NW_023339707.1:7018535-7018792 GCF_004916995.1 Morone saxatilis
CACAGGTCCAGGGTCCTAACGGGGGCTCGTTATCTTAATAAATAATCCATCCATGAGCCCTTTATGATCCACATTAAAAAGTTTCCATTTAATCTTATAATCAGTAATTAGTTCAACGATGATGATTTAGATCAATAAGGTTCATTCATATTCAGAGTTTTTATATTTGAAAAAACATAAAAGCACAATTACGACAGAGTTAGGGCCAGACTAAGAAAAAAATATTCATTTTTTGGGGGAAATTACGAGAATAAAGT
>NW_023339707.1:7018844-7033138 GCF_004916995.1 Morone saxatilis
ATAATACAAGAAAAGAAGTCGTCTTAATGAGAAAAAAAAGCTTCGACTGAGTTATCAAGGTCTGACGTAACCAGCTCAACCAAACTGCAGACTTTATTCTCGCAATATTACGACTTCATTCTCGTAATTTCCCAAAAGAAAAATATTTTTTTCCTCTTAGTCTGGCCCTAATACTCCGTCGTACCTATGAGAGCAGCCTTTAGTGAAAACCAGGCCGGCATGAAGGAGACTGTCTTGGCCTTATGGCTTTCTGTGGCACGTCATTAGTCTGCCTAACTAGATAATAATGACTGCTTTCCATTATAGCCTAGTGTAGTACACATGGCACTCAGAGCTTCAGACCACCTTACCCATGCCAAGACAAGTCAACTCGCCTGACAAAGTAGTTCAGAGATCGCTCGCTCGCTTGCTCGATCTCCCACATCACTCTCCTTTTATGTCTTTATGATTACTCACACAACAAGTCCCTCTCTTTTTGTATTCTCAGCTGCTGCCAGGGTCGAGTTCAAGCTGAAATGCTATTCTGACAGGCAAGCAGGCATGCTGCTCATTTGCAGCTATTGCTGGTGTACTGTATGTGCTCACAGCAAAAAGATGTGCGGAATGCTGTACATAAAAGACAGGGTTTCTCAAATACTTCATTCCTCTGGAGGCAATGCTTGGATTTTGCAGAACATACACACTATAAAAGACATTCACATCAAGATAAATGAAAAGGAAGGTCATCCATGGTCTCCTGTCAGTGAGCATCACAAGGCACACAATCAGGTGTATTTTCAGCAAAGCTTTATTCTTTTGTCACTTTAGACTGTATCTTATAATTTACAATGACGAACATTCTGAATGTCTTGCAGTATAGATTTCAGCCCACAGAAATGACTAAGCTCTATTGTGCAAATGATAAAAAGGTGGCTAAAATAAGTCTGGGTGGGTTTACAGCCATGGTATGTTTTTTCAGTAGGTTTTGATATTCTAGTTTAAAAAGTCCCAAATGCACAAAATCTACGGCAACATGAATATATTTTTGAATTGTTATCACAATTGCAAAAGTGAATGTAGGGGGGAAAACAGTTGCTGTTGATTATGGATCTCTGGAGCTTTTTTGTCACTGCCTAAAAGCTCAATTCTTAACCCAAAATCTTTCCCAAAGCAACTTTCAAGTCCTCAGGTATTAACATCAGGGCAAAGGATGTCTAGATTAGAGCTGCATAGGTAAAAAAAAGTCAGTTCCATCTCAGTATGTACCAGGTCTTCAGTCATTCACAACCACCTAAAGGTATACAGATAGAGCTCATTGCTCTATCTGTATACCTTTATCTATCTATTGCTGCTTCTTGTACATGTAATAACAACCAGTATTAGGGACAAATATGGTTAGACCATGAGTGTTGTAGGGTATAGGTTTACTGACTTACCTTCAAATGAAAGTGTGAAGCTCCATGTTGAACTGTCTTCTTTTACCCACTGAGATCTTATAAGAGAAAGCCTTTCCTCTACACAGCATGTTCAGAAAAACATTTATGGATTATATTTGCTCCTGCCTACACCTGCAGGGTTTGGTGAAGCAGGCTTTTATGGCTTTGATGTTAGTTAGGCTGCTTGTTCCATGTATAGTTGAAAATAATAGCTATATACTGTCATAATGAAAGTGTGTGTGTTTTAGAGTGTTTTTGACACAATTAGAAACCGGAAATAAAACACCTCACAAGAAGTTGCTGTGCTACTTGTGCTTAAATACCTGTATTTAAAGGGTACTTAATCTATACATTCTGATTCAACAGATTCAAATTTCTGATACTAGTCTGTATCTTACCGCTATTTGATCATTGTAACCTTAATCTTGATGGACAGGAATAATACGAGCATAGATGGAATAGGTGTAAATTCTGACACTCATTAGGATTATGGGTGTGAATTGGACTGTATAAATAAACATTTACAGTATATTAACAATGAACTTGGTTAAATCTACTGCAATATTACCGTCATGCTGCAGATTATAGTATATGCTGTGCTATAGTTACACAATTTATGGGAGATCAGTATATTATACACATATCAAAAGGAATGTATTTATATCCTGTGTATAGCAGGTGCATTATGTATTTACAGCATAATTCAAAGAAGTCTATAGCTACTGTATGAATACAGTTAGTAGTGCTGATAGATCTCCTTTCATCCTACATCAATCAAATGAAATGAGTAGACAGTTCATTCTATGAGTTTCACACTTAATTCCAACCCAGTCATTATGACTGCAATACACTACTCAGATTATATAAATGGGCAATGCATGAAGAATCAAAGCAGTGTGGACAAAACAGAAGCCTTCCCAACCAACACTGCCTCGACTTAAAGGAGAGCTCACATGTACAATAGCTATAGGCTTTCAGGTAATCAGGTGACAGTGTCAGAAGGTATAAACAGTGTTTTTAAGATGAAATATGAATACTTTGAAGAATGTACATGTGCTCATGTGAATCTTTCATAAGTGTGAAAGGTACCTGGGGAACCTAGGTGTTGATTCAGCAGATTCACTCTGGAGCAAGATCCATTTTAACAGGTTATAAATAAGCTCTCATGTCACTGGCTTTAGCTGTGAGGCAGTGCACTCAGAATGACCCTGTTTAGGGTGTGAGCAACACAGCAAGAAACCTCATCAACTAGAATCACTCTGGATGATTGAGTCTGACCTGCTGTACATATACAGATGGTATAGATAGAGGTACAACATAGGTGTGAAGCACTGCCCACCATCAAACCTTGTGTCCTACTACTGAAGAGTTTTGCCAAAGGCAAATTTAGTGAAAAAATAATTGCTGTCTGGATTTTGGTCACTGGTAATGTTTTATAAATTTTTTTCAGTTGAAAAAATTACTATGTCCTTGTACCACTCATAAATAATTGGGAGGTGGCTGAAGTGTACAAACAACATAACTTTGGCAAAAGCAAGCACTTTTAGTGAACATTCTTCGACAGGTGCATTGTTCCCCAAGGGATAACAAATTAATCCACAAAGGAAAATATTTGAAAAAATTAAGAATGATAAGGAATAATTATTTTGCAGATTTTGGGGTGTTTATGAATTCAGCTTTTCAATTTGTTAAAGGGACAATGAGAAGACAGAGACTGGCTGAGATTAAAGCAGTCACGGATTGAAACTAACTAACAGGAATACAACACATCTTGCTTCAGACCGATGGACAAACAACTCAAACTCAACTCTAATTAAAAGCTCACTTTAGTGACTTTAGGGACATTCAAGTTTTTCGCACATTTCGCAGTCACCATAGTTTCTCCTCCGCACTTGGAAAGGGAGGGTGAAGGGAGTATGTTGCAATCTGCAACTACACCATTAGATTCCACTAAATACTACACACTGGACCTTTAAGCAGAACACATATTCATGACATTGCTGTCACAATAGCAGGTTAAAGGGTCAGTGCAGAAGTCAGATAATTATCTTGTCTCCTCAACTGCCAAAGGTAACATTGTAATGTTTTTCAGGCGGACATTTCAGCTTTCAATGACAGTAGTTTATTCTTATTCAAGAAAGTCTAACCAAAGCCAAATTATGTGGCAGATTCTCCTACCCTGAAAACACACACACACAAAATTTAAATCTTATAAACATTACCAAGAAAAAAAAAAAGTCAAATTAGCATTCAAGCATGCCTTCATCAATGCAATTGTCATGTTGAATAAATGTATTCAATATATAGCTGCCCTGAATGTAATGAGTATGTTCATGTCATATAAATCACTACTGTAAATATTCATTAACAAGACCTAATTACCATTTCAAAGCCAATGATAATGGCCACAGTGATATAGAGACAAGCAAGGCATTCAGTATGAATCAAACAATTTAAGAGGTTGATTTCCCGCAATGACTGCCAATTCAGCTGATGAAATGAACGTTACGCTTCAGCAGCCTGGGAGTATAAAAAATGAGTCTTCTTGTCCACTTGAATGAAAAATTCCCCATCTCTATATTGCAAATGTAACCTCTCCTACCTGGCAAACAGGAAAAAAGGAGAAAGTCTCATCATGCAATCAAACAATCAATCATAACAAGACACAAGAAGAGCAGTGATCATTACATACACAAATCAAACATTTCAAAAGCAGTATATCAGAGCAAATCACCTCGTCTGACAGAAAGTCATCCCACCCACCGGAGAAATATTTTGGTCAGTGTTTTTCTATTTAAATGCAAATTAAGTAACAGGTTTTTCACAGGCGCAGGGCCCATGGCCAAGGCGATTACTTTAATTAAATATTTTATATGTAAAAGCAGTAGAATTGCTCATGGTACCAAGCAGGTTCTTCAGCAGGGGTAAACGGCAGCAAATGCACATATGGGGTGCAGCCCAATGTAATACTGAAAAACCAGTGCATTTTGTTTAACAGGCTTAGTCATCATTTCTTAAAAAGTTGATTTAGTAAGAGAAATCCAGATGGCCAGATGTCCATGGTATATGCTTAAAATTCATTCCTATGAAATATCGTCCAACCACGTCCAAAATGTTTATAGACATATATAGAATATATAATGAAAACTCCTGTGTGGGCTGGAAAAGGCCCGTCATAGAGAATAATGGTTCAAACTGGGACTTTTGGACAATCGTTTCTCAAAGACATTCATGGCATTGTAGCCTACTTGTTCATACACACATTAAGTGACAGAAAACCCTCCCAACCAGTCCACCCCCCAGAGGTCCTGGGAATTTTGGGTACATCATTTGTGGTTGTTACAATGAGCTTTCTAACCAATATGGCCCTGAATTGTTTTCCCTTCCAGCAATACAGGTTGCTCCTAAACCATGGCAGTGAGCCCTCCAGTTGTGTCACCAGGCTGAGTTCCAGTATCCTAAGTGACATGCAAGTCTTGCTAAGGTTTTTGGTAGGAGATATGTTCTCATACCAGGAGGCACTATCAAAGCAGTAGCCGCCTGCACAAGACCGATTTCTCCACTTAATTGTCACTGGGGGTGTGTGAACATTCACAGGCATGCAAGGAGCTTGCACGTTAGCAAGCATTGTGACCTGCACTTTCTAAAACAACTTACGACCACTTTTTTTTAATCTATCTGTTCTCTTCAAGGCGTGTGACATTAGAAGAATTCATGAAAAAATAAAAATAAACTATTCCACATTTACCCAAGAAAAAAGACACTTCCTGGTTCACCGCTACATTTCTTTTTGTGTTTGTGTTTGGCATGATCACAACAAAGAGCTGATTTTCATTGTAATTTTTCAAAATTTGACCTCTTCCTTTTCTCACATCACTGGTCAGTCCCATTTCCCCTGCTATCCCACATTGCTTTAAGAGGCTATCCACTCATGTTCCATAGACAATTAATAAGAGCGAACTTTGCCTTGCGTCACACCATGTTTAGTGGTCTATACACTTACTTTTCTAAAAGAAAGCCAGAGTTTGATCTAAGAAAGAAGCTATCAAGTAGCTTCAAGCAATGTTGCCAGACTCCTGACAATGTGGTGACAGGTCATTCCTTTCCATTCTTGGCGACCTCTGAGGGCTCAGAATAAAAGCTGTGCAGCAGCTGATGGCACAAGTGTTGCACATATCTCTTCTAAAGCCTCAAGGCAGCTATCCACGGATTCCTCTTTCTTTAACACAAAGTTGGACAGCCTTCATATTACACGTGTGTATGTGAACAACATTTTATTTCATGGAAAGACAATATGAGGAAGAAGGGACGGATGAACCAGCACAAAGTGTCTCTAGTGTTCCCCGTCTGTTTGCTGATGAGATATTAGCATTCATATTTTGTTTCAAGAGGGAGGAGAGCATGGCGATGCCTGCAGAGCATGAAGTTCTCCTGCCTTGCCAGATTTCCCCCTCTTTTAAAAAACTTTCCTCTCCTGGATCCTCGGGAGATGTAATTACTGTGCAGTCAACTTGTAAGACCCATAGTCCCGGGGAATGCATCTCCCCTATCGACCATTCCTGGTTGTTATTTTTAACAGCTCGCATCAGAAAATGGCTGCTTTGCAGTTTTCCTTTGCTAAAATGTATACCACACTGTCACAATCAAGAGAAAGGGGTAGTTATTCACAAGATGCACACAGACAAATTGTGGGGGATTTAGAGATTCAGAGAAAGCAATTTTGTTTAGGTTTAAGATGTGACCTCTGAAGACATTATGGCTGAGAAAATTAAGTGCAATATCACACACAGATATAAATATTGATCATTGAGCAATCATACACCATACATCGCTATATATTATATTTTCTTTAGCTTTCATTCTCCCAGCAATGAGCAGAGAGTTGACACAATCTCTTTAATGGAGCTGCAGTCAATATAGAACTGACTTCCCTAATAATTTGCGGCTCTCCATGGCTCATTGGTTTCATATTGAGTTTTCTGATTCTGTGAGCCATATGGCTACAGTGGAAACTGATTGTTCTGGCCTCTGCAGAGTAAATATAAGAAAGACCACGCTGTTGTTTCTTTCAAGCATGCTTCAGTCAGTCCTTTGCCTTCTTTATTCAAAAGTAAATTCATTAACCATGAAGAGGATGATACATATGTAGTCTGTGTGCATTTCTATAGCTTGTCAGTCATTGTTTTTTATATGCATTTAAAGAGAGTCAATTCCAGACACATTAGCTATTACAAGATAGAAAACACACTGCTTCTGCAAACTAGTAGCATGTATTTCATTATAGGAGATGTTAATTCTACAAACCATCATTCGGTTCAGTTCAGTTCAATTTTATTTGTATAGTGACAATTCATTACAAAAAATTATCTCAGGCCACTTTTCAAATAGAGCATTGAGGTCTTGTCATTCTTAACCTCCTGTGCACACAAACATCTACTACAATATCACACCACAAATGTTTTCTCTCCCATTGGATGCTACACAATACTTTGGAAATTATTCAGGGTGTTGCGTTATGCTGATAAGAATGTGAGTTGTTGTTTTTTTAACATGTGCAAAATACAGCCGTCCAAAGCTGTTAAAACACAAATTTTTTTAGTGTCAATTTATGCGACAAGCAGACATGAGGAACGCTCCTTTGTGATGAAGAGTGATTTTTTTTAGTGCCGCTCAATTGAAATCTAGCACTCAGAAAAGTAGTATGCAGACAAAAGGCACTCTTTTAATCCTAGACATCATCAGAATATATCAAAGTTCATTTCAGTTTGGAATAAGTGCATGTGGAGGTAGTAGAGAAGCTTTTGAAAACGTGGGCCGGAGACACACACTTTGCACTGCGCTTAGAAGGAGGCTTTCAGTATGTTCCTTGATCTCGCAGCTTACATAATATAATTAAGCAGTTTAAGCTGGCTTTATTGACGCAAGCACTGAACGCAGCAGTGTCATGGGGGGAAAAATCCCATCAGAGCCCCCTTCTCCACCGTCCCTTCACCCACCACACTCCCCCGTTTTCCTCCTCAGCATATGTGGATTGATAACAAGAAAAAAAAAACTCTTTCTTGCATCGCTATGCCAGGGATTGCCAGGAGGAATCGGTTTATCCACAGCTCTCCGCTCTCGTTGGCCTGCCAGCCTAACATCCTACCGGCTGCTACAGAGAAACTGCGGAGGTCGACTCTCAGATATCATTCACAGGGAAAATGGGACCACAGTTAAAACGCAGTGAATACAGAGACTGCGGGATCCATTCCATTTGATTATTGCGCCATTTGAATTATTTAACACAAATGCAGAATTGCTGGTGGTAGTGGGTGGAGGCGGAGTATCACGGATAAGTATAGGGAGATGAGAAAAAAATATAACTGTGCAAATCAAACCCTGAGTGCTGAATTTTAAAAATGAAATGCATTATTCATGACTAATCACTTCTGGCAGTGATTGCGTGAACACAAATTGCAAGTGGTGGGGAATTGACAAATGCGCAACAAACACAACACATTTAAAATGTAAATACTTCTATTAAGCCACCACCATACACGAGATAAAGTTAAAATAATCAGAGGTGCTGTAGCTTGACTTTTGATTTACAGACAGTCAGAAGGAGGCTGTCACGTCTGCAATACGAAAATACAGGCCCCTTATCTCTGCACTAAAGAATGAAGAAGACTGACAAACTTTGCAGAAGACAGTGATGGGTTTCTGCATATGCAGAAAATCTATGGCCGAATAAACAGGTTTCCAGGAAAAGAGTCATTATCATTATCCAAGAGTGCTCTCGCAGCCCTGTGTCCTGCTAATATTAATTAGTTTTGCCAAATACATTTTGGAGGAAGCATAACTGCTGACAGGTGTACGTTCACTGGCAACAGTTTTTCCTATTCAGTTTTATCAAGTCAGGATGGTTTGTCTATGTTGTTGTGCTTCTTTTTGGTCCTCTCTGTCCCCCTCCCTTTTCTGCTTTCCCTTGGCAGAGCTGGGGCTGCGTTTCATTAGTCGTTCAACATGCCCTCGTTCACTTTGCCCTCGGGGAATCCCTGCCGCCATCTAAGTGTCGTTCAATTGTCTGGAAAATGAAGTGAACTCTGGTGAGATGGACCCCTCGGCAGGGCTGAGGGGGAGCGGAGTGAAAGCAACGATGGTCGACTCCGAGGTGGATATCACCCACATGCATTGCAGTTTACGTCATTGCCGGCTATAACGCGGCGGGCCGCCCACTTTCCCTTCCGCCGCCTCCAAGTGGCCTCCATGCGACGTATTGGCTGTTACGTCATACCAAGGCTGAGGGAACGGTACGAGGGGAAGTGCGAACTACTAATGAAACGCCAGCCGGGTGCGTTGTTGGCACGGGGGTGTGGCTGGCTCCTCCTGTTTGGCACAGAGGCAACCTGGATTCACTCAGCCCTATTCCCCTACACCTTATTAACCTGTCTTCACTCCTGCCAGTTGCTAGAACTATTCAATGCTCTCACTCATGCATGCTGCTGCAGTCAGGGATTCCTCCTATGCTGCTTCTGCTTAGACTTCACCCTGGCCAGGCCAGTTCCCTGCCCTTCACCTGGCCTGCCTTCTGTTCCGGTTTTGGTTTGGACTATTATTAAAGAATCTTCAGTTGCCACTCATCAGTGTGTGTGTCTCTGCTTTGGGGTCCAAGACTAAGAACTTAACAGGACATAAGAAGCACAAAACTTTGACACCAAAGTTTAACAGCCTTAGCCACTTATTGTTAGGTTGAGGCTACACAAACACTGGGTAAAGTTAGCGAAAGATTATAGTTTTGGCAAAACATTGAAAAAGTCAACATGTCTGGCCTGTCATTGTTCAAGTTAAGTTGACTTGACTATAAAAATGTCAGTCATTCATTATTTAAAGCTGCATTAATCTATTTTTTAGGTAGAACAATAGATCAAATGCCTACGTGCAATGTGCAAGGTGTTGTTCATAAACATGACCCCACAGAGAATTATTACCTGACTCAGTTCCCCTCACCACAGCCTATAACATTACTGTTTTGGTTCACTTTAACCACTCTCACCAACCTTGTTTCCAGCCTCAGTATGCAGCTGTTTACAGTGAAAAGCTAACCCTCCTTACCTGATCTGTGCAGTACCAACAGCAGACAGACAAGTTAGCTACTAGCAAAAAAGCACAGTGGAAGAAATGGCAGCTAAAGAGACTTAAATTTTACTTCAGGAGTTGATGGAGAAAAAGAGATTTAAAAAGAGTTAATATTTCATTTAAATTCGACTCCAGTTGAATTCTAATGTTGCTCCATGTCTGCTGAATGCATAAAATGGTTAATAGTTTGCTAATGCATTCCCTATAATTATTTTTTAAGGGGAAATTATGTTAATCTTGGGCTTACAGCTTGTTTGACTGCCCCCAAGTGGCCAAAAAATAATAAACCGGACTGGACCTTCATCATGGACATCTCCATGACTCCATCCAGTCTCTCAAACATTGCATCATGCCCTTATGAATCCACACTGGTGGATTTTGAAGACTTGGTCTGAGAGCTGAAAGCCTCAAGATTAGACCTCAACTTGTAGCACCCAGAACGCACAGAAATAAAATCCTTATCTGGACCTAATATGTCATGGTTTGGATGTCTGATGTCAGTAATCAGAGTAATGTGTGGCTGGATTGGAGGGGGATGAACCCTGAAGGGGGTAGGCAAACCTATTTTAGTCTGGAAGAATTAGCTGAAGATGCAGAGCTTGCAAATGTGTGAACGCCCACGTCACATGTCAGGGAAAATGAAATGTGTTCTCTCACAACTGTGCTACTGAAGAAAGCGAACTATGAAATGAGGATGGTGATAACTACTATATGTTTATGATTTGACAAGGCTCTAATTGGGATTACTGTATAGGTTTCATTAGGAGTGACTTCTGAGAAAATGCTCTGTTATTGTGCATCGTAACAGCAGAGTTTAGGAGGTGCAATCAGAGGATTTTCAGAATTTCCAAACCTCCTTCTACTGTGCAAAGATTGACAGATTGCCCAATGTGTTTGCCATGCGATGCCCTCAGTAAAAACCCATTTTACATTCATATAAAGGTGCTTATCTTCAAATGTCATTTAAACACAGAGGAGTCAGAATTATTTAGCCAATTCATCAGAGAGAAAATTACGCAATCGTAATGGAACAATATGTGACCAGACTGACAAGGACATGGAGACAACCTCTGATACTTTCTTGATAAATTACAAGACTTGGTTCCTAATCCAATCTTATAATGTGCTGTACCCTTTGTCTAACATGCAACTTCCACATATGCCTGTGTTGCGCAGGGGGAAAAGGCATTTGCATAAGGATATTAAACTGCATTAATCATTCAGGTAGCAGAAATGTTTGCTTTGATTTATGATGAGTGGCTTTTGAGTTAAAGATGGTGGGGATTGTTCCATTACCCAACAATTCAATCACTCAGTGGCATTTTCTTATAGAGGGCACAGAGGATAAGGAGCATGGGGGGTGTACATGGAAGAGTTGGGCCTCAAGGGAGGTCTTTGCATACTCTTCAACATTGCGGTGGGGGCCATCAGCACAGGAGAAATGGTTGCCTCATTCCTCATTTATGGAAATGGTCCGCTTCCTCCCCAGTCATATGGTTTTAGTCTAAAAATAGTCCAGAGGTCATTTGCCTGGTTTATTTTGATCAATATTTCCTTGCGGACACCCCCCTACCCAGCTACTCCCAGGTGGGAGCTGCTGCGCTCAGAAAAGCTACGCAGCACCGAGAGGGTCCAGCAACTGTACGAGGGAAGTTCACGAGGGTCAGATCTGAACGGCAAGTCATGACAGAAAACAGATTGCTGATTTGAAATAGCAGAGGTCAAAGTGTTGCCCATGTTACAGCTGGGGTTAGACAAATATATTGGTTTGTTAGAGTGTGACAGGCCGCTGTTGAATAGCGATTAGCAGAGCAGTCAATGCTGTCTGCACTGATATGACAGTGAGTGAGGATTTGATTACACTTGGCGGTGTCAGGGGAGTCACACTGTCAAGTTTTGCCTTAGAGAACCTAAGTTTTAGTGTCACATGCTGATTCAAATGTTGTTGCAGAGACTTTTCCAGCATTACAGACATGGAGCTTAATCCAATCTTATCATGTGCTGTACCCTTGTTTCAACATGCAACTTCCACATATGCCTTTGATGCGCATGTAGAAACAGGCATTTACATAAGGATATTAAATTGCAATAATCATTCAGGTAGCAGAAATGTTTGCTTTGATTGATATAGAAATATATAGTTTGAATAATTTTAAAGTACTACTTTAAAGTACAAAGGGCTAGTTCCTTCATGGAAAGAACACAAAAGCAGATGCATCACTATGAAATTAAACCTAAACCACAGACAAGTGCAGTTTATAAAAGGTTTTCAGAGTGGGCGTGCTCTGGTCCTGCGGGACTTCATTTGTGTGCAGGTGGCAGTGCCGGTAATTGGCATGTTTGCAATAGAAACCATACAGAGATAATTGTCCTGGCTTATGTTTCTCAACGTGATGCTGCATGTCGTGCATCGCACTGTGCTTACATGCATTTATGATGCACTGAGCATCAGAAGAGAGTAATTGTCGGAGTTCAGGGTCACTCAGGAAGCAGTGGGGAGGCGGTACGGCTAGCAGGAAGCCTAATGCATTCAGTGGTTTACACATACTTCCCAGATGGCTTGGCTAAAAGAAATCTGATTGCCTTGTTCAAATGAGAAAAATGTTGCTGATGTGCTTCAGGTACAACTTCCTCGGCTCATTTCTTGGTCTATAAAATAAATGGCACCTGATGAAGAAATCAGTGTCATTTATTACTGTCATCGTGTAGCCTACTGTAAGGTGGCTCAGAGTTAGCTCTGTAGCATCACAGGGGTAAGATAAAACCCTTTCTGTGTGCACTTAGCTTCTTCTCATGCTCTCCTGGGTTTCCCACATTCTATAGATTGTACACTTACGAGAACCCTGTTCCTCACCACATGCAGCTATTTGAGTCAAATGTTATTTTCCTTCAACACACCTGCAGAGCCTATAACACCATCTAATGGCACCCAACTGACTCTGTAATCATCCAACAGAGATAAGTCATGGTCCTCTATCTTGCATGTGCTGTATTTATTAACTCTGGAAAAGAAAATTACATTGCTGCATAACTACAACAGAGGCAGGAGTTTTAGTCCCAATTGTGGGTGAAGCTCCAAAAATGCTGGAACCTATTTTTCCCATAAGGCAATTCAATTCAATCTTTTGTTAGACCTTGCCTGCCTACATAGTCAGTAGGCGCGAGCAAGAATCATCCTGGGCATCGGCCAGAAGTGACATACACCAGACTGAACACTGGAAAATAAATTATAGTCATATTTAGAAACAATTTGGACCATTGACTCCATGCTGCTAACTAGTTTATCACCACCTCAGCCAAGCCACAGCTCCGGCTGCCCCGCGACTTTGGACTTTGTGTTGAACTCTGTGTTGTGGCGGTGTTGGCTGTTTGTAGACATTGGAGGACTCCATTTATAAGATAGCATTAGTCTTACGCAGTGTTGACACTGACTGGAAGCGGAAAGAGATGGCACTCGGAAGCATGAATAAAGGTCACATCCTTTGGATTTTCGTTACAATCCATTCACACATTGGCAATACAAAGTGATTAATAGGCTATAAAAATAATACGTAAGATGCTTCTGGATCTTGTGGAACATCACACAATAAATACTACAGCTTCTCTGAACTTTTCTGTGGTAAGGTGCTTGGTATGACATGCCATCCACTTGCATGAGTTTTTTAGCTGCTTTCTAAAATCTATCTACACTGCTCCCTGTCCATTCTCTTCTGGGATTGTTGGATATGGTGTTTGGTAAAGGCTGTGAAAAATTGAAATAATAAATAAACAACAATATTACTTTTTTGTTTAGTTTTCCATCCCTGTTTGGACAAATAGAGTGAACTGCATGACATACTGTTGAGCAGGGATATGTTTTAGGGCTGGATTTTCATTATGACTAATATCAGTGTTGTTTTGAGTGAGATTTTCTTTCTGGGGCTGAATCTGTTCCAGTTTGACTCTATAATGTACTCCACTTTCTTGTGTGATCTCTACTATAGTTATTCGTTAACTAAATCTGTAGTACATTTAATCCTTTGGTTGTGTACAAAGGTACATTTATATTGAGGCATTGTTTCATGTCGATGAAAACATTCATAGTTTTTGTTCTTAACCTTGAATGATCATGCAGTGCTCTCCTGAGCAAACTCATGAAAAAAGAGAAAAAACACCTCCATTTCCACATCCAGGCATGTGTTGATCTGACCAGAGCAGTTACCTTATACTCGGATTTCTTTTGAGAGCCAACAAAGTGTCCCATTGGGTCCCTCTTCTACACTGTTGTGCGTACAAGTGATTGCATTTAGGCTGTTTCCCTGGAGAGGTCACACAAACTCTAATGCTCTGCTGAGCATCTGCTGTAAGTGAAATGTTTGCACTGTGACAGACAATCCTCTACAGAGCCTCAACTCCACAGCAGCACCTTATGCTGGGTGCTTTGCTGCCAAGTCCTTCCAAAACCCTCTTCCTCATTTACTCTTGGAACGTTTTAAAAAGTCAAATTACTGTTACTATATTGCTCTTAATTTCAGTTCATGTGACACTGTATAATTCAAATGATTTCTCAGGCACAGACATGTTTAGTGCGACGTATTATGTATATATTATTTAAGTATTGTTGTTGCTGTTTTATTACTTTATTAATCCCACAACTGGGAAATTCCCTTATCACAGCAGCATTTACGTTAAATAAATAAATACAGATATAAAAAAAATATGGTAAAGTGGTAAAGCTATGGTATGGTGGTAATTTGAAAAACAGAAACTACAACATTGATCAGG
>NW_023339707.1:7033205-7034475 GCF_004916995.1 Morone saxatilis
GGTGTAACAGTCTGCTGCTGAAGATTATGATTATGAGTCCCACCTCAAAGTACACATTATCTGGTCCAAGCAATTCTTCTGGTTGTAAGGTGTTACACACAATTAGCTGACATGATCAACTTGTCAGTGCCCAATGTTTCATGAGGATAATAGCTGTCAGTTAGCGTAACTGCCCATAGTGGTGATCATAAAAAGAGGAAGGTAGTGAGAGGTCCCAGCGTGAGATAAATATTTGATGGAGATTTTAATAAAAGGCTTAACAAGCTGAATTATTGAGGGGACAAGTCTCGAGTGAACTGCACCCAGAGCTAAACGGGTGTATGTTTAATTATTCAGCCGGCTGCATTTAGTTTCAAAGAAACCTCATCAAGCTAACAAGTTGTATGACCTCCTGACCCCATCCCATAACCCTTCATCGAGAAGTGAAATACGTCTGTTGCCTGTCAGATATTGATTCAGGATAAAACTATGACAGATTGATCCATAAGCTAAAGGAGCACAGGGTCAAAAGGCAAATCTGTCATATTGTTTTTCACAACTGTCACAGTCTACAAAGGGGATATTGCAGTAACAGCATGGGAACGGGAGCCCTTAAAATTCATTTTGAGATGCTTGGCTTAAAAAGAACCTTGACCTCTGACCTTACATACTATTACCATTATTGACTGCTGTCAGTCACTAGTCAGAATTACAGCAGGCAAAAAGCCTACAATGGCTGAGAAGTACAAAGTAGAAGTAAGCTAGCCAGTTAGAGTATCCTACAGCACAGAAGGATCTTTTGCAACACTTAATTGACAACTAGGCAAGGCTGGATTATGGATCAGACCAGTGCCCTAGGGCCTTGGACTGCCAGGGGGCTTCCAAGACTTCTGAAGGAAGTTGAATGCCAGGGCATGCCAAACATGTGCCCAGGGCCCTCAGGGGACCATGATCCAGCCCTGCACCTAGGACCCCTTGAAAACTCCAAAATTACAAACGGGGAGATCTGCAATCATTATATTCCGGCAGTGGGAAGACCTTCTAAATTGCTAAATTGACCACATTGTACTGGCTATACGTAAGCATGGATATAATACTGACCCAGCAGCTGGGCTAGGCTAAGCATGAGTGGTGCTCTGATGAGGAGGAAGCCGTGGCAGGTGTGGTTAAAGGTTCCCACAATAGCGACCTGTCAGCGGGTTTAACTGGAAAACAAATGAGTGAATGGAAAATGCCCAACGGCATCCTGAGAGCTAGAAGTTGCTGAAAAGAAAGCACATATATATATATA
>NW_023339707.1:7034575-7047433 GCF_004916995.1 Morone saxatilis
AAAAGAAAGCACATATATATATATATATATATATATATATATATATATATATATATACATTGTGGTAGACAGAATCTTGCTTACAAAAAAATATTAAAATACAAAGTTAGGTAGTTAGTGATATATTTATATATGAGATGATATGATATTTTATTGAGAAAACACATGTAACAAACGTCAGCGTACAGTATAAATACAGGATTATTAATAGGTTTGGCCTCATTTTAGGAAACCCTTTAAAGTGTAAGTATAATTCATATGCAAAAGGAAAGTTTATATTTCACCAGTGGAAAATTAAAAACAGCTCTTTAATCAGTGTATAGATTGAAAAATTACACCTCTGCACACTGCTCTCACATTGAATCAGAAGATCATTTTTGAAAAGGTCCTTTATTTTTTAATTTGGATTTTAATTTTTGGAGCAACATTTCTTACGTCTTGATGGCATATAGGATGTTTAGTACTATGATGCATAGCTACTCTGATCATTTGGTTAATCATGATTTATGCTTTAGCTTTAGAAGTAATGTGCCCTGCTTGGCTCTTTCAAATGACAGTATGTTATTTACACACTGTTGTTGCTAGATAACAATGTAATAATGCTTTACTTTTTATTTATTTTTATGGCTTGAGACCAATGGGTATTGGCGATTGTAGCTGAAAAGGTAACAGTCGCTCACTTGAAACACAATTTTCCATTACTGAGTAGCTGAAGACATGTCTGATGGAGGGTCTTAAAACTCTAGTTGGTGTGGAGTTTTTCTTCCAAATACTCAGAGCAATGGCCTGAAGGTGAAAAAAACATCTTAATAAAAGCCTTAACAAGAAAGGCAAAGGGCTCAGCAGCTCTCCAGGTAATAGTGGAGTCACTGGTAATGATCAACAGCCCCATCAACTCCCCACAGATATGTCTGTGTAGTCATTCTGCGTTGTGAGCCAGTAAAAAAAAACTGCCCCTTTACTCCACTAAAGCTGCTCAGTGCCCATTCTGGTTAAATTGATTCAACTAATCAATATTTGACACTGGGTTGAATGATTGCGTGTAATGTGAAAGGTGTCTCTCATACAGTAGTGACAAACCTGCAGAGAGTAATAACCTAACTCTGCAGTACCCCATCAGCACTATGGAGTGTTTTAGCATCTCTCAGCTCATTGTTTTGGTTCTACGGCATGTAACTGTTTTGGTTCAGGCTCACCACTCTCGTCAACCTCCATGCTAGCAGTAGCAGGCAGCTGTTTTCAGTGAGAAGGATCTCATGTGATAGACCCACGGTAAAATACCAGCCCAGCACTTAAGAGCAGACAGACATAGTTAAGGTCTAGCTGGTGAACATTATGGAGCATGTAGCCGCTTAAGATCCAGATATTTTTCTCAGGACCAAAGCAGACCTATTAATATATAGTATGATATATATAATATAGTATGAATATTCAATTTACATTTGTCAGGTCATCAGACGGAATGATAATGGTGTTCTGTTCTGGCAGGATGTGCAATAGCTGTTTGCTAATACATTAGCATGTCAACCAATTTTCAGCTTGTTGAGTTCTGAAGTGCAAAAAACTGCAGCTTATAAGCAGTTAATATTTTTTTTAATAGTAACAAAGTATCAAACAACAATCTGAAAACAATGTTAAAGGCATTGCTGGAAGTAATAAACCTATCAGAGAATTATTACTCAAATCTGCTGCTTCCCTCGGCTTTATGGAGATTTAACGAGTTTCAGCTCATTGTTTAGCTGTCCAGCCCACAACCTCACCCATAGTACACAACAGTTTCCTGCAAAAAAAGATCCAAAAAAGACACAATTGGTGACCGCGGAACACAGAGCATTTACCAGATCCAACTATTTCACATAGGAGTTGGTGGGAACCAAAAACAGAGCTAAAAGTGTGAATAAATGTGACTCCTCTCGGTGTAAAAGTGCATAAACTGTGTGACTTTCATTCATCCTGTCAGATTGTTAGTACTTTCTGTAATTCCCATTTTTAACAAGAGAATCCCAAGCGCCCATCTACCAAAGTGATTAGAATTCAGAAACACACTTTCCATTATAAGGCCCTCTAGAAGATGTCAACATAATCAATAATGCCATTACCTTTCAATTAGCCGCAATCACGCCGAGTTTAGTAGATTAACACTGCAATAATATCCCTCAATAAAATCAAGCAATCCTTTCTGAAAGTCAAGGGATGTACCTGCCTCCTGCAATCTGCACTTCAATCTGCTCTTTACCATAACTTTGACATCTTTAACGACGTCTCAGTGCTTCAGCACTAAATTATCTCTTCCTGTAACATCTCCTATACCTTCGCGTTTTTCATCTTCATCAGCCACAGCGATATATCTGTGAGCTATCTGTGACCAAACATCATTTTATACCGCAGAAGGCCCAGTATTTGGAAATGTTCCAGGTATTTCAGAAGAGCATGCTCGATTGTGACATTAAATATCCTGCAGGCCCGGCCTACCATAAAGGCAGGGGTTTTATATCACCTTAAAACTCCTTTACTGGGACACATCATGCTTTATTACTTTTACAGCTTTTAATGTACATCGGACCCTTCGCTGCCATCAAAAAGAAAACTTTACCAAAGTTTTCAGAAGACAGTTTTTAAGGCGTGTAAGTCAGGGAGAACACAATCCACACTGATCACAACATCTGTGCTGTAGTACTTCTGTTCCTTGTCATGTCATGGGAGCAGCTGAATACTGTCTCTGAGAGCTTCTAACCAGGCCGGGGTGTTCTCCTTGTTTATCCACCATGGTTTCCCGCTGGCGAGAAAGGACTGCCGGTTAATTTTTAATTTCATCCTTTGAAACACATCAGTAAAGTGGGTTTCCTAATTAACCCCATTGCCTATGCAGATTGAGGCAAGAGGCGGCCTAAAACAACACAAGCCTGTTTTACTGAGACCTAGTTCCTCACCTAAAACCTCGCCATCGCAACTCACCAGCAGCAGCATAAACATCCTCCAGACAGAAGAAATCCAAACATTGACACTAGTTTGTTCCATTGGTCAAAAACAAAAACACCCACATAACATAAGATGGTAAAGTTTACTTCAATGAATGATCTCTTTCTTTTACCTTTGTGGGTAAGATTACTCCTTACTTCAGTCCCCCTGCTGTGAAGTGGCCCTTTTCATCTCCCCCCCATCCTTTTACACATCTGACAGCAGAAATAACAGGCCTGAAGATGGCTGCATATCTTCTGTCTGAATGGAAAACAAAGCCCAAATCAGCCCATAGACCTTGTGTAGGAGACAGTGCCATCCATTATCTTGTTATCTCCTGTTTGGGAATTGAATTGGGTGAGAGGAGTTATACAGTAATCATGCTGCCAGATTCTATTAATTTTGTGTTCCAGTGAGCATGATGCCTGTTGTCCTCGCTGCCACAGCACTTAAACCTGTCCCAAAAAAACTGAAGACAACATGTTGAAATTATCCTTTGTGTCAACTGAAGATAAAAAAAATATTTCAAAAGGACACTAATTCTGTGGTGTTAGAGAAAATACAAAAGGAGAGAAGGAAGAGACTTTACAAGGTTAATCAGCATCTTGGTTACTCATACTTCATGTCATACGTCATACTTGGCATAACCATTTAAAGACTTTTTGTCAAAGAGATTTTACTTGAATAAAAAAGGTGACCTTAATTTTCTTTTGTCTCTTTTTCTAGAACTCTAAAATGCTATGGTGTTTCAAGAAGTTGTTAATCATCCCTTTGTTTTGGTTGTATTGACCAGTCAAAATTCACTGTCTACTTTATCTGCTCCAAACTTGTTTTATCCAACTTTCACCAGTGATCGGTGTGAAACCGAAAATTGAAAGTATATCCTAATAAAAACAATATGGAGCCATGTCTGTAAATCCTCAATGAACCTTTCACATCACTTAATCCATTTTAAATTCATCCATTAATTGTAATTTATTCCCCATGGCAGATTTTAAACGAAAATATCGGACACCAGTCACCCTTGGTTGAGTTGGGACATCTCCATATGTTTTGGGAGTGCTCAAGGGTTTTTAACTTTTGATCTTATGAGAGAACTTTGTTAAATAAACTTTTATAACATGATCTCCCATGTGCCCCTCTGTTCTTTTACCCAGTACCTTTACCAGAGTGTTACAAAGGTTTAGGAAAATTACTTTTCTGATGACGCAGGTTATAAAAACATTTCTGCAATCTAAGGCTCAATAGGGGTCAAAACTCCAAGATCAAACCCCACAAAATGTAGTTTTTTTTAAAAATTACAAGGATAGGCATCAGCTTTATTATACCTTTTATCTTTGCTTATGTGTTTCTTCTAAATACAGCTATCTGACCACTGATTGCATAGTTTTAAATTGTTTGTTTGTTTTTTTCATTGTATTTTTTTCTTTATAATGTAAACTCTCAATGTTGGGGACTTTTTTGCTTTTTGCTTCTTTTCTTAATAACTTTAATTATTTTGATATTGATATATGGACAAAATAAAAACTTCTGAAAGGGTTTTTTTTTGATTGAATAATCAATTAATTGACTAAATGTCATTAAAGGATATGGTTGGCAATATACACTATTAATACTAAAAACACTATTAGTAAGGGGTGTAAAGATTTACCAATACGAGTAGGCAATCGGTTTTAACGTTATAGATGCAAGTACATCGGTATGCGGAACCCTGGAATTATCTAAATGTACATGATCCAGTCGATAGTCTGATTCCAAAGTTAGAAATCAGTTGACTGAAGCTTTCCTGCTAACAGTGTCCACACTCTACTGAAAGGTAAAAGGTCAACGAGAGGGTATCGCGACAAGAGCGACCGGAGTAACAGTAGCGCAGTGTGGTACATAAACAAGAAGAAAGGAAAGTTGGACAAAAGTCTAGCCATTTGTAAGATCTGTGGGAAAGCAAATCAGATCAGTACAGTCACAGCAAGAAAAATGCCCAATAATTAAATTAAATGTAATTCTAAAACAAGCCATTTGTCTTCTATTTTTTAATTAATTAATTCACATTTGGTGCTTTAGTGAGTTTTTGGGGCAGCAGTATGGTGTATGTGGGATTGAGTCAAAATAAACTACTGTGTGTGTGTGTGTTTGTGTTTATGGTAATGAAGGAACATGTCATGTAGTGCAACAGTGTGGTTCATTGATATTACATATTATCTTATGTATTTGAATAGTTTTTGGACAACAATGGCGCTCAGAGATATAGGGATCGGGCTTCGGAAACACACTGTACTTGGATATATTCATTACTGGTTTGGGTTCGTACATGAGATTTGTTGATTATAAAAAAAAAGCAAAGAATACTGCCAGCCTCATTCTGTAACATTTTGTCTAAATGTCATCTGGTTGGCATTTTTCCCCGACAGTACAGCAGGAAATAGTTGTATGTATATAATTCATAGGAACCAAAATTGCATTTCTTACTTCTTCTTGTACATGCAAAATGATCTTGAAAACATGGTTATTTTCAAAAGTATTGAGAGGGCTACACCTATCAGCAAAGTACTTGTGTGACCGGTGGTCTATCTTCAGTGAAGTGATCCAAGTAATCAATGTGTCTTCTTTGGCAGAATTAATCTTAAAGTATGCCTGCCTCCTTGGACGTTTTGAAAGCCCTGAAAATCTCATTTCCCAGCTCCCTTTTACTAAAGCGATGTGGTCCTATATTAACACAACATTTTCTGGTTATTTCATTTTCTGGAGATTTCTATCAGCTCTTTTAGTCTGAGCTCCTCTCACTGGTTTTAAGTGTGCACTGCTCAGCTGAATAAAGCTAATGTCACGTACAGTACATACAGTGATCAGGATGGGTTGGTGTTTTTTTTTATAGTGCTGAACCACTGTCAGTCAGTCATCCACACAGTCCACAAGCTCTTATATCAGTAACTAAGGATGTTTTGAACTTATTAATATGCATATTTAAGGTTAAGTTCTTTAGGTCATCATTTAATTTAACACTTAACATCTTGGAAATTGGTTCACTAGGACTAACCAAGTATGGGAAAGCCACGGTAAACAAAATTTAAAAAAATGACAAGCAATCAACACAACAATCATCAGATCCACTTCCTCAGGACAAGCGCAGTTGTGGTTGCTGCGTGTCGCATGTTATTCTACCCATAAAGACCGATACCCACCCCCTCGCATGCACGCATTACAAAAACAACCTCAGCAAGGGACAAATGAGTAGAAAGAAGAAAGGAGGCAAGGATAGGGAAGAATGCAGGCCATAAAAGCATGAGAGGAGAGTGCAGGGTAATGAGCAAAAGATGAGACAAACTCATCCACACATGCTCGGCCAGTCAATTTACAACTTTAGTTTGAGGGAGGAGATGGGCACAGATTGGCTCTCGGTGGTCCTGCTGTAGTGCGGTTATCCCCTGCTGTGAAGCCACAGTGGAAATGCATTTCTTCATGGCTTGGTGCAGCAAGGTGCAAGTACAGCAGGCTATACCAAGCACATGAATAATGCTATAATCATACTGTAAACATTTGCTATAGCACATCTGTTACAATGTTCACTGTTTAATATGTTAAACATGGAAATTGTTCCTTCTGCACAAAGATCTTTGGCCATTGAAATAAGATACATTTAAATGTATGAATTATATAAATAGGTTAATGTATGCAACAATCTGAAAGACATCAGGCAAAAATAGGCCTCACTTGTAATCGCAATGGACTTGCCAGTTAAATAAGGGTTATATATATAAGATCAGCACAATATTGCATTGGTGTAATACAGACGAAAGAAACAAGCATTTAAGCAATGTAATTTTATTATGTTTAACTCGAGGAAAATGTATTAGATTACAGCGACATATTAGACTTACCAGTAAACCATCATTGAGTCAATAAAATACAAATATACAAATATGTAAAAGTTACTTTGGAAAAATCACATTAGATAAATGTAATATTGCTAAGTTTGACTTTGTGGGAAATCACATTGGTTTAATATAATATAGCTAAATTTGATTTGAAACATTGGTTTAGTGTGATCGTTTAAATATAAATGATTTAATTACATCTAATAAACATGATAATATACAGCTATATTAGTCTAAATATTTTACATGGAAATTTGTCACATGAACAAAAAAATACATGAACTGATGATGTTGTTATTTTAAGTAAAGCTGAAGTTCCATTTAGCAATGTTTGTGATAACTCTACTGATTAAAATTCTGATTCTACGTAAGGTTAAAAGGGTTGCTCATATGTGCCAAACAGAAAGAAATATCACCTAAATGTACCACTCTAAGCAGCCTTTGGCCACTAATTGTTTTGGTTTTTCAGCCCACACATTTCCAATATGGTTGAGTCTCTTGGCTCCCATCAACCTGCCTTCATAAAACTGTAGGGTGCTCACACAAGCCAGGCACAAAATGGCAGAAAGCTGAAGTAAACAGCTTGAAGACAAAGTTCAACATATAGCAGCTTAACACCTGAGAACATCAGACTGGAAATAATTACAGAGCTATGTTCTGTTTTTAACTCTAAAAACAAATATTTATGCATTTCTATTAGTTCTTGAAATGTTTATTTTATTTGTTTTAAAGCATGCCTCGATAAGAAGAATCCCCAGCTGTATGCATACTTGCCAATGTAACCTTGAGACAGAGGACTGTGCTTGTTTGAGCAGTCAAATTGTGTACATACTGTACCCCTGCTGCTGCACTAAAAATCACATGCTGATGACTCAAAGCCTCTGAAGGTTATTTTTTTCATTACAACAAGGAAGAAGAACCTCAAACAAATGGAAGGACAAAAACATTCTGTGTTTACTGTGTTGGCCTTTTGAATTGGGAAGGTGTAGTAGCACTCATCCTTTTTACTGCTAAGTCACTGCTATTTGCTTTTATGTAATCTTACCTTGGTTTTGTTTTAAATAGGTTTACATTTTCAGGTACTTTAATTTATAACAAAACATCATTTTTATAAACATTTTGTAATGTTTGGTGTGCAAAATTCTTAATTTATAAAGTACCTAAAGCTGGCAACAGGATCTAATACACATCAAATGGATCTGACACAGGTGTCAGGGCCAATGAACTACAAGAGGTTCAAAAAGGGTAAAACTGTGCTTGGACTTTTTTTTGAAGTGATTGAGTTGCTGGCTTGTCTGAACAATTCCCTTCAAACAATGGACTGAAACAATTGCAGGAAGGTGAGGAGCAATAAAGTGTGTCAGATCCACTCTACAAGGCAAAAGGAATGAGGAAAGCTTACGGGAGGTTTTTGACAAAGCACTGGAAATGGTTGACTCGCTTGGGATTGGGATTCAGATTCTTCACCAAAGACAACTACCAGAACGATATACTGGTGCGGTGAACCAGCACACTCCCAAGTCACTTGAGGAGCATTACAAGACAGAACTCTGAAAAATGCTAGATAGTGTAGCTGTTAAGTTTAAAGAGTGGTTCAACCAACCAGATACGTAGATGTCTTGCAGAAGCTGAAGGAAACTATACTGAGAAGTGAATTACATTGTTGATCAGTACCCAGAATATATCAGGTTAACTCTTTTCAGTGGCATGCGCAAAAGTAATGAATTTGTCCATGCTTTTGTAAAACGGAAAGTTGGTGGGGTTAGATTCAATTTTGTTGTTTTGGGAGTTATACTTGTAAATAGATGGTTTTCAAAGTTTTCCAGCAGTTTTTAACTTGTTCAACACTTCGGTATATCCTGGTTTCATTTATGTTTTCTTGGTAATTATTTCTTATTTTCTAAACAAATAGGTTTTTTTTCTTATTTTCTTATTTTCCAACCATATAGTCTTCAGTTCTTTAATTTCACAACCTCTCTGCATATATTTTTGGAAGTGGAGAAACATACATTCTTACGCATTTACTTCAATCGGAGGGCATCTCGTGTGGAAAGATGTGTCATACATGTCATACGTGAAACATGTCATAGTATAGTGTCCCCATCTGAAAAGTTTTAGGTTGCCATGATATTTTACATTTCTGCACAGGATATCAGATACTTGATCTTCAAATCTACAATGTGATCAATGGCATGAGAGACTAACTCCTGTTGCTGTTGACTGAGATTGCTCTACAATTACAGCTGAGAGATCATCATAATCATCAGGAGTAGGTTAAGAGTCAATTCTATGCTGTACCTGCACTGCCTCAAAAGTATGTAGTCTGTACATATTTTTCCGAACACACTGCTGTCTATTGTGTCCATATTTGACAGCATGCCTTCCATCCAGATTTGAGTTTGTGTTTGGTTGTTTTCTGTATGCAGAGCATGATTGTTGTCCAGACTTTTACTAAGTACTGCATATGCCTCATAAACTCCCCTCTGGAAGGGTTTCAGGACAAGTACGGCGGATAAAACTGCAAAGTCACTTTATGAATTCTTTATTCGGCACACCATACACAATAAAGCAATCAACACACACTAGGTAGTCTAACTGCTACAACTAAAGCCTAGCCCTGTCAGCTTGATAATTAGTGACTTTAATGAGCTAGTTAGTTAGTGACGCGTTAGTATAGGGTTGTAAACCTGGCAAACGAAAACCAATAAACACAAAACCCAGAATTAACCAAAGAAATTATTACAATCATTCATGTGATATTAATTCTTGATTTGAATTACTAGCAAGTGCTAGTTTATAGTCAATCACCGGCAAGGCGTACCAGTCCTGACCATTCAATTAAAATGAAATGAAACCTAAAGGCGAGCCACCTGCGCACTGTGACTAATTATGCATTCACCAGACAACACAGTCTGGAGACCAGGGAATGATATATAAACACAAACCCGTAACCCTGGTATGATTATAACATATGTGAAATATAACATAAAATATGCCTGCATTCGGAATAAGGTGGTAAATGTACACACATTATTCCTCAAATACCCCCCAGAACATAATCATAACATCTATCACTTTTAATACATATATATACAAGCAATATTTACACCTGCTGGAAAGTTCTACAATTGTTCCAGGCCTCCCCCAAAGCACTCTTTCCTTTTGAATCTCATGAATAAAAACTATGACGTGAAAGTTTGTTGGATGTTATTAGATCCAGAAGTTCTCCAATCCTCAAAGAGAGTGGACAAGGCCTGTGAAGGGATTGCAACACATGCAAAAACACTCCAAAAATCCCTCCAAAAGATGCTCGTATTCTCTGGTTGTGGACTGATTCCTCTGTACTGAAACTCCAGAACTACAATGCCCCCTGCACAAGAATCAGCAAATAAAGGTCAGCCTGCAAAGTTTTCACCAACGCATAACCTTACCCGTAACGGACTGGTAGCGCATAAAGGTATTAGCTTTAAGAAATAAACATTACAAGTTGTGCATGGTTTGTCAGTGTTGGCAGCGCAGATAAGTGAGTCAACAGAACGATGTCCTCATGGCCATCTTATGTCCAGGGAACCAGCAATGTGTTGCCTTGTTTTCAAAAAGCAAAATAAATTAGGTATTATCCAATTATATGATAGCTGGCTCCACATTTTTAAATTTTAACAAATAATAATAATTAAAATAAGTATATTATCAAATTGAGTATTCCAATCATAATAATTTAACAAGAGTTTAAAATAGGGTCCTGGTCACCGCACAGGACTGGTCGCACCCTCAGGTCGGGTCCCCTAGTTGCCTTGGAGCACTCCCGTTTTGATCGATCGAATTTGCCGCGTTTCTCTCTCCCTGAGTTGTTTTGTGTGTTTTTGGTATTTGCAGCATTTTTCTTTGGCATTTGTTTTGTGGGTTTGTAAGTTTTTGCTTCTGCTTCGTTTCTGTGATTGCAGCATTTTTCTGTTGCTGCGTTTTTCTGTTGCATTTGTTTTTATGTGTTTTTGGATTTGCATCATTCCCATGTTTGCAGCGTTTTGCCATTTGCAGCGTGTTTGCCCTTGTCGGCCACCGTACTATTTTCATGTGTAACACGGGCCATGGAAGAACCCATTCAATTATAAATATTGATCCATACATAAATTATTTTCACTTTTGTTGAATTGCAAGATATGTCAGTTGTGTCAAACAGCGGTGCAAAATTAACTAAATTTGTCGCATCGGTGAATCCATGTAAATGGTGTGCAGATTTACATATCATAGAATTTATTTGAGCATTTCTTTTAGTGTTTAACATTACATCATGTTTTACAAAGCAAAATAAATAAAATTAATTAATTTCATGGGCTGAAAACCATACATTTTCAGCAGAACAGATCATTGTTCTGAGACTATCCAGACTCCATCATCAGTCCTTATGTGTAATAATACACAACTCTCTTGTGAAAAAAGATTTTGTTTTGCCGTTGTTCAAACATTGTAGGGGATATAAGGGAAACACATTAATCATGCTAATGCAGATTTGAAAACATCACCAAGATGAAAGCATTTTTTCCCACTGTGCTGTTATATCCCTATAAATCCAATAAAGCTTTAAACATTCGCGAAGTGAAGGAAAATGGAAATCCAGCAAATGTTGGAATAGATTAAAATCCACTAAAATGGATACCTAAGTTAGATATTAGAAGAAAATTAAATACATTTAGTTATGCTTGCACAATAGTGGGTTGGGCAAAAGTTTCCAAATATGCCTTTTTTTAACAGAAGATATAGATATATATTTTTGGATATTTTAAAGTAGGAAAAGCACAGGTGGAAATAATAAAATGAATGATGGCTGACCTCCATTTAGCTGTACTTTTCAGGACCCAGAGGGGTGTTTCATAAAGCCAGATTACAAGTTAAACCAGGCTATCAAAAACCTATAAAGTCACACATATTTACAAATGTGAAATTATCTTGCAAAATAAATAAAACGTCAAAGGAGACAGACTTACCAAGAGCTTATGCCATAACAATAGCCAACAAAGTGAATATTTAGAGAACATTTTTTGGGGAATAAATTGAGCAGAACTCAATAAAGTAATCATTCATCTCAGCTGCAAACAAAATAGCTTATCTGTATTGAAGATATGAAGGTACTGGTGTTTTTTGAAAATGTTCTGACTCTGTAATACTGCCCTCATTCATCTCAACAAAGCTCCTGTTTTCTGAGTTATCATCAGTGAAAACTGAGAATCTTTGAAATAATCCTCACAAAAAAAGAAAAAGAAAAGGGGAGCCCTGTGAGGCACTGAGGAATATTGAGTGACACCTGCCACAGATATGGATCAAAACCAAAGGGGGGATTCCTACTGGGCGACATCTGAAAGCTGAATACAGACCAGGCGCTGCATGAAGACTGACACACTACACAGTGAATTAATAATCAGCAGATGCTTTTGAGGTTTTTAGCCTCTTTCTTAGTGTGTGTATTCAAAAGTATGCAAAATAGCTGTGTGTTTATGCTTGTGTGTGCTGGCAGGTTATTGTTTCCATGTGGATATAAATAAAAGATTCAAATGTTGACTTTGTCAGCACAGCCTGTGTTTCTTCTCAATTCATCTGATTTTATCTGTCTTGTTTTAAGCAAACTGACAGAGCGGATGGAAAAAATCATCACCAATCTCCGCTTCACACAACCACATACTGTTGCTTAAATAATACGCCTCATATTTCAATTTCAATCTCAAACAAATTGCGGAGATTATTTTTGTATTTTCACCGTTGTTATTCTGTAGCACAGAAACCCCTCAGGGACTGAATCAGTACTGACGATATCTGGTTCTGCTGCATCAATCTTAAACATTTTTTCTAAACCATTCCTTGTGAGACCAACAATATTACAGAAATGCAATGCTAGTCTTTTAATCAAGTATTTCGAGTAGTTGCCTAAACCTAATCAAACCTTAAAGTTCCAGTGTGTAGCATTTAGTGTCATCTAGAACCAACCCATGTTTCTACACGTGGCCCAAGAAGGGACAAACACAGACAATGGGCT
>NW_023339707.1:7047458-7048881 GCF_004916995.1 Morone saxatilis
AGCCCATTGTCTGTGTTTGTCCCTTCTTGGGCCACGTGTAGAAACATGGGTTGGTTCAACATGGCGGACTCCGTAGAAGAAGACCCGCTCCCTTTGTAGATAAATATGACTAATTCTAAGGAAACAAAAACACAGTCCTTATTTCCAGGTGATTTTATACTAATGAAAACAAAGTTATGCATATTATATTAAATTTCTGCCAATATATTCCCCTACATGTTACACACTGGACCTTTAACAGAAATACACATATTTACCTTCTCACAGAGAGTAAGATGAGAAGACTGATCCCATTCATGTCTGCATGCTGTAAATATGAAACTATAGCCTGCAGGCAGTTAGTTTAGCTTAGCTTAGCTTAGCTTAGCGTACAAAAAACAAAAATATACATGTTGTGGTTGTACATGGGTTAAGTGCCGGACTACTTGGCCAGAAGTCTTGCCATCACTGAGGTTGCTAGGCAACCAGTGGAGACCCCAGGAAGCTGGGAGATCAGAAAGCACTAATATGAATGTTTTTGTAAGGGTGATTTGTTTTGGAAAGGCACTGACAAATGACTTGCCGACAACTGGCACATCAGATCAGAAAATGCTGACATGTTTGGAAGGTAGTTACAAATGTGTTTTGTAATTTATATTTTGGATGACTCGTTGGGTTTGGCATTGCTGTTATTTCAGGGCTGTTGGTTTTTTACACTAAAGCAAATGACTTGTAGACTAAACAAATAGGGCAATATTCATTAAGCAGGAAACAAATGGAGGAAGGCATAATGCCAGGACATTTTACAGGTTAGTCTGCATTTTGGCAACTTAAATGGAAGCTGAATAGTGGAGTCAGTTGTAACCTTGTGGTGTTCGCACCCGCTGCTCGCTCAATTTGTTAGAGAAACACGCTTAATTGAGACTCATGAGGTGAGGATATATTTTTCACTATATTGATTGTATTTCACATTTGTGGGGGCCTTTCATTTCATAAAACATCCCAAATGCCTTTCCCATCATTAAAATGTTTCCGGCCCTTATTAGAAAAAATACCCAAAATCGATACGGCCAACAGTTAGCAATGTGTTGCTGTGTCTGTTGGAACAGTCCTCCTGTTTTTCTCGGCCTGGCTGTGTGTGGTTGGGAAATCACTGAAGTCTCATTAACAGAGAGTTATTCCATACAGCAGGCAATATATACAGTAATTACTGCATTCTTTATGTTCTATATGTGCTGAATCTTTTAAATGTAATGGTCCCTCATTAATCTCCCTTACTTTATTTAAAATATGCACTCATAAAACAAATGTCTTGGCTCAACGAAGAAAATCAACGCAACAGTATCCATCTCTCATTTTTAATTGTGACAACACAGGATGAAATTATGTTCAACTATATTAAGTAAGGCGAATTCGCTTCTCCTCTACAATGAAAGGTATTTTT
>NW_023339707.1:7048981-7056873 GCF_004916995.1 Morone saxatilis
AATGGTGATGTCAAGCGCCTGCTGGCAGTGGTTAGAGGATATGGCTGAGACCCAGGCAGAGTGGAACTGAAGATGGAGGCAGTGTGGCAGATAGGAAGGAGCAGGCAGGTAGCTGAAATGAAGGTGATGATCCTGAGGCACAGGAAAAAAAAACTTCTCTTAAAGTTCTCTAACTGGCCAAGAAAGTTACTACCAGGCTTGTAGAGACAATGATCTGGCAGAGAGTGGATGGAGAACCAGGGTTTATATACTACAGGGCTGATGAGTTGATTACTGGCAGGTTTGGGCAGTCAGACAGGTAAGCAGGCAATCAGGGAGAGTGGGAGGAGTACAAACACACAAAGAGAGACAGGGAAACCAGGGAGGAGAAAACTCTAGCGATCAATTCATGATGAAATGTCATTTTTTTGTACACAGGTCATTCAAATGGGGAGAGTCTGACCCTCTGCCATATGAAGTGTATGGCCATGGAACCGTATCACACAAAGGTCTTGTGTATGTCATTGGAGGAAAGTCTGAAAGCAAGTACGTGGCACTCCAAATAATCAAACCTGTATGATATTTTATATTTTATATTTGAGGACACAACATAATTGTACCTTCACACTGGGGGCCCATTTAGATTATTGGACATTCCTCTGTCAATACCTGTATAGTATGAAATATACAGTGTACGCCATTATATTACCCACCAAAACCTTGAAATCCTCCTCCACTCACAAATATGTTATTCCTCTTATTCGTACAGTGTGATGTTTAATCTTCACTGTGCAGAATGCTGTCTGTGCAGAGTTGAACAAGAAAGATGTTTTTCACATTCATCTGCTGAAAGTGGAAAGTTTGTCTGTTTTTAAACAGATTTTAAGGGGCGGGGCTTACGAGCATGATTTGTGACATAACAATTAGTTGAGTATGCAATTTCTACAAGTGTGATGTACAAACTTGAAGTCACCAGTGCACATCCACTGAGAATGAACTTTACAGTGAAGTAGGAGACATCTTGTGTCCCGCAGGAAAAAAAAATAAAATTAAGCAAATTTGCATATTCATAGATTCTGTCATTTTTAATGAGGTAGAAGGAGCAGGGTGTAAACTACAGGGGAGGTGGCTCCTCTTAATAAGACATGAGCTCCCCTGAAAACATGATTTGGGTGTTTCTAAATTATTGACAATGTGCTATTTTTGCCATGAATTTCTATCTTTCTGTATCTTCATCATCATGGGTCATGTATTAAATTAGGCTGTTATTGATGTATGTTTCATGCATGAGGGTAATTCATCACTAATTCACTTTATTAATAATATAATAATCCTTTATGACATAATAATACATGCTATTTTTGCCATCACCATTGAAGCTTGGTGGCACAATATCATAAACTTAACTCCCTTTAACAAAAAAACTACTTTAATCCTATTCAGTCTGTGCACCAAATCTTGCCATTATTCATTTTTGTAGTCAGCATTATGTGAGTCAGCGCCCCCAAAAGCCACAGTATAGTTCGCACCAGTGGCACACTAAGAAGGAGTTGATGCCTCTTTAAGGATTTTAATGTGGAGATTTTTAAATATAAGACAAGCAGACTATTTGTATATATGTCTTAATACATGTCTGTAGGGGATCTTTAAAACAGTGGCACAGTCAAGTTGGAATATTGTCACGGTCACAAGTTGTCATTTTTGATTGTCAAGCCTCAAGGAGTCAGGTCTTATCTAATAAGGGCCAGTTAAAAGGCAGATGACAGGGGCAAGAAGTAGAAAAGAGACAAGAGTGGCATGCAATGCATTAGCAAAAACATCTTCTGTAAATAAATTAGGTAACAAGAAATAAAAGATCAAGTTGGATTGACACTAAAAGAGTCATCCTAGCACTTTCAAGCCATAAAAAAAACATCTGGACTTTCTCTTGTCTCCAAAACACCCACATCAACATCCGACCTCTGTTTTGTAGCCGTATGTTTGGAGTGCTGAGTGTTCTTCTTGAGTGACAAAACATTTCATGCAGACTGGAGAGCATTCATTTATGCAGACTCTTGACTGATGTCAGCTGGACTGACAGGGGATGAATGCAAAGAAAAGCTGGGGGCATCATACCCAGCAGCACCGAGGTGCCGGCACATCAAAGAGAGAAGCAAAGCTTTTTGATACAGAGGGAAGGATAGCAGGACAAGCTTCAACCCTGACAGTTCACCACAGTGTGCTTTTGTAGATTACTGTTTGGTCTTTCCCAGGCAAACGCGGCACAGAAGGTAAGCAGCCGACAAGCTGACAGAACACACATCAGGGTATCTCTCCACGTTAGCTGAAAGGAACAGCAGAAGTCAAAACAAAAGTTGTGTCAGATGTTTGCAGGGCCTGTAACTCCGGGTCAATGCACAGCAGAAAGAAGCACTTACACCGTTAAACTTTGATCAGCTTCTCAGTGGGTTCTCGCTGCTAAAAACTTTATTAAAGTATCATGTAAAATAAAGCCACACAGTATAATATGCAGCACGAAGCGTAAATTCACTTTTACGGCTTGGCTCCCACATTTTTTCTCTCCACAACTGATAAATCCTTCATGTCTGTTATTTAGAGAGGAAAATACAGACCTTTAGTAAAATAATTCTTTATATTTATATATTGTTTATATTTTCATGTTGTCCTTCGAGTGGATGTGACAGTGGTTTTAACTGTAAATGCTGTCTGGTTGTGTTTTATCCTTGCTGATAAAACGGGAGCTGATGAATGTTTTCAGTGCTCATTACACTGGCATTTATGATGATATCTGGTGGCTGGTTTGTGGAATATTTTCTGCCAATTATGCAGTTTGAAATTTGTTTCTTAACCCTCATACACACTCCTGGATCATTTACTTTACTCTAGGGTTAAGTTGTTGCCACTAGTAATGGATATTTCTACTTTCTTTATAAAAAATCATGTTTTTGTTTTTCATTAGTTTGCTATGTTGAATACCTATAAAATACTACAGTACCCATGAGTTTCAGTAGTCTTTGGTGCTGTATAACAAAGGATTCAGCCAGAGATGAAATTAGATTTTTTTTTTTTTTTTTAACTGAATGTTCTTTTTTTTTCAATAGTAACAAGAGTGATGGGTTGTTTTTTTTCACACTGTACATGTTGTGCATCCATGAGCTTTACTTCCCCTTTTTGGTTCTGGACTTTACCTGGGAAGGTATGCAACTTGCTCTTTATGTTTTTGCTATATATGTAAAGTTGGAGCATGTGTGGTTTGCAATGTGCATTTACTGTCTTTCTGCAGTCTGATTACAAACAGTAATGGTAGTTGCTGAAAGAATTGCAACAAATAGGAATCCATTCTGCAGCATGAGGTAAAGCAAAGACAGTCATACTCAAGGACTTTGATCCGGCCACTAATGGCTATGCTCGAACTATGCTTTGTAGCAGAGTCATCAACCTGCAGCATGCTACATTTTAATCCAGTGTGCTGGAGTGGTCTGCCATTCAAACTAAAACACAGCAAGTGCTCCCTGTGGATCAGCCTCACCAGCCGGCTCACTGGGCTCAGGAGGGACATTGTGTGTGGCACATCTGCTTGAGGTACTACCCAGAGGTACATTAGATGAGACGTCTCAGCAAGAAAAGGTTTTTGTGCTCATGCACTTTGGTTTAGTGCAATTTTGAGACTTAATTGTTGCTGTTAAAGCTACACCAATTAAAATGTTTATATCAACAATGAGAAAAATGGCTCTGCATTTACCCTCAGCTCTACGGAGTCATCCTTTATGTTTTGGTTTCACAGCCCAGACCTTTGCTGTCTTGGTTCATTTTCACTAGTCTTATAAATCTAGAAGCTAAAGGCAAATATTTAATTCAGAAGTTGGCGGAGACCAAAACAGAGCTAAATGGAAGGTGATTATTTGTCGGGTGTGCAGAAACAAGACTCCAAACAAATGCTAATGTTGCTCTGTGTCTGCTGGATGTGTAAATCGGTAACTGTTTGCTAACATGTTCACCATATCAGCTTATTTCAGTGTGTTTACAGCTTGTTGGCCAAAAATAAAAACTAAATAAGTTACTGTGCATTAAGATACTATATATTCAAGTGTACTTGAGAGATCACACTGTATCCTCGTTTCTCCATTTTAGCAATTGTTGCTACGAAGCAACCTGTGGTTGTCTGTTGAATCCCTAAAAATAGGACAATTAGTAATATTATATACTAATAAGGCACAAAAGCATTTACACATTTACATTTATACTTCTGCTTCACAGTGTTTATATTGACTGCTTAGACCAGGGGTCTCAAACCTTTTCAGCTCGAGACCCAAAAGCGAAATTTGGTGTGTCCCTGGGACCCAAACTTACAAAAATAGAAAATGAATTCTTCTAACGTCTACATTCATAAACAATGGATGAAGAAGTTAGCAACACACTAACAGACACATAAAACAAACAATTCAAATGATACACAAACAAACATATGATGCAATGTCTCGGGTTAGCAAACTGTTGCTAAAGTTACAGCTATCCTCTCAACTCTCCTGCTACCACAGCTAACATCACAACAACATATATTGGCAAACTAAGCTGAATGTCCATGGGCAAGTACTAAACTAAAATTAGTTTTCTCAAACAAGTTCGCACACAGAGACAGCACATATGTAGAGAAAGTGACTGCTAGTATGCATTCAAACATCCTGTCAATTAAATGAGAAATATGGCTTCCCAGTATGAAAGTATTATGTGGGAGACATGACTAGAAAAAGGAAGCCAGTAAAAATGGCACGGTTAACTTAAGTGAACTCCTAAAAAAAAACAGGTTCTATTACAAACTTGTGATAATAAGTGTTTGCTTTGCCTTTCCATGACAATCAGGAAAAAATGTTAAACAAATTATTACATTCACGGTGGAGGAATGCTGCTAGAAAATTTGTGCCCACAACTAGTCATTTGCATTTCAGAGTGGGTGGACATTTCAATAAATGATATCAGACTGTGTTGGGTAATGGCAACAAGAGGGTGACACGGAAGTTTTCTTCCATCCTTACCTGGGTCCAATTTATTTCTTCATGTTCCCACCTGGCCCTATGGCTTCCCATTCAATCACTTAAGCTCCCATTCCTGTTTCAATCCCAATAATTATTTCTGATGTTTATTATAACATATCCTCCAAATATCACTCAACAAGAAGAGAGGAGGAATGCTTAAACAACTCTTTCAACATGCACATGGCATGAATGCATATCTTAAACATAATTTATTCCTGACTCCTGTGTCCACTTCTAAATTTTTGTCCTGACCCAGATGCATCTCAGGAATTTGATATTATTCCTAAGATGATGTCACTAATAAATTACAAGCCTTGCTAAATTTCTGAATCTGACGGGGGCCATATCAGTATTAAAAGCAGTATAATGGAATCAGAAACCAGCTTAACAACAGCTCCACAGCTTGTGTTTTTTCAGCTTTACCTGCAAAATGTTGTGGCAGAGAAGCATTACCATATGGGAACAGCCCACAGACAGACAATGCTGAGCGGAGGTTGAGATAAGGTAACGTGCTTCTGGCTTCTGTAAGCAGCCTTCCAGTCTTTCATCTGATTGCGTATGCATATTAGTGTCACAGACAAACAAACACTCGCACTGCCTACAGAGCTGACTGTGTTTTTGGGTTGTCTTTGTGTCTCTTCATGAGATTGTAGCTGCACTTGCTTCCAGCCCTCCAATACAATACTCCCTCAGTAGGAATAATTTAATTTGTTGCGATTTTCCACACAGACCATTATCCATGTGAACAACACTTGAGCAATCACTCAGTAATTTTGTGCGGGCTATCCAAAGAGATTAAGGAAATCACATCTTGGAGGAAACACGAAGAGTGCGAGGCTCCGCAAACGGTCTCCAGTGTGTGACTTCTCTGAACACCGTGCTTAATTTGCGTCACTCTCGAAAGTTGGTGGCGATTTCTGTTCCTCCGCCCATTCACAATGCCTCAAGAGGAGGCTGGTAATCACTGCAATTAACGTTGCTCTAATCAAGGCTTTGCTTGGTAGTGCCTTAATGGACCGCGCAATACTGACAAATTAATCCATGCTCAGAAAATAAATCTGATTTGACAAAGCACAAAATCATTAACCTCATGACCCAATGACAGTATCCAATAGAGTGTGTGAGATGCTGGGATTGGTTGCAGCTGGGGACAGGGCTCTTTTGAAGACATCTGTCTTTGCTTTGAAACAATTGAAACAATTTTTATTTTTAAATTTGTGTGCTGCTGTGATGTTTTGCATGTATGGTACAATATATGGCCAAAAGCATATAGTGTACTTTTCTTCTCCGGCTGTTTGTCATGGTTCGGGCTAGGTCCCTTAATCGCAGTTGAAGCTCCAGTGGGTAACATTTTTTTAAATGTCATATTTGCTGAAACTTGCCTTATATTCTGACATTAATACATCTGTGAAAATCTGGTTACTCTGGCTCTTCCTAGTGCCCCTAATGGCATTTGCAAGAATCCACCACACCTGATGAACCTGGGAATGAGACTCAACAATCCACTATGTTCCTCTGCTCTGATTGTTTGTTTTTGTTCGGTTAGGAGTAGCCAGACGAGCCAGAGGATTCTTTTTTTAATAAAAAATAAAATAAAAATGTTTCCTATTGCAGCTTTATTGGCAATCTTAATAGATTTTAGATAATTTAGACAATAGTGCGCTTCCAATTTTGTAGTAATAGTTTGGGGAAAGCCCTTTCCTGTTTGACAGTCCATGCATGGCAATACCCACATTGTGGAAGTACTTCAATGGCCTACAGATATACTGACCTCAACCCCAGCCAACACCGATGGGATGCTGACTGTAAGTCCTCTGACAAAACATATTATAGCAACATACTGGTTTTAAAATTACATTTAAAAAAATTATGCACATGAGTGCAATGTTTGAGTGTCCATATATTTTTGGCCACATTAAAATTACTGCTAACCAGCTACTAGACACACCCCGTGGTTAACAGTTTAATAGCAGATTTTATCAGCGCTAATATCAGGTTTTGGTTTCGGCCCTGAGAATAAAACATGCAGGGCTTCTTACGAGACTCACCATTTTGTGCCGGTGTTGAATAGTCATACAGCTCCACAGCATTGTTCTCTCTCTGCCTCGCTCTGTTTTTCCCAGCACTGCCGCTGTCGCTCTCTCCACCTACATGTTTACAGCGCAGAGAAGCCTTTTGTTGGAGCCTGTTAAAAGCCATTCTGAGAAATACAGGAAACTGCTAACTGAAGCAAAAGTTGATAATGCAGGTTGAGGGGAAATGGGTACATGAAAAATGTAAATCACGACACCTCAGCTGCTGGAACACAAGTTGGAAATCAGACAGTTCTGATGTAGAACAATGTTGGAGCATCTGAGGGTGGATTTATGTCACTCAAGACTGGATCACCAAACAAGTAAAGAGGGCACCAGTCCCACAGGGCCCCCTAAGTCACATTATTAATGCATGTCAGTAGGTATTGGTAATTTGATTCGTTTCAAATTTGTAAGCTATTTTTCACTTTTGAAATACAATATCAAATGTCCTACATTATTACCTAATCTTGATGCCCTGTCTTTTTTAGGGGCTCTGTGTGAAAATAGAAAACGTACATAATGCATAATCCTTAATTATTTTGTTGTAAAAGCTACTTTTTGCAGTGCAAAAAATTGAACCCAGTCACTCCATGCACACTTGGAGGTTGTTGGTCTTGGTGACAACAGTGAAATGGGAAGACCAGAACTTCAATCCTATCCTTAGATCTAATCTAAAAACCAGACAGACACACAATTGCTCACAATTCTTTGGAGAGTCTGCCACCGCACTGTGATTGCTAAATTAAGCAGTGAATACCATGCTTTGTGGTGACTCCTGACCAAAACAGGTCAGCCAGAAAGAAAA
>NW_023339707.1:7056895-7058151 GCF_004916995.1 Morone saxatilis
ACTGCTTCTCCATAGTCTCACAGTTTAGTTACTGCACACGCAGAGTAAAAAATCCCTTTATACAGCAGATATAGGGGTTTCTACCTTCTGAAGAAACTGAATTTATGAGCCAACTTTAAAGACTCACTATTAATGAAAAGGGTTTGTAAGTTTGTACAAAAATCCTTTGAAAGGTAAGGATTTATGAAAATATGACGTTTCATTAAAATAATGCAAAAGAATAAGCAGTGATTACATACAGCATCATTATGACTTGGTAAATTAGTTTATGTAAATCAGGTCAGTGGTTAGTAGGACATCACAGAAATATTAGACCCAAATGTATGACTCATAAACACAACACTTTGGTTTCTCACATTTTGTTGAGATTTGGGTCTGAGCCTGTGTGTGCTGGTCATAATAGGAGAACTTTTGAATTATACAAATGTTATTAGCATATATTCAAAATTTCTACAAATAGCCTCCCACACACTTTGCATAGCTTCGTAAAATTAGTCTCTATTAAGCCATTGTCCCAGTCTCTGATATTTTCCAATGAAAGTGACCTTTAGTGATGTCTGCTGCTGTAATCCGGCAGCAGAGGAATCCTGTGATTGTGACTGTACTGTACTCTCACACACATATGCATTCTCAATAATTCAATGTGCTCCCAAGAGACGTTGGAAGAAGGAATGATCTATAATGTGGCCCATATTGGGAATAGCACTTAGACCTCATCCGAGATATTGTTTGTTTGGTGCATAGTCAATATGGTGGCAGCTCTATCTCTATGATTGATAAGGTCCTCGGTATGGGCCCCAGCTTTCCATTAGAGGACAATGCCTCCCACTGATTTATGCTGTCATGCGAGCAGCTCATTTCCTCATAATCCTTTGTTTTTTAACCATGTTTACAGTTTGGCTCCATTCTCCTCGACCATAAGTGCCTTTCAACAATGCTCCTCCTTTCTTTTCTCCTTTAACATTCCTTCATTAAATGTTTTAAGAGTCGGTAGCTGTCGTGCTCTTGGGAGGCAGATTAAATGTTGAATGCGCTTCTTCATTTCAGTTATTTACTCATTTGTGCAGAGCGCGCCTCGCTGTGCTAGGTGGGTTTGTGTGGTCGTGGGCTGACACACACATTTCGCTTGGCAGAAGGCCACAAGGGACACCAGCAAACAGCTGTTCCTGGAGCGGTGGGTTCCCCCAGCAAGGCAGACGGAGCTACCAGTGCTGCAGTGTGTGTGTGAGTGTATGTGTCTGTGTAGGTGTGTGTGT
>NW_023339707.1:7058207-7060537 GCF_004916995.1 Morone saxatilis
TGTGTGTGTGTGTGTGTTCGTATGCGTCTGCTCAGTAACGTAACAGCCAAGAGGCCATATGGACAACTCTTCCATTTTTTTTTCTCAGGAATACATAGACTCTTGCTATCATTAGCAAATTGAGCAAACTGTGCTGTCTCTCCATGCTAGTGTCACAGTGTCATCTCAATATGAGTTTAATTACTGTACAAGACATTTTAGTGTATCCAGTTCCTGTAGCAATCATAGCTTTTTTTCAGTGAGCTCTTTTTTGAAAATTTAACAATTACTTGAGTGAATGGAATTGTTCAATGACTGGAAACTTTCAAACTCTGTTCCCTTGAGCTCTTGCTGTTGCAGTGGCACTTTCTGATTCCAACCAAACCAACATGGAAGCAGAGAAATTACAGCACCAAGGTTAAATTGCTTGTATATTTAATTCTGTATGGATGGGAGAGTGCAGTGGACTGCAGGGAGCCAGGAATTGTAAATGCGTTTTAGTATACTGATGCGTGTCCCTCCTTGACTTTCTGAATTCATTGTGCACATTTGTGATTGTAAATAATGTGTGGTGTTGCAAATAGCAAAGTCCCAGGGAGAGGAAACTCTTCCTGGATGCAGCTAGTGTTAGTGGGCAAGAGGAAGCCTGGCTAATTGAATTCTCCAGTCCAGTGGTGGAGACGGTTGCGGATACTTGACTCATGACAGAGGTCAATTAAAGACTAGAGGCCCACCCGTGGCCAAACAGCTGACTGGAATTCATAAACATCACACAGGGACAGACCATGGTCACATGTTCAAAGTTAAAGTTACATTTTGCAGCTTTCTTCTTGATTTTCTTTTACTGTTACTGTAACATGGTTCACATTTGTTTTGTATTCCAAATAAGTTTTCCCTATGTGTTTTATTTTTTGTCAATGTATCCGGATTCCCACATCTGAACAATTTACTTGGTGGATACAATGTTATAGAGATTTCTCTTAATTTAAAACACTCAGCAACATTTCTTGAGGTGTCTTATAAATAAAATGTATTATTGTTTGCTTGATACTGCACCAATTATATTATAAACTGTGACACATGACAACACCTTAAAGTCGACTTATGATGTAACATGACTATGGGTCTACAGCCATGCTAGCAGCTCTGTGCAGTTGTAATTAGGCACAGAAACTTAGAGCTAATTACAAACATCAGCAAACTAATAATGCTCACAGTGATGATGTTGACTTGCTGATGTTTTGTAGGTAATGTTTATAAGGGTCACCATCTTAGTTTGTATGTTTAAAAATACAAAATGCAGTGACTGACGTGAAAATTTGGACCTGATGATGGCGCTAGAGGAAATTTTCAACAAAGTTATTAGAATTTACTGGGGAAGACAGACGTCTGCACCAAATTCCAAGGCAATCTATCCAATAGTTGTTTCACTCTGGACCAAAATGGTGGATCAAGGGACCAACTGACTGACCAACCTCGCCATCCCTTGACCACTTGTTATTAGTAGCACTCAATAATATGATGTACAATCTTTTTGATTATGTGGCCATTTTACCATTTTTTATGCTTGACCATCTGTTGGCAATCAACACAGTTGTTGCAAAACGTTTGCATCAGTGGCAGACTTTTCTTGCCAACTCTTCATATATGTTTTGCCACTAGACTAGCTTGTAGAAAGGCCCCTGCAGGTTATTGTCTCTTTCCTTGAAGTGTCAGACACTGTTAACTTTGTAATGATTTTGAGGCTGCATAGATGACTCTCACTCTTTCACTGCCTCAGTGTGCTGTAATTGCAGAAAGGACTATTTTAATTTCCTGCACACAGTGTATGATGTGTACTGTGAATTATATTTTGTCTTATTGGAGTTTCATATATTGTGCCCTAGCTCTTATAATATTCCAGGGCTCATTTCTCCTTTTATAAAGTTTTGACTCTCATGTCTCAAGTTTGAAACAGTGTGTAAAGAAGTTAATATCAAGCTTAATGCAAAATAAAAGTGAGAGTGGTTGTTTATGAGATTTCCCTTGTCGCTGGAAGAACGGTTGCCCTCAGGTGGCGTGTAAGCATTACATAACAGGCAATATAGGGCAGTGTGGGATGGAGCTGGAAAAGACTTGAGACACAAGAGGTGGCTTTCTCTGGAGACCCGCATGAGAAAACAGAGCAATGCTCTTTGTGATGCATTGACAGAGGTTGTTTGAGTATCAGATAACTGAAAGCAGAATATAGAGTTAGGAAATTAAAGTATTATTTTTTAATACCTAACGCTTTTGTGAGGTTGTGGGTCTTAAAGGGGAACTTCGGCAGATTTTTACCCTAGTCTTGATCACTAGAGGTCCCCGAGTACTGT
>NW_023339707.1:7060637-7070351 GCF_004916995.1 Morone saxatilis
CTGCCGAAGTTCCCCTTTAAGTCAAACTCTTTCCTGTAGCTGCTGTGACAAACAGATGTCAAGAACTTCACAGTCTTTAGGAGTTGCTAAATGTGCTCTCAAAACTTTTGAGCACTGAGAACACATAAGGTGTTGTAATATTTCATTTGACAAAGCCTTTTGAACTCAACTGAGTATTTTTTTCCCTGTCTCAGTGAGACAGTCAATAAAGGGCAGGCTAAGAGGAGGGAAGTGTCCATGTTTTAGTCACTCTCACAGAGTGATATCAAGCCTTGTTGGAAACCCCCATCTTCATCCCAGGGGCAGAGTGTTGTGGTGTGCTAATGGGTTTTGCAACAAGGGCGCATCTCTGGGCGGTTTGAAGATGCAATTATGCCGGTAATGGTAGTGCCACTGCAAAGTGAATGCATCAGCAGGAGCGAAAATGATCATATACAAGACATCAGCAGTGTGCTGCGTGACAAGTTTAATTGTGTGTCTCTAATCCTAACCTCAAATAACATTCTCTGTACACTGTTAGAGACACATTGTATTGTCCTGATGACAAAGATAGATGATTATATCAAGATTATCATGATTTCAACATCAGAACTTGATGTTCTATAGTTGATCATGATAAGGTGGTTGTAGAAGGAAATTATGTTTTATTCCACTGAAAAGATGTAATTCATTTAATGTCCCATCACAATCCATTTTCTTTGTTATTTGGGATAAATGTTGTGAGAAGGAGGCTTTTATTGTGTCAGATGATGATTCTCACTATGTTCACTCCTTGTACAGAATGTACCCTGAGCTGGAAAAACACTTTAGACATAAGAGGGAGAAAAAATAGGTGAATATTTCACTCTGTATTCGTATGTGAAACACAACATATTGCATCAAGGACTGAATAATGCAGACAACCTTCAAACAGCAAAAGGTAAGAATAATTCAAAGGACAATAACAGTGAAATGCTTGACATGAAGATATCATATCTGACCGGCTTTGATGTTTAGGTGCAGATCTCTTCTCCAAACATGTGTTCACATGATAAGCACTGTGCCAGCTCTACATACAGCCATGCTCATAATCTGTCTATGATATATTTTCTCCATTGAGATCAATCTAAAATAAGGTCAGTAAAAGGAGAGAATTTTTTGTGAAACAGTCTCATTGGTAAACTGCCATGTGCTTTTGGAAAAATATTGGTAGAAAACACCAGTTTTACCAGCTATGTGTATTTGATCCTCTCCAAAGAGTCCATGTACATCTAGTTTCATGGTCCACGGTCTGATACAAAAATTTAATTTGATAGGATTCGATTCAGCTGCAATTTGTTATTTTTACTTTATTATTAGTTCTAAATAACTATATAAAAAAGGAGCATTCACCTTTTCTGGGATATTTCTAATTCACCTTTCTAATTCAGTTTCATTGGCAGTCCATCCAGTAATTGTAATTGAAAGACATCTCACTCTGAACCAAAAGTGTCAACTTGCTAGTTGTTTCAGAGGAAATCTCAAAGAATCACCAAAGTCATAAAGAGTCATCATCTGGGAACTATGAAAATCTGCCAACCCGTATGGTAGAAATCAAGCTATTTAACTGAATAAGTCAAAACTTTAAGCTTCTGGTGGCACAGAAGTCAGACGTAGTGTTTATTCTAATGATCAAAAACCAAACAATACAACTAAATGTAGGGAGGAACATGCTTTGCCTTTTGGAATCTGTTGTTTGTGTGTACAAGGTATTTCATAAATGGGTAAATTGATTACTTCATACTGAAGCACATAGTCTCCTGTCACAACCTAATGATGAATACAGAATGAGGTTTGAATGCAGAAACCTTTTTGACCAAAGCAGATTGAAATATATGCTATTATTCAGTCTCACTGAAATTGACCAGTTTTATGACCAAAAAGGGCATTAATATTGAATTCTTGTCATTTTACCTTTGCAGGGACTGACATTAAAATTACTTACATCGCAAGGTAGAAGCTCAGTCCTACGCCCTTACCACAGACTATATAATTACTGTCAAGGTTGCAGCCAGAGCATTGTAAAGTGCAGAGATACAAGCTGTTCTTGGCTTCATCTGCTGGGTGCAAAGCAACAACCGAGAAGGAAGTGTCAGTAAAACACGAGTCCTCACAAAGCAAACGCGTGCTGTGAATGCAGTTTTCAAGTCCGTCAACTCAAAGGTAGCCATGCATGCAATAAGTGGATAGAAGTACAGGTATGTGCCATGTGTAGCCTTCAGCATATGTAGAGAAGACGTGTTGTATACTACAGTACTTCTGTACTAACATAACATAACTTTAACATTTAAATTAAACTTTAAATTTATATTTTCTAAACTGTTGTGCCAATTGGTCAGCTTCTTTAAATTTGAACATTAGAAAGAATCATTATTTACACCAAAATGTAACAATAAAATCAACATTATTTAAAGGCAGACTATAGTGTATTGTATACACATGACTCCTACATTCAGACAACCATTGCCTTCTATGTATTTTACGTACATAATGAAAATCTATCTGCAAAGAGTTACATTATTGGTGCCACAGTGTAGGTGAAACCATAAGCAGACCGTGATGAATTAGCAAATTGATTTTCATTTTGTAGTGAAATGAATGGAAAGCAATGGCTCCCCAGAAGAAAGGAACAAGAGTCAGCAGCCACACTAGTGGCTGTGTGAGACTATACTGCTTATTGTAATGAAAAACTAATCACAAGATGGATGAAAGGTTCAAAGTTCAAGGTAGTTTATTTGTCATTGCACAACACAAGAATGCACACACGTAAGAGATCATTCAATTTAGAAACAATACATAAAATAGATTACGAATAAAATAAAGGAATATATACAGTTATTTAAATGCATACATGTATACACCCTGGAAATAATTCTGTAGTGAAATTTTTTGATTTGCTTCTGGGCGAATGTAAACAGAAGTAACAAGATAGTGATGATAATATGGTTTCAACAGTGTCCATCCACTGACTGTGTTTGAGCAACAAACATCATCAGTGTAAACACAGAGTCGGCTCAGAACACTGTCTGCCCACCGCATGCTAATCCGAGTACTGATCCAGGATGTTGATGGATCGGTCTCTGTAAATGTGTGGACACAACAGTGGCTGATTTTCTGTTTGGTCAGTCCCACTTTGTTCAGACTGGATATTAGCCAAGAGCAGCCTAAATTCCAAACTGGGCCATCATGGCTCCCATCCCAGATCTCTTCTTTTCCTCTGACCGATCTGGCTGGGATCATCTTTAAGTCCACGCTGTTCTTCAATCCAAACCCTAAACTTCCTTTTCCGACGACTGTATGCTATTTCTGTCACATGTTGCAGCAATAAAGTAAAAAAAAATTGAGATTAAAAGCTACAGGCCGATGCATCTACACAGCTGTTAAAGTCCTTAGCATAGTAGTAGGGGTGCTGGGAGCGCTGCCGTACCACCCCCTCAAGGGGCTGCACCCCCCACCCCGAAGTGCCAGAAGTATACTGTATTTTCATGCGTAGTTTTAATTAATTTTTCTCACGTTATGTATCACGTTTTCTGGTCCCTGCCACCAGGGATGAATATGTATATTTGCCCTGCCTGTTCATTAAGATGATCGTTAAAGTACCAGTCTTTCTTTTCTTTTTATAACTTTGTGGCTGACTCACTTCACACTGCTGTATGGATCTTATATTAACACACATTACTGTCTGGGTCTGTATTCTTTTTGCAACATTTTGGCTGACATGTCATTTACATGTTGCAATATTAATAACGTTATGCCTGTGCTGTTCATTAAGACGATCCTTAGAGTACGGGTCCTAATTATTTTCTTGTTATCATACTTTTTGGCTGACATCACTTCATTGGGCTGTGATTTAGATGTTACATGGATGTGTGTTGGTTCAGTCAAGACCGTGCATCGCCCAATCATAAAACATTCCCGCGGGAATGGTCCTTAGCAGTTGTGCTAAGTAAATGTAGAAAGGATCGTGGTTGTTAACAAGGACATTTTTAATGCTGATAATAGCAGGTGTCACCTTGTTACCCATCTTAATTTGGCATGTTAGCATGCTAAGATTTGCTCACATGCAAATTATCACTAAACACAATGTACAGCCAAGGCTGACAGGAATGTAGTTTTTCATGCAGGTAATTTTTGAAGGTATGGGCAAATTTCATTGCAAATAAAATCAATTGTTGTCGAAATATTTAATTTTTGACACAAATGGTGGGACAACTAACAATGTAACCAATGGAGCCAAATACATCCCACCTTTAAAAACTGTCAGTAGCAATGAAGACATGACTTGTTGTAAATTGATTAAATGTGCAAAATAACACAATGGTTACAGTCACAGTGCCACTGTCTAGACCATATGATATTCAGTAGGAAAACAGATAAGAATTAGCAAATCACCATATTGGTCTAACCTGAGTATGGAGTTATCAGAGGGAATGTAAAATTGCTTTGTGCTTGTCATTTTGGCAAGACAGCGGCTGTACCTGAGGCTGCCTACAGGCCAGGTCTGCTCCACTGGAGTTTCCCCAGGGCTTCTCCCCACCACCTGCTCTCCCAGCTGTGATGGAGCAGCTCCAAAAGCCCTCTTTAGTATTCTGCTATCCACAAGGAAGGGAAATGAACTTTTGCCTAGCTCCATTTGTTTCTGTAACTCAGTAAGTGACATGATGGAAAGGTACAGAGAATGAAAGAGGACTGTCTGAGGAGCCTGAGAATGTGGATTATCAGCAGATTATAGACGATTTTGTATTTTGACAGAGGAGATACCATACCTTCACAACATCTGGAAGTGGAGGGAATTTTATGATGTTGATGATACAAAGGTGAGGTCTCACTGCTTCTGGTTAGTGTGTCTCTCCAGTCACAGATTCTTCTCCCATGGGTGCCAGTATAAACCATCTGTGCAACTCATACATAAAAAACATGCCTTTTCATGTTTGCTTGTGTTCTCCCCATTTGGATGCTTATCACAGGTGGGATAGTGCCTCTGCTGTGAAACACTGACATTTGACTTGACTTGCTCATTACAAGAAAGTACATGAATATTAAAACACCGTCACAGCTCAGTGCCGGTGAGTGGCAGCCCCATTTGGAATTTCCTATTCTGTCACAAATACGACAGAGAAAGAGAGCATGACAAAGATCAATAACTTTCTCTCTGTGCTTGTTTATTCTTACCAAGAGATTACTTTTATGGCACTGTCAAAAATGAGCCCCCGTGATACACATTATTCACAGCAGGAATCCAATCTCTTCTATCTAAAAACACTGGTTGGCCTTTGTACTGTCAGTTACGCTGGTCTAGGCCAAGGTTGAACTGGGTGCATGCACTGACTTGAATATACTGGCAATGTGAAATGCATACTTCTTCACACACGAGTAATCAAGGGGTTGGTCTTGATCAGATGAAAAGGTAGGAGTATTGATTTTCCCTGTAAAGAAGATAGAAAAATTCAATTTTCTCTCTTTTAAAAAACAAAACAGAAAATGGCTTCTAACATTTATTTTATTCTGAAAATAAAGTGTAATTTGTTCAGTGTTTGTGTTTGTGTTTGTTCAAGTATGAGTAAAAATTACCATTTTAGTAAGTTTTAGTCAGTAACTCTACTTCCAATCCATCATTAAACAAAGCTAAAACAAGCATCCTCTACAATATAGTCTGTCACATTTTGCTTAATTCACAAATGTAGGAGTCACAAATAGAATTTCCCTGTTGATTGTAATCACTGCAATATGATCAAGTCTGCTAACCTCGTTTCCAATCGCTTATTTCCCAACTTGATAATGGAGTGAAACTTCAAGAGCCCTTATTAAAATGTTGGATGTACAGGAAACATTTATTGGCAGCCAACTACCAGAGTCACGGTTGGGAAATGTCCACCCATGCAAAAGGAAGTGATGAAGTCAATGGAGTCTGCATGTTCAGCTCATCTCTCTGCTCCCTTCACACATGCTGGTACGAGGTTGGATGACTCTAATGGCAGATGAGGGACTGAGCTCAAACAGGCAGGGACGTCAAGCCTGTGTTGTTGCAGAGACCTGGCTTGATATTGAGGGAATTAGTCCATCACAGCAGAACTTCGGAGGTGAATGGGGGTGAAATATTTTGTACATCTGCCTCAGATGTGTGCCTACCTAGAGAGCAATTCAGCTTTTTTAGCCCCTTGGCCAAAGCCAGCAGGTGGGTGACACATCCATGGGCACACCTGCTGGGTGAGAGTGGGAGGCTTAATCACAGGCTGAAAAAAAAATTAAATGGTGAATCAGTGCAGTTGTTACAACTGAATGAGAAGAGGCTCTGGTGTACACTGTGCCTCCTGCCTGAAGACACCGTGGAGTCACTGTGATCTTATTCAAAAGTCACAGTTCAGCTACAAGTAAGACCTCATTAGCATACAGACATGCACTCACATACCCAAAAGCCACGGGTGAGCCTGTTGTGACTTTCCTTCATGAAACTGGATAGCATTCATTACTGTGCATACTGACATCATAATTCTATACTGTCTGCAGGACAGTTCAAAGCCCCAAAGAGTTTCCAAGAGGAAATGTGAGCACAGTGGGTGTCCACATCATGTTCCTATCATTCTGCACACTATATATATACATAAGGTAAACGCAAAATTGAGACTCATACTAAAAATCGCATACATTTGCTGCAGTGGTAGTCGCGACCCCCATCATTAGGTTATTCTTTAAATTACCCCCCTCTGACCCCCTGAATAGAACTACGGAACCATAACAGATAGAGTTTGGCAGCTCCTAAATGTAATCCAGAAAAAATGTCTTTGCTCTATACCATGACTGCAAACTACTTTTTCTGTCAGTACAGGAATCTGGGTTCATACATGGATGTTTTAAGACAGTTAAAAATGGTGCAGAAAGCCAACAAACAAACACATTTTAGGACTGAGCTTGTTTCCTAACCCTTAAGTAAACTGTTAAGTTGCAGCTGAAACAGTTTGGCAGGCCAGGTTTTTCATGGAACATTTAGCAGTAGCCTTCAAGTAGGGGTGTGGATGCTTGGGTTCCCAAAAGAATGCCTAAGCTTAAAACAGAAGCTGCCTGGACTAACCAGGAGTTGTTAGTTTAAGACAGAAATTGATATGTTGAAAGTTGCTACATTAATTAGAAAAGTATTTACAGAATTGAGATTCGGAGCAATGTTTTTTTAGGAGTAGGAGAACTATTTACAAGTTGTTATATTAAAGCGGATATTAAGCGGATATTAACACATTACTCATTTAATACTTAATCTGTACGTTCAGCCAAGAACCCGCTCACTTCTAATAAAAAGTATGGGAAAAATGTTTCCTATGTAAAAATCTATGGTCCACCTGGCTGCACAGCCTCATCTCTGCTCCTCTGTGGTTGGATTGGACTTTAAATGTTTATAAAGCCTCAACTAGATAGATCAGCTTCAGAAGGTCACTCTGTCCCAGGTTTGGCAAATCACTGTTCAGCTGCAGCAGTGATATTGGCCTTATTGACACCTGCAGAGCGTGGCATAATTATGATTCTCTAAGGTGCACAAGACCTCTTCTAGAAAAATATTATTTTTTCACACCAACGTAATAATAGCATAGTAATCTCCAGCTCTATAGGCAATATAATACTTTCTGATCCTACTCATGTGTTACTTCAACTAACTTGTGGGACTGCAACAATGGCATTGGGGAATTTCTGTTATCCTATACCAAATTTAAGAATTATTTCACCAATTAAGCTCTTATCTTTATGGCCTTTAAGGTGACCCAGAGAGAAAGAGAGCTTAATGACTGACACAATGAAAACTGTCACTGCTCTCAAAGCAATTTCCACAGCTAACCTAACCTGGGCCTCCTAACAGGTTAATCAGGCCCTGGCCCTGAAATTGATATGTTTCTCATATGACTTTAATCTTCCCAAAATTTCAAAAAAATAACAGACTGGCTGATGATTGCTCATCCAGTGCATTAAAACGCATCTGACAGTTGAAGAAATCCCCATGTTGTTGTACGCAGATAACGTATTACTAAATGTTTAAGTCTGATACCTTAATTATTAGCACTATTTAAACAAACAAATTTGGTAAATACACAAATTTGGGGAATTTTCTGGTTACAAGATAAATAATAAAAGAGAAGTGTGTTCTATAAAGTTTAACAATCAGCCCAGCTCACCTTGTCTATATGTTTGCTTGTTCAGCCATATTTTCAGATTGATTTTAAAATCTTAAATAATGACAATGATGTTGCCATGTGTACAGAACCCTCAAAACAAGGTTGATTACATATATCAAAATAAGCTAAAAGGTTTTGGTATTTTTTATTACAGAACACTATAAAATGTACAAAGGCTGACAAAGAAGTTTAAGGTTTTATTGTTCAGGGCCACTTAAACCTTTGTCCCTGAATTATGATTTTTCCACCTGGCCTTGAACTTAAATCTTCTCCCCTATGGCCAGATAGACAGATTATAGTAAGTGGGGACTTAATAAAAGATAACACTGTTGACTTTTGAAGAAAAGATTAACCTACCAGACTCCCAATTTTTTAGATATCTCCAGGCTAAGAGTTTGGCTTCGTCTGTTCTTGAACCCCGCAGGGATTGTTTATTTCAACCCACAGTGAAAGACATTTGAAATAAACAAAATTCCTGCAAAAGGATGACATTTTACAGAGTGGAATAGGTGAACTATGGGGAAAGGATTTTGTTTCACCTAAAGATGAATGTGACAGAGAACATTATGTTAACTAATGTACGTAATAAAGCAACCAAAAAACAAATTAAATTATTATATAGACTTCATCTTAAAAAACTTAAGCACACAAAAACCTGAAAATTTGACTTACATTAGAATAGTTATTGCTGATTGCCATGAACTAGACATACAGTATTTTCATATTTGTCACCCATCCCCGTGTTTGTTTGTGTAGGTGTCATATATAATTTATGTTTTGGCTTTATTGAAGAGGATAAACCTTTTCATTTACCTTACCTTCCTTTTATCTTGTGCTGTTGCCACAAAGGTTTTTGGTTTGTTTGCTCTGGAAGGAATTTGTTCCCAGTAAAACTTCCTAGAGTAGCTGCACACTCTCCTCCGTGACATAATTTGTTTGAGACAAGTACACCAGTGTCTCAAAATGAATGTGGTTATGATTTATTATTGTTAATGCTTTTTGGAAAGTATACAGCTTGATCATTCAGGAAAAACTAGACCTGCCAAAGAACTGCCAAACCCAAGAGCTACAAGTTCCAACAAATATATGGTCTGCAGTTTAGTGGCTCAGCTGTGTTGTAGAGGAGACTATCCAACTATATTTTGCATAATGCACAACCAAACATGGCAGAATGTTGTAACTATTGAAAGAGTAAATAGTTATATGTGCTGTTTAGGATATTTAATCATTCATATTACTGTTATTGTGGGGTCAGATATCTGTTGATTTTATTCTTAAAATAGGCTGAAAAACATTATTATCTGCCTCAAACTTAAAGTCTGTCTTCTAATTCATTTCATATTCAGAAGGAAATCTGATTAATGCCACTCTGAAAACAGGAAACCATTTAGTTACACTAACACCATCACTGTCAGTTGCTAGTCAAAACTATCTGGCTGGCATCACAGCACTCTATTATAGATAAATTAAATCGTTATTCATGTTAAGGATCACAACGTGACTTTGAGCTAACTCAAAAATGCACTCAAGAAATAAATTT
>NW_023339707.1:7070377-7075600 GCF_004916995.1 Morone saxatilis
TTTTTAGGAAGTGTCACAAATTTTAAAAACACCATTTATACTTTTGATTAAAGAATCCATTCTTTACTTCATTCTTTCAGTCTTGGACAGAACAATCAATATCTGTGAAGATGAACTCTATCTCCTAAGACAGAAAGAATAAAACTATAACAATTAAACCTCATCCTGACGTAAAATGTTTATTTGCAGTTTTCAAACCCAAGCTTTACTTAATAGTTTTTATAAGTACAAAACAGGAAAATGCACCATGTAACAACCCCCAAGTCACCCTCTACTCTATTTCCTTTCCTGCTCTCCCCCTGTATTCTGTCTATTAGATATATGATGACTTGTTGGATCTGATGAAGGCTACAAGACTAAAACCCTTTTAATAAGTTTTAAATCTATTTTACACTTTGGCCCTGACAGACTGTCACACCTTTTTTATTATGCCACTTTTTCAGACATTTGGTCCATAGTATGAGTGTGCATTATATTTACCAAAGAAAAAAGTGGAGACGTTTTTTTTTATAAATATGACTTTCTTACGTCATAAAGTCTGAGTTAGTATTTCACATTTGTGTCTGGAGTGTGTAATGTGGTGGTTTGCAGTCGCTCCTTTTCTCTTCCCCCTGTACACATCGGTCTCAGACACAACACAAGCAACGACGCAAGATGATACTGCCATTGTCGGACATCTATCAGAAGGGAACGATCAGGAATAATCGCTGACTTTGTCAACTGGTGTCAGTTAAAGCAGCTTTACATAAATGCCAGCAAGACAAAGGACATTGTGGTAGAGCCCCACCTAAACTGGTGAACATCTAGGTTTTGCACATTGAGATGGTGACAACTTATAAATACTTGGGTGTTCACCTCAACATTAAACTGGACTGATCCAACAACACTGTACAAGAAGGCCCAAAGTCGTCTTCAGCTGCTGAGGAGACTGAGGTCCTTCGGTGTGTGCAGGACACAGTTGAAATCTCTCTATGACACTGTGGTGGAGTCTGCTATCCTCTATGTAGTAGTCTGATGAGGAGCCGGAAGCACAGAGAGGGGCAGAAAACACTCAGCAGACTGCTCAAGAGGGCTAGTTCTGTCCTGGACTGACCTCCAGACTCCATAGAGGAGGTGGGTGAGAGGATGATGTTAGCCAAGCTGACGTCAATCATGCACAACACCTCTCACCTCCTGCATGAGACTGTGGGGTCCCTGAGCACCTCCCTCAGTAACAGACTACTGCACCCTCGGTGAGTGTTACCACAGGTCCTTCATCCAAACCAAAACTTCATCCTGTAAGACTCTATAACTCAGCAACCACGAAGTGTAGCACTGTTTGTATCTGTCAACACTTATCACAGTCACTTTGTATTGCACTATTTAATTTACTATTTGCACTATTAGTACTGTGCAGTTTCACATACATATATTTATATTCATATAATTTCCTATGTGCACATGATTAGTGTTAGACCTGTACTGTATATTCATAGCCTTGTTTATAGCCTATATTTTCCACTAAACTATTCTACTATATGTATATATATGTTTTTGTCCTGTGCAATTATTTTATATTATTTTTTTAAAATTTTACCATACCGCTACCTCCTGCTGTGACCTGTGCAATGCTCCATATCAATCACATCTGTGTAAAAAAGCTGTATATATTGTAAATACAATCTTATTATCTTATTCTATTTTTTTATTCTATTTTTCTTCAATTAATATCGGTTATTCCTTATCTTTTTTAGTTGTATCTAGGGGGCGCTGTAAGCGTTATTACCCCAAGTGGTGGGGCCATCGATAAACGGGTCTAACTTTCTTATCTTATTTTAGTTTATCGAGCCAAGTATGATCCATACTACTATAATATTAAATAATAGATTAAATAGATATAAATACCGCCGCCATATAATACATTAACATTTATATTATTCACTCACTATTAATATTAAATAAAGACCTTAAAACATCCTAAAACATCTCCTCCCCTCAGGCGAATGCAATACTCTTGGTGCCTTGGGGAAAAAATAAGAAGAAAATAATTCAAGCGGAGTATGAAATAGGTAAAGACATTTCAAGCCAAAACTGGCCACCAATTTGATATACACATTGCAGCCTTTGGCCAGTTTTACCAATACATAAATTATACTAATAATATTTTTCTTTACGTTTTCACTCTACTCTTCATAACCATGCGAGTCTGTCAAATAGTTCTGCATTCATGCTGAAGAACATATGACCAGCGCTATAAAATCTTGGCACACACACAATAACACTCTAATGGTGTTGTTAATTATTTTGATACAGCTCTTTTATATCTACACCTTAGCTGAGCAGTGCACAATAACATACATTAAGCACAGCAGAGAGACCTAAATTGAGCATATGTGAAATTTAGATACAAGCATGATGCCAACACAGTAGTGTTCAGCTCCTGAATAGAAGACTGAAAATTAAACAAACCTGTCCTTTTGCAGGACTAATGATTACGAAAAATAAATTATGAGAACAAAAAGTGTTGTTTCCAATGATTATTTTCTTTTAACAGTAAAGCAGTACGTCCTAAATAAGAGTAGCTAAAGCATCGGCAAAATCCTCAACAAGAGTGCAGTGTGTTCCATGGTGGCAAAGATGAGATGGAAGTTTTACACATTTTATCTTTTGAAGATATAAGTATCAGCAGTTATTTTATTTAAGTGGGAAGGCCAACTGACCTTATCATATAAAATGTAGTGGTGAGTATTGTTCTGATCTTCATTAATGAACACAAGAGAAGAATAGTAAACACTATCTAAAGCCCTCAGAGAGGAGGCAGAGGCGTGAATTTATGAATGGCATCCCCATTATCCAGAACTGAAAGAATAACTGCTTCAACAATGTTTTCCTCCAACTCACAGGGCAGCTTTGAGTTTCTGTGCTTTTATAGTAGTTTATTAACAAGGCTTTCTATAGAATTTTTTAATTATCCAGTTATGGTAGAGACATTTAGTTGATCTATGATAGATGGAAGTCTGAGTGAAGGGATTGGCGCACACATAACATTCGGCTTGTCTGTGTCAATAAGGGTTTGTCTGATGGTGTTCAGGACACACAGATAAGGTTAGCAATGACAAGCCAATGATGTCCCTGACAAGCTTTCTTGGGTAGCAGTAATTAGACAGTAAGACACGATGAGATATCCTGAAAATTGAAAACAACCTTACAAGGCATAGAGTATTGTAGCAGGTCAACAGTCAGAATTGCATATGATAAAATCCTAATTATGGGTGACAATTACAAAATCAACTCAAACCCCTCAAGATATGAGAAAATAGCAGTGGAACCCATAACAATGCAGCAATAAAGCAACCAGACAGTTCATTTCAAATTTCAACTGGCTGTTATTAACACAAGCAAGACCAAACTCAAGAATGTAGTGTTATGAGTGTTTAATCTACCCAGTCAGACAGACTTCCTTTCTTATCCTGTGTTCCCACACTCAGCACAATCCAGTTCTGCACAATATAGCAAACTCAAAGGGCCACTCCATGCTTTACCGCAGATCACAGAAAGACCAAACCGGCCACAAAATCAAAGTGATAATGTCTGTGATCACAGTTCAAATATACTTTACAGCAACAACTATTTGAAGTATTTATGGGTACTATAGACTGTGAGTCAGTCAGTTAGATTTGAAGGATTGGCTAGCTTAGCCAAGGCCAGCAACTCCAGGAATAAATCTGACTGGGAAATAGAAGCAATCCTTCTATAGACTAGTCCTCTGAGGCAGCCTTCTGATGAACAGGGCTTGTTTGAGTTTTCCACCAGCTAATTGTTCCAAGTTTGAATAACTGACACACAGTTCTGTAAATGGTATCGAACATCTAAACACAACTGTGGCCAGTAGACCAGGTTTAGCAGGTCTCCAATGACCCAAGAGGGGATCTGAGTTTTCCTGCTGTTCCTTACAGAATGGAAAAGTGGAAGCTCTTTTGCCATTGGTGTAGTACAAACATGTACATAGGGCTTTTTTCTCTATCTGGGGCTTGTGAGAGAGTATCTGGTACTGTGTTGTACTTTCGTTTCCTGTATTCAGCAATAAAAGTAAATTACTGGAGCCTGGGTGCCCATCTGATTAGCTAGACATGATGAGTACCAGCTTTAGCCATTCTAAACACCCACAGGAGAAAAGTCACCACAGTGAAGGGGTAGTCCTTCAGATTGGTCCTACACTTCTCCAATGTCCACACCACAGCCCCACTTTGCTGGCATTACAGCAAAGATGGTTAATCACATTCTCTTTAAAGGGTGTCAAAAGCAGCTTGGCTTTGTGGAGAACTGATGCATCTTGCGTCTTTCCTGTTTAAGGCATTGAGTGGCTCAGCAATTGTGGGAAGTTGAGAACAAACTGATGATACCACCCAGCCATGTTTAAAAACATCTAGAAGGACTTCAGGTTGGTGAGGACTGGGAGGTTAAGTCTGTCTTAGGCTTGTCTGGGTCAACTTGCACTACAGCTGCAAAACACACCACCACATCTTGTCAGATTTCTTGATACCCAGTGTCTCAGAGTTAATGAAGGACAATTTGGATCTCATATGATTGTGAGAAGATGCACTACAAGATGGCCCCCTGTAATTCTCCAAGTGCTCCTTCCATTTGTCTCAGCTGATGATTGCAGGAACATTCTTCAGTAGACAGGCCTAAACTTGAATTGGAATTGGAAGAGATCAGATGACTGCTGCTATTTCTCATACATCATGGTTAAATTACCACTGCAAGTACTATATATTTATAGTCCGGGAGGCGAAAACTGCAGCACCAGAGAAAAACTGTCCGGCTTCTCTTGGATTGTAGGATTTGTCATGCATTCATTTGTGTGTTACCTTTCTCGAATTTAAGTTTGCTCATCTTCCTGAGAATCACAACCACTGGAAGATTCAGTGGCATCCTCTTTCAGCATGTTGTCTACTGTTTTCTTCATCACCTTGAGCTTAGGGGAGATGTGGTAAGGCTTCTGTTCCATGGGGTGAGTCTGTCTTCTGGGTCCTTTCCATACATGTTGCATATACACTGTACACTATGCAGAGTATAGGAAGAGTTCGTGTCCACAACAGTTTTTTTACGGTCGGTGTATCCCTTAACTCTTGTAGAAGGACACTGCTGCAGTGCACTCCAGTTCTATGAGACCTCTTTGGAACTGGCACAAAGGTATTAGAGGTCACACATTATGCTGATTGCTTTGTGTGTGTGTGTGTG
>NW_023339707.1:7075610-7075843 GCF_004916995.1 Morone saxatilis
GACTATTTTCATCAGCATGTGGGGATGGTTGCAGTTGGAAGTGATTGCTTAAACTTCTTGGACTGGTTGTAATTTGGACATGAGTAAGTCATGGCTGCATTGCCAATTTTCAGTGTTGAGGGTGGAAGCTGACAAATCCAGCGTCTCTTTTTGTTTCAGCACTTGTGTAAAAACACAGCATGGTTTGCCTTTTCCTGCTACTGTCACAATCTCACCAGCTGAAAAGATTAGCT
>NW_023339707.1:7075860-7131639 GCF_004916995.1 Morone saxatilis
GAGGACTGCAACCTTCTTATCAGGTTTCCTATTTTGACAGCAGTATGTATATTGCCAAATGACACATGCTCTAATCCTCATTGGTCCTCATGTCCTCACACTGTCAGTTCTTCTTGATAGTCCCCAGATAATTAAGCAACATGCAACTTTCTGGAACTCTGACTGGGTGTGTGTGTAAGCTCCAAGTTTATTCTCCAAATCCTCAAACTGATGTCCCACAGTCCTCTGCTGTGCCAAGGCCTTTACCACAGGTGGTTGAGTGTGAAAGAAGCCAGTCTCAACTGCAGATAATAAGTACAGGGTTGAGCAGGTTGGGAAACTGGGCTACCACTTTTTGTTGCTGTTTGAGTCAATTGTTGAAGGGTTCCTGTCAGATTGACATCTGATATAATAATAATTATGGTTTGACTTGGATTATAAAGTTGTCCCACAACAAAATATAAGAACACATCAGTTTGGATGTGAAATAACCATTAAAAACATCAAAGTCACAGAGTAACAAAAACAAACTAACCAATCAAGGCAGTGGTAGACAAGCAACTCCCAGTCTTCTGCGAGGTAAAATTACTATTTTTGTGAATGGAGTCTAGTTGCTTTGAACAGAGCAATGCAATGTCTATTTCTGATGAAACAAAAAGGATCTTACTCTTTAACAAAAATGTTTATTTCTGTTATTTTTTTCTTTTTATATCCACATTTCTAAAACAAATGCTTGATAATTTTTGCATCTTTATTTTTTACTTCAGTTGTCTTACTTATTTTTATGAAATCTTAAAATATTCACAAACATACTGACAAGGTGACATGAGGTAACACAAAGCTTGAGATCAGTTAAGCTTTAAGTTAAGCTAAGTGTCCACACTGTATTATCACACATGGCTGCTAAACCACAGGCAAAAGGAGAAGTTCAAATTGTCATTTATTTTTCAAAATTGTTAGAGGTCAATTGAAGATCTATGTAAGTCCATTTCACCAGTGACATTTAAGTGCAAAGCAGAAGCACTAATGCTACAGCTGCAGGCAGTTCAAAGTCAGTCAGTTCACTCAAACCACAAAAAAATATATTTTCCTACTTACCTGTAGTGATGCCTGGCCATGCAGATAGCTTTGCCTCCGGCCTCCATCCCAATACAATAAAGGTTTGTTTGTGCTCCTCAAAGCATTGAAAAGCTTTAAAAAACCTAAAGGTGGCAGTGACACACCTTCGTCCCCATGCTAGTTTTTTGTTTCTTGGACAGAATTAAACATTTTGTTTTATCTGAATTTCAACTTCACTCTGTGAGATTTTTATTTTATTTGCTTTTTTATATATATAAGTTCTCCAATATGTAGGATACTAAGGGAAATGTTAACCATTTATTTCTGTTATTGATCAAACACCAAAACTGAATGTTTAATTTTTTTGCTTCAGTGAATGAATTCATTCCTCCTGTGCTTCCCATGGCAGTACCGTAAGAACCAATATTGTCTCAAAAAAGAACTGTATTAAATTCATAAATGTAATCTAAGCTGCAGGCAGGTTGACTTAAAAGGCTCTGTAGATATTTTTACTTCAGTTGATCTTAATCCTGTACACCCCACAACATTTAGTAGTTTTCAATGAACATCTGCATTTTGACCTTGAGAGAGCTGTTTTAATTTTGGGCTCCCCAAAATGTTGTTTTGAGCATAGTGTGTTGGTTTGGTCTGAATGTAGCTCACGAACAGCACTGTTAAGGTCAGACTTGTAGGCATTTTTTCTATTTGTTGTATGTACGCAACAGAATCTGTGATGTAGACTTTCATCAGACCAGCTTTACATAAAATACTCCTACAACGGAGCTTAAAAACAAATCCAAATAACTCTATTGGTCTTTCTAGCAGAGTTTCATCAGAAAGGTAAACATAAATAGCATTATATTCTCTTCCTTGTATGTTACAAGCTACTCAACCATGGCCAGATTAAATTGTTTTCTGTTTTTCTTTTGGACCCTTATTGAACCCTCCCCTAACCAACTGAAATAACAAAGTTCTTGGAACTACAGGGGCTCCCACAAAACAGACTCAAGATTAAGTAATAATGCAGGACATGCCTCAGTTAATATTGTACTTTAGTGGTGCAATTTCTCAACAATACTTTGCAATATAGTACACAAAAATGTGAGTGGTTTCTGTGGAACGAGTGAGGAATGGATCAGGGACAAGCAGATAATGAATCATTAATGAGTAACTGTGATTCAAGGACTGTATAGTAGATAATGAAAGAGAACAGACTTTAAGATACTATATAATTAAATCATTAGGTGCTGATTACTTCATAAATATCTGTGAATTGACATACTGACCACTTTCTTCATGAGTTGTTTCTGATTAACTGAACCAGCTATTTAGCGGCACAATACTATTAATGACTAATTACTTGATAATTTGTTTTGGTTTTTTGTGCCCCCTCAAGTAAAGTGTTACATCATACTGTGTGTGTGTACACCCTATTGCAAATTGTTGCCATTTCCTCAAAGAAATCTGCAATTAATCAAATTACCTACAAGAGTCATGGTGAACGTGGGGCTTGTGAGGGCCTCTGTGGCTGCCATTGGAGGAGAGATGTATTGAATACATCTCTCCTCCAAAATCTACAAAATATCAAATAAACAACAAACAAACAAAGACTTTAACATGCAAAAACAGAGCTTATCTGCTTCATCAGACAGCGTTGGTGTGGTTTGAACAGATCTGATTGACAGCGACTGTGACATTTTGATACTAATGTTGCTGAATCCTGATTGGTGCATTAAACTTGACATCACTTTTTTTCACAAAAAAAAATTTCACAAAAAAGGCCGTCTGCACAGCCTGCGTAGCGCAAGCAGGATGCATTCAAGCACAGTACTGAGTGTAGGTCACCCGGCTTCTGCCCAGTACACAATTACTGTAGTTACCCACTGGAAGATATTGATCATCTTACAACATAAATGTGAATTAAGTCATTTGAGGCCTTGGCTTTCTTGCTGTTATTAATAGATAAAGCTCTGTGGTTGTTAAGCAGGACACAAATGTCATATATCAATGCTATAGCTATCCATCGGTCACATACACCCATGACCATTAATGGAGCTGGCGAGCACTTGTCCTGCATACGCCACTATTGCTGCGCTGTTAGCCTCCACCCCAACCACCCCCTCTATCAGTCCTACTTATACATTAGTATTAATTAATTCCGTGTTGGATAAGTAGGGGTATGTAGTGCAAGTTGTCTTTATAATTGCTACTTTGAGCATTCTGGGATCGGAGCCATGTACTTTATCATGATGAGAGTGCCCTGACTGGAAGGATCAAAATTGGCATTGCACCCATTTAGTACTTTGTTTTTATCATGACCTCCAGTAAATCTGCCTTACATTTCTAATCAATAAAAAAACATTCCTGCAGTTTCATTCATAGCATAGCTGTGTGTATAATAGAAGATTATATACAGTGCAAGTACATAATTCTTTCCTATTTTTTTAACTCAGAAAAGCAAACCAAGTATATACGAGTTTGTGTTCTGTATCTCTAACATTAATTCATTTCTTAATTATACACACACAATGACACACAGTTATACCATATTAATGACAGAGCATTCATTCCACGATGATAAACAAAACAAATGTAATCATGCATGTTAATGCTCAAAGCAAATGTTCTCATTTGCTGTGTTGCTTTGAGAACTTTGATGGCGAGTGTAAATTAATTGACTAATTAAATGACAGGTGCTATAGCTAACACAAGATAAACTATAACATTTTATTTTGGTTGAACATCACAAAGCTACTTAATGCTAATTTCTCCTTATAGGAGGCCTGTAACACCATCAAGTCTCTGAAGCAGGTGTCTTACCATATGCTGCATTAATTACACAAAAATCTTTAATGACTTATAACACTGCTCGTTACTGAGCTGTATGGCAATATGCCCTCTATCCCTTTTCTCTGGCCCTGATGTTATTTATAGCGCACATTACAGCCTAAATAGCCGGAGAGAGACATGAGTGCCTGGTATAAAGCAGAGAAGTGAAATTTCATGTTCAGGGAGGCCCTGGGAGGCTATGAGATAGAGCAAATCCAATTGTTTTCAAATTATTCCCATGTAGAGCAGCATCAGAGGCAGACCAAGGAAAACCAAGTAGTCAGATGGGATTATTTTCTCCACTGTTGTACTGTACGAACAGCTAGGACATAAACATTACCTCAATTCAAGGGTAGGAAAATGGTCATTAGTACTGATTACTGACCATGCTATTATTGTCAAACTCCATCAGAGAGCAAACATGTAGTTGTGGATGTATTTCTCAGGTCTGTTCACTCTGTAGGCTGTCAGAGTGAGTGGGTACATGCTGTGTACATAAAGAGTAGCTCTCTGTGAGGAGGACTTTCAGCACCATGGACAGTGCCGCTGCAGGAGGCAGCTGAACCACAGAGGAAATGAGTCGTGGACGCAACACACCCGCTCCCAACCAGTAATCATGTCTGACTTATTTTAAAAGCCTGGACAGTCACTTCTACATTAGGGCAGGAAGGTGGCAGGCAGGAAATGTGCTGAAGCAACCACTAACTTCACACAAGTCACTTCTGCTGTTGAAGGTGTTGAATGTTAGAGAGACATCAAACCTTATTTTCATTAAAATTATAAAAGTAAGCTCATACAGCCAATTTTCTTTGATTAGCAGTAAACTTTCTAGTGTAGCAGATTAGCTTTCTAGCTTCTAACTAGGGCTGTGTATTGGCAAGAATTGGGAGATACAATACACATAACGATACAGGGTTACAATTAAATATATTGCGATATATTGCAATACTGTAAGCAAGGTGATATTTTACAAATTTTGAAAATCTACCACCATATGTATAAAATCTGAGTTAAAGAGTACTATGGGGCACCCTGGTAGCCGACCTGCTAGAGTCTGCCTAGTTTTGATTCCAGCCTGTGGCCCTTTTCTGCATGTTGTCTTTTTATCACCCCTAGTCCTAACTGGCCCAAGTTATCATTGTCTTACACAGCTTACATAGCTGTGACCATTAGTGGTAGCTAGTTTTTGACTTTAGCCCTTGTGGACAGTCATAATATCTTAATCTGCTCTCACCAGTTTGAAAGATGTGGGCATTTAGCTTGTCAGGGACGATCTAACAAAAAGCTGCTATTGGCTGCATGAGACTTTGGACTAAAAGTCAGGATAAGTAGCTTCAGCATTTTGACCATTCTGTTTTAATCCGTCTCTTGTGAGTCCTCCAACTTCATGGAAGTACAACACTAAATTACTGGAGTACCCATTTAAAACTGGGCTTTTATGTGTTTAACTGAGATTTTCCATTAATTTGAAGAAGCCCCTGAATTAGCATTTAGATCATGTAACACTAAAACTCTCCATTAAATTCCAGTAAACCAATAATGAACACGTTTATGCATATTTGTGGAATTTGATCAGAACATCTCATTGGTTTATAAAACCAATTACAGTATAAACATGTAATCAAACTGCAACAACTTTTTATTTACTTTGTGCTGATAGCCCATAAAACTACATTAGTCAATTTGAATAGTCAGTGAGTCTTTCATTTCAGTGTGGGGATGCCTGCTGTTTTATGAACTGCAAGCTTGTCCACACACATCGGATCACTTTCTGTCTAAAGGGTAGATGAACCTCTGCTGACCCCGGGCTCTGGGGGGCGACTGGGGGCTGTGGATGGTGATGCTTGGCCCTCTGCCCAGAGCCAGGACATGGAGTCTCTGTGGGCTCAGGGTACAGAGACTGGGCTGACCTTAAAGGAACATAGAGTACATTCAAAGTCTACAGTGCCAAAGGATCAAATACTGACTTTCATCTTAATTTAAGATAGCAAAGTGCAAGATCAATGTGCTGTAAGTTTAACAGGTGCTGGATAGTGAGAGATGTAGAAGAAAAGACTGTGAGGTCACACAGGGGTCCGGAGCTTGAAGGAAATGGCAGCTTGTCCACAGGCGGCAGGAAAAGCTGAACACAAATGGAAAAGGACAGCTGATGACAACACAGTCAGCAATGCTAAAATAATTCACATTAGACTATAGCCTGTAAATTCCACAAGGCATGCTTTTCTTTGTCCTGTAGCATGCTGAATTTACCACTGCTTCAATGATATGAACTTCCACAGTTCTGACTGTCATGCAATGCTCCAAAAATACAACAAGACAGAAACAGTAAAAACACTATTGGTCTTTTTAATGATCGACTCTTAAAACATGAAAACTTGCCAACAGTACTTCAGCATGCTCCTAGAAACACTTAATTGTGCTTCTTTAATTTTAGTGGGTTGGATTTATCTTTATCAAATCCAAAATTAACATTTTACAAGGAACTTAACGTAAACTTACATGTAGCCATTGTCAAGAGTTCTGATTTTATTTCCACTGTTCTCCGTCTGCTTTGGGGATACGTTTCCTGGAAGTTTCACATCAACATCAACAGTAAAAGTATCACCTATTTTACTTTCTCTGTGTGTGACAGAAATTGAGATGCAACAAATAGCCAAACAGTGCAGGGAAACAGAAAAAAAGATTGTATCATAAAATGGACGTTTCTCTAAGGTTCAGGTTATGGGAAGACCCGGGTTAGGGGCTAAGTGTCTTGCAGTGGAAAGGGGCTTAGTGCCTCACTCTCTGTTCTTGACTACACAAAAGGACTATTAACCAACCCATTAAATCTTCAGGATTAAATATCTTCACCTCATTTACAGATTTTTCCATGTTAAATGATGTTTGGAAATCTAGATTAAAGCAGCATTTATCCGTTCTTTAGGAAACTTGGGGGCATACCTCCACAACAAGCTGAACATCACACACTCGTTTGACATTTTATGGCCTTAAAATGTCAATATGGGTAACATGTTATTGTTTATTTACCCATCCAGCAGACACAGAACAACGTTAACTTTTATTTAGAATGTATATTTGTCTAGTATTCACTGTCCTTTTAGCTATGTTTTGGTCTCCAACTGAGAAATGTAATTTGGATTTGGAGTCTTTGGATGATAAATTTAGCTGCTAAATGCTCCACTATGTTTTCCAGCTAGTCACTTTGTCTGTCTGTTGTTTGGTGCTGGGAAGACAACATATGGTCAATTTATGAGAGCTTTTTTCCTGAAAACAGCTGCTGGAAACGCACTGAACACTGAACCAAAACAGTAACGTTGCAGGTTTTAATAGCAAAACAATGAGCTGAAAGAGACTAAAATAAACTGTAAAGCAGAGCGTCAGTTGGGTGATAATTATCTGTGGATTCATCACTATGAGCAACACTTTTCACATTACACATTGTCATTTGAGCAATTGTTAGCTTTAAATTACTTATTTAATTTTACTCTGATTATTTTACTCTGATTTTGCAGTGAAAACCATTCATGATGAGACTTGGCACCTCTCAGTATGCTGATTAATCTTCCAGTGTCAAAACATGTTGTCTGACGAAAGCAGAAATAGCAATCTGATCCAGCTAAAGAAGACTATTGACAGCTGACTGTTATTGACAGGTGAACTTCCTGCAGGACTGGGTCAGCAATGAATCTGGAAAATCACCAAGGGCCTAATTTCTTGCTTTAACGAGTCCTTGCTGACAGCAGGAAATAGGGAATGATTTAAAGTAAGAGCTTTCCATTCTGGGTTGGATTTTATGGAAAGGTTCTGAACTGCCTCCACTCTGCTGTAAGAAATTACCTGAGCTCTGACCCCTTGCTTGATAAGGTGGACACACAGGCGAGGGCCCGATTTATCTCCCAGGGACCTGCCGCTCACTCATGAATATTTACAATATTTCTAATGCAGTGCACTTAGGTCAATAGGACTGCTCTTAGTAATCAACATTGAAGCTATAGGTTAATAACTGCAATTTAGTTTTAGTCTCCCAGCCTAATCAGATTAGGTTAAGATAAAATGATTCTGGTTGTAGCTGATCACAGGGAATCTGAATAGAAGTGAGCTAACAGATTATCTTTGTGTCTCTGACACAGGCTGCCTTGACTTTAAATGCAACGTGTTAATGTAAAAGGACAAGGCAGAGGCGGTAGGCAGCTTTGTAGTGTTACTGATGTGACTGATAATGTTTCTTTACATCCCAGTCTCACTAAGTGGTTGCTCACTCTGATGTGCAGTGGTTGCGAAGCGAGGCAGATAGGTCTCCAATAGGTCTAAATGTGTGAAGTCAAAGGAAAAAAATAAAAGACTAGAGCTCTTGGCTTTGAACACGGCACTTACTGCTTCCATTGTGCTGCTTTTCCTAATTATGGCAGGCCATTCTGCTGACAGACGGAAAGTGCACTGTGATGCCCAATCAGGACTCCATATTTCATTTCCCCTCTCTCTCCTTTCTAACCGTTAGTATATTAAACCAGAAATCCGGTAGCTGATTTTCAAAGAGACTTGATTAAACCCAGGAAATGGGACATGATTTCCCATTTAAAATTCATAACAGGCTAACACTTAAGTAATTTAAATCCCCTCTACCGTTGGTATCTGCATTAGATTGAATAATTTCACCTTAACTGCATCAATCCATTTCATTTCAATTTGATAGCAAGCAAACTCAGTCGGAGCACCCTTGTGAGTATGCTTTCTGGAAAAGGTTTGCAAATCAAAACACAGGACTCCAGACAGTACTGCTGCTCGTAATATAATTTGCTTGACCTTCCAGTTTGCTCTAATTGAAAAGGGGTTATATGAGAAATGAAGATGCTTTTGTGCATATAAATTCTCCATTAGTGATAAAAACCTGAAAACCTATTCTGTCATCTATCTTGTGTTGAATATAATAATAATAAGTGGAGTAGGCTATCTGTAGGTAGACAGACTACAGATGATACCTGGTGAAAAGGGATAGAATAAAGGTTTTTAAAGAATTCTAGGTTCAGTCCAAATCAGTTAAACCACTAATGACTGTATTGGTGGGTCTTAATTGGGTAAATACCACCTGAAAAAGGATTTCAATGTTTCATAAAGCAAAATTATGAAACTTTTAAACAAAGAAACAACAATTTAATCCTCTTATAAATGAAAATTTTAATTAATAAGAAATAAAAAACAGTCTTTGCTCAATTCAATGCACTCAGATTTTGCAGTTCAGTCAAGCGGCTTACAATGGCTAATGTTAGTTAGTGTTGGCAAACTTATAGCAAACTTTTTATTAATATATATAATATTTTTCATTATGAAAGTAGCACTTAAATGTCCGTCACTAAGATGGTGAACATGGAAAACATTGTACCTACTAAGCATGACCATGTCAGCATGATGACGTTAGCATTTAGCTTAAAATCCCTGCTGTGCATACGTATACAGCCACCCAGAGCTGCTAGCGTTTGTCAAGTCTTTGTTAGCTAACCTTGCGATAACATTAAAATGCACGTAGTGTAAAACTAATGCAGGAGGTGTTGTGTATATTATCATTAGCCTAGCACAGCAAATGAACAGAGCAGGACACAACGCAGATGGGCTTTTGTTACAACATGATGCCATATAGTAATAAGTAAGGCAGGATCGCTGTGGTGTGAATGATGAACTAAGAAAATATGTACAAGCACCAATATTTTACACAGGAACTACTGTAAATCAGGGGTTGCCAGATAAAATCCTACTGTCAACATCTGCCCACAGCACTGACTAGTGTTTGTAAAACTCCTACGGTAAAGTTATTTAGGCCACAAATTCATGCCATCAGTGTTATTGTAGATTTGGCCTCTGCAGCATCATCTTTATTAAGACTTCACTTCAGACACACCTCTATCTAACATAACTCCAAAGAGCATCCGTAATGCAACTTGAAGTCTTTTAAGATCAAACTCACTGACCCAGGCACCCTCACTGGGCTTGATCAGGCCAAGAAATTTGTCGAAGCAGCATGTGGTGTGCACAAACCATCCCTCTTCCTCCATGATGTATAACATCTTGCTCTCTTTGATTCAAATACAGACTCTGAGAGGGAACCTTGTAGTAATATGTGCTTGAAAATCACTCATCTACGCCTCATCAAAAACGTGACAAAAACATTAATTGCTTCAAAGAAATTAAGGAAAACTTTAGTGTCCACTCATGTGGATCAGACCTCTCCCTTACTATTGGTGGCCGTACAGTTATCAAAAAGGAATATGTTAGAATCTCGGTGTAACCTTTGATCCAAACCTCTCATTTAACAAGACCCAGAAAGCAATATTCCTAAGAGCATATTTTCATCTCAGAAATATCTCCAGAATCTGTAATTCCCTTTCTACCTGTCCTGATGTAGTCAGACTGACCCATGCTACTGCAGTGAACTACACTGTGGTGGTCAAATCTCTAGATGCATAACAATTTTTAAATATCTGCAGACAGAATACACATGCAGCCTAGAAAATATGATCATACAGTCCTCAATTTCGCATCATCATTCACTTTGTATAACTGCTTCTGTCATAAAATCTTTAAGAGGGCACTGGCCACAATATATCTTTGGTTTATTATCCGATAAACCCACATGAACTCTCCATTTAATGGCTACAGGAGTTAATGTTACGCAGTACCCAAAGAAAACAGCTAGGAATGGAAGTTTCTTCTTTCTCACAGAAGCAGGACTTTTTTATTTATGTGTCAGAGCTTTACATCTTCCTTACAGTGTACCAGCAGTTGTTCTCCTCCCCTTCCTTTCTTGACTTGAGCTAATTTACAGTTTCAATTTAGGCATTAAGATGACACTCCTATTTAAAGTAATTAACAGTGTGGGAGCAGGAAGGGTTCATGAATTGTTCAAGGACACTTAAAACTTCTTATATACGACGGACACCATTGTAGTTACCATTAATGAACCACTGACCCAGTTACAGGATGATCTCTCTCCTAAAGATCTCCATACCATTTTAAATGTTTAACCTCAGCTATACAGTAAATTAGCAGCAATGAGCCCTGATGGCTTTAGTGGCTTACATAATGAGGACATTTATTGTACGTATTAAGAGCCATAGATGCATACATTATCTGTGTGTAACCACAAGGTTTGTATGATTTCTGCTGCTAGCTGTAGCCTCTGCAGTGATTTTAATGATTTTCTTTAGTGTAAACCTCAGATGTCTGCAGAGACAGACCTATGAACTCACACAGTAGTTACCGTAGGAACCTTTTCCACCAACAAAAGCACTGTGGCAAAAAGGAATGAAAAAATGATTGCTGTCGTGTTGAAGCATCAGGCCTCAAAGCATGAACATGGTACAGCATGAACCACCGTGTGGTTTCTTGGCTTTTTATAAACTTCGACTGGTTTGTATTTGATTTTTTATCTGTACCCTGTAGCAACATGCCCACACCAACACAGCCCTTGCATTTCAACGGTCTGAACGTACCCTTACTCTCAATCTTCTCAGTGAGCAGTCGGCTTTAGTTAAGACATCAACTCAGGCAGCTGTGGAAAAGAAACAGTCTGTATTTTTAAATCATTTGGTGAAATGAACAAAGAGGAAAGGAGCTGGTAGTGGGGCCGTTCATCACAACTAACAATACTTAAGTGCTGGATGAAATGAACACCACACTGACAGGTTCTGTCCTGAGGCTGCTGCCAGACGAAGTACTGTGGGGTCATTTAAATCAAATGGGTTAATCACCTTGGGAACATGAATGTGATCAGTGAATTCCTTTGCAATCTGCCCACTAGACTTTGATATATGTGCACAAGTTCAAATGTTGTTCAAGTGGTCAGCAAAATCATTACGAATCGTCATCTCGGGACCATGAAAATCAACAGTGAATCCCATGGGATTCTTGCAAGTAGTTATTGATAGTTTGCTCTGGATTATTTGTTAGAAACAGCCAGCCGGTCAGCAGTGTATAAAGTTCAGTATATAAATAAAATAATAAATAAAAAAAAAAGAAACCACACTGGCTACAATAGTCTGATACCCAGGCAGAGTGGCCATTATTGCTCCATTATTCAGTCTGACAATGCCTTCCGTTTTCTGTGGGGGAAGAATTTGATTGTACTGGATGCTGCATTTCCTGTATCAGGGCATTATCACTGTTCCAATGGACACAAACAAAAGAGATGTCATTTTATATTCTCAAGACAAATGAGGCAATCAGGAAGACGGAAGATACAATCATTATCCTCATGATAATGTGAGGAAACATAGGTGGGTTGGGGCACGATTCTAACGGTAACCAACATGTTAGCTAATGCAGCTACCTAACTAATGTTAGCCTGTTTGCTAATACTGCATGATAAACTCTTTGAAAAGAATAAGTTCAGATGGATATATATTTTGATGATTTAAGACAGGGATTATTGTACAACCCGCAACAGTAATCCTGACAACTCTGAATGCTGTGACATTGTTAAATTAGGTCCAACTAGGTTAACAGGTTAAACAAACAAACAAACCAAACTTTTAGCACAACTGACATGTTAATGTTATCCCCTCATTGTTCTAGATATTTGCATGTTCACACAAATAAGCTAGGTAGATCAAGGTTGAAGAAGTCAGTCTGTAAAACATGATGGATGCTTTACAATGGACAGTTTGAATAGTACAATGTTGTCTTTGTTTTCTCTTCCAAACTTTTAAAGGTCAAGTGTGTAACATTTAGGAGGCTGTATTGGCAGAAACCAATTACAATATTCACAGGTATGTTTCTATTATGGTATAATCACCTGAAAATAAAAAAAAATTAGTTACCTTAGAATGAGTCGTTTTTATTTTTATGTAGGCAGTTATGTGTTTATAGTAGCCCAGAATGGCCGAACCGAACACTGGCTCTATAGGGCCTTGCACGTTTTTTGCAAGTTTCGCAGCCACTGTACTTTCTCCTACAGGTTTGGAACAGGAGGGTGATGCGAGGGCACTGTAAAGTGCAACTACACCACTAGATGCCACTAAATCCTACACACCGGTCCTTTCCAACCCGTCTGATTGCTCATGTTTCTAGCCATGTCTGACTTTTAGGAAATGTTCTCAGAGCTCAGCAATTAAACTTTAAAGATGTCCTGATCTGTCTGACTGTGACTCAGTTTGGTAATGTCAACATTTCTTGTCCATATTTGAACATGGAAGTAATACAAATAAAATAAGTACCTGATCGTCCAAGCACTTGGAGGTTAGAGCAACAACATGAGACACACACACAGGGAGCAAACAGGGAGAGGGAGAGGAAAGGCAGGAAGAGAGAAACCATTTTACCAACCATTTTATTTGGAATGGAGTTTATCCTCCTTTTTAGCCTGACCTATTTGAAAATGAAATTCACTGTACTCTCACGGTTTACATAGAGGACAGACAAGTAAATAGAACAAAGATGATTGATCTATATTAAGGATAAAACATGAAATAAAGGACAGAGAGCTTTTCTTGGTATTATATTGGTTATTCAGTCTGGGTTATTTGTGCCTCATGATAATTTCAGATTGAAGGTCATAGTTTACCACCTTACTTTTTTTATTACTGCCTTTGAGGAACGGGGGATTGGTAAGAACAACAGTGGGAATTTGCTGTATGTGTAAGGCTGCCATCTACTGAGAGCTGTTTTCAAACTGGATGTGTGCTTGCAGTGAGAGGAAAAGTGACGCTCCCTCAGCCAAACACATTTCCTTTGTGCTCGACAGTCATGGCTGAGGGAAGGTCCTGCTGAGAAGGGTAACGAGGTAATTGAATTTCAATTTATTGAGAGCTCCTTTTCACACTTCATGTCTAATCTGTCCCAGGTCCCCGTCCCCAAAATAAAACGAGACAGCTGCTTTAACTGTACCTCTCCTTTAGTTTCTAGTACTTTCTTCTTCCTGTTTGATTGTTAAAAATACACATTTTCATGCTTGTAAAGACTTTTCACTGTTTTAAAGAGTAATTCAAACCTGTAGGTTGAAACCTTTAGATCCAGCCACACCCCAGTCAATGATGTCACAGCAGGTGTTTTGCCTTTGACAGCTGTGAAAACATCAGTTGTGACATCACTTAATGAGTGGGCATGGCAAGAAGAGAACAAGCTTTAAATCTTCTTTTATTTCTTTCAGATTTTTCTGTAAAGAATGTCTGTAAAGGAACGCCTTCTCCGTTATAATCTGTGTGTTCTCAGCTGAATGGCTTAAGCTTGAATTGAACTGCAATAATACACAGACACCCTTCTGTATGAGTGCCGATCCAGGCCAGCGGTGCACATGAGGAGGAGGGCTGGTTGCTAGGTTGCATATTCCTCCAGTTACAAAGCTCTTTGATACCTGTGTCGCTGTATTCTCTCATAGACATGCACCCACTCACATGGCTCAGGCCAGGCACCTACACACACAAAAAAGACCATACAAGCAAACAGACATGCACCATTGGGTAGGCCTGCTTTTCTCCAACCCAGGGCAATAACAGGTACCCGTCCACCCAGCAAAAATATCAAGGCAGCCTCTCCGCTGGGCAGCTCGTCGGGAGCCGTCTAACCACACTAACAAGGTGAGCAGACAGTGTGAGCTGTCGTGGCGGGTGCTCCTTCAGGAGGAACCGCCAACAACTGGACTCGCACCACTAATAAGGTGTCAGCGCTGGTCTGCCCCCCGCTCACAGAACAACCATGCAGCTGCTGCTCTGAGTGGGATGTGGGTATTAAAACTGCAATGGGTAACATTTTTTACACAAAGCACACCTGTCTCATCAGCCTACAGTGAATCACAAAGTAGGGCTACAATGGACGATTATTTCGCCCAAATCGGGATGGATGGCAGCGCAAGATGTTCTCCACACACAGGTAGTAAAGCAGAGAAACATGACGGCTGTTCACCATCTCCACCCCAACAGGGACACAGGGAACAAGCTGTGAGGATTGTGAAAGAAAACCATTTGAAGGAGAGGTTCAGTTATCTAAAGTCTATCTTGATACAACATTTACATGCTGTGCGTATGTATGTTGAAAGAGTCACAGTCACTGTAATCTTTTCTCCTGGCTGTGGAGTGATACTTTCATTGCATGACCAAAGTAAGAAATAAGGGACCGAATCCACAGTCTTTCTTCTGTTCAAAAATCCATATTAAAGTCCATTGGAAGCTTATCTGGGGATTTAGCCTGGTTCCAGATCTCTGAATCACTGCCCACAGATATGTTCCCTGATTCAATCAACAATGTACAGGTTGGAGAAACAATCAAATTAAGAAAGGAGACGTTATCCTGCTACATAGCTAGGTAGCTACCTAGCTACCGCCATGAAAAGTAGCGTCAGAAAAATGGCGAAGAGCCACTCCAGTCAAAAATGTTACTTTAACACCAATGACTCGTGACTTCACTTTGGGCATTTTGACTTGAAAAAACTTGATGATTAAAGAGCATGTTATTTAAAAAGTGTGCCTCAAATCAATTAATTTTAAATAATTTAAGTTAACAGTGATTAATTCCCAGGAAACTGACATTTTATTTCCCAGATCCACTTAGTTTGAACCAATCCAACAGCATCTAATCAAGTTTTAGGGGAAAAACATGATGAACTAAAGTTAATTTACTGAGCCCTGGTTGGAAAACATTATACTAGACATCATTTTGTGTCGTTCTGTTGTTAAAATGGCATTACGTTTGGTGAATGTGAATATGACTTGTACAGGACACGAAACATAAAGTTCAACTTGGAAACAATGACTTGGTCCCACCTCTGCTTTAAGCCAAATGTTTAAGGTTGCATAGAGCATCTCTTAGCTCAAGAACCAAAATTTCCCGAGGCTACAGGGATCTAATTATTGAACAGAGCTTTAAAGTGTATTTCTTTATGCTGTTAACATATTTAACATAGAGAAGACAATGACGCTTGTACTTCAGACAAGATGTTAGGGAAGGTACAGATGAAGTGCACCCGGCTTGGTTGCTATCTTCTTTTTATTAGCCTTTGCTGCTATGCTGAGGCTTATTTTGCAGCCTGCATTCTAATGAGAGAGAAAGGGAGGAAGGAGGGGATGGAGGGAGTGGGGGGGATTGTGTAACTCTGTGTTACATAACACAATGTGCAGGGCCTTTTCTCTCTCTCTCTCTCTCTCTCTGTACTCAGACAGTGAGACACACAGCAGAGTGGGGAGGAAGGAAAGGATGGAGGGCTTTAAAAGGGTGCTGGTGTTAATGAGGGCGATCTGAAGAGATGTGTGCCTCGCTGGAAAGTCATACCTCATTACGGCACTGTTTCTAATAATGCCGGTGATGAGGATAAGTTGTTTGGGAGGCGAGGGGACGCAGACAGCGGACCCCTGGCTTGTCTGAGATTAAAACTCAACCATCAAGTGGCATTCAAGTGGGTTTGCTGGGTAATTAAAGTCGATAAAATGTTATTGCCTTCACCCTCGGCCTACCTCTGCATAGCTGCCAGACATTTGCCGGACATTTCAGGAGGGGACAGATCATTGGGATTTTGTCTTGATGTTGCTGCTTTTTTCTACTTGCACCCTAATTCTCGCCTTTAAGCATTTAAGTACTTAAAAGTTTAGTTTTTCTTTGCTTTTATGTATAGTTAAGTACAGTAAGTGTAGAGAAAGAAGCTTTGCATGTTTGTTTTGAACTCAGTATGTTGACCATTCATTTATTAGTACAAAAGACTGAACCCGCCCCACCAATATATGTGATAAAACTTTATTTCTGTCTTAAATATGATCTACTACAAAATTACACACACCAAGTACAAAAAATATAGCTCATTTGTACTCATTTTAGTTAATTTCACACTCAGAAAACAAATTTAAAATGCAGATAACCAGATTAACATTTCCAGGGAGCAGTTTGTACAACCACCATCAGTTCAGTTTGAGTAGTTGACCTTCACACAGAATGTCTCCTCCGTCTTCTCCTCCAGGTTGTTCACGTAGACCAGTATCTCCACTGAGCCGGGACTCTGGCTAGGGGCGAATCGTAGTCCGATGGTGTAAGTCTCTCCCCCGCCGATCTGAACACAACAAACAATACTTCATATTCATCTGGATGCTTCGTGAGGGTGAGTCAGTGATTCTTTCTTTCTCTTCAGCTACTAACATTAAACGGCTGCAACCATGTCTACATATACAAAAAAAAAACTTTTACCTCAGAGCGATGATCTTCTTTGCATGTGATCATTTACTTTAATTTAATTTAATTATTATTATTTGTAGTGGGAATTTTAACACTTGATTTAGATTTTGAAACAATTCAGTTTATAATCATTTTTATCTGTTCTGAAGTGTTTCTATCTATCTACAGTAAAATGCTTTTATCTGTTCAGGGATGCATGGGGAAAAAGCTCCCCTCCTGTGATGCTGAATGAGTTATTGTTAACTGCGATGTAACGTCACCAGTCTTGAATAGCAATCAATTAGTAACTTAACTGTATCAATTACAGTTTTCTGTTTTTGTGTAGCTGAGGTAGGAAAGAAAATGTATAAATTATTAAATCAAAGGGAAAGAAGGATCTTATAGTCATCCCTACAATAAAAATTACACTCACATATAACCAAGTTATAGGTTCCACAGTTTTGCCCATAGGATGCTCTACTTAGAGTGGTTTCTAAATATTTGAGTGCTTTTTCAAGATCCGGCTCGATCTGCCAGACAGGAAACCAACTTTTAAAGAAATAACAGTGCCCATGTAGTCAGAATCCGATTTAAAGAAAGGTTTGTCCTTCAGAGCTGATGAGAATGCCACAAAAAGAACAATATTTGCTTTAACACAGATTTTAAAACGCTAGCTAGAGAACAATGTTCCTACCTGTTACCCTGTAAACATCTGCAAAATAAAGGTCCACTTAAAATGATAGAAATATTTGGGGTGTTTCTTAAACAGGTAAATTCACATCTAATTTAAATTACAAGTTGTTCCTTCCTGTTTTATCTGTGGTCAACTGTCCTGTTTCAGTGTCTGGTCAGTTGTGTCCTCCTTTTACTCCACTCATGAACCATTGTTCAACAGTATCTGTTTCACTGACCTTGAAACTTATCATTCACTCATCATATTATCATTACTCTCATTTGTTGGAAAAATCAAAGACATTTTAAAAATCTACCAACTTTAAGTGGGACAGCCAGACACCACTGCTGCTGGGAATAATGGCGTATAGCACCGAAGTGCAAGAGTGCTTATGCTTATGTTTGTTCCGCTGCCTACTATAGTGAGGGTGGTCTTAAACCAGAACATTATTGCATGAGGAAACCCCAAATGGTTTGTATTCTTCTAACCTCTTGAAATGACACTCTTCTTTTTTTTTCAAATTACCATCTCTCCATTCAGAGTGCAATTCTGATGATTCTTTTATATTAACGGCACAGAATGCTTAATGTTTTAATGCTTTTCCTGTCAGGGCTCATAGTGTGCGAAAGGTCTTTATTTGGTCTTTTTTCTTTCTTTTCCCAGTATTTCAATCAGGCCGGAACTGTCTTCTAGTATTTTCTGTAATAGCCAGGAACAAATATATAGGCCAATTTTGGGGATTTATGCTGTAATCTTCCCCAAAAGCACAGCAGTATTGATCTCTGCTTTGCTTTCCCTCCTGACAGCTGGTTTTATCATGGCAAGGTAGTTACGTCAAAAAAGAGAAAAGTGTCTCCACATTTGCTTAATGCTACGGGCACAGTAAATTCTTTATAAGACACCTGGAGCCTCACTGACAAGATGGAAAAAAACACGTACTGTTTTTCACTCTGCCCACCTCCTTCTGTCTAATTGATGCAGTGTCTTCTGGACAGCAGCAGCGAGACCTTAAATAGTTTATGTGGAGACTCTCATTGCATCTCATTCATTTATCTGTTAATTTAAAATGCTGGTTTTCCATTTGTTTTTGTCATTTTATCACACCTCTGCAAATGAAAGGCAACGACGGCAGCCGCTCCGCTGCTTCATGTCTGTGTGTGAGTGAATCAGTCATTAGAGACACTGGGGCTGACAACATAACAATAAAACAACGGCAGTAATGACTCTGTTTCGTTCTGTAGGCAAACAAGGAAATCATTCACTTGTCTAACCACTGAGGAATGAACTGTCAACTTGAGAGGCCAGAAATCATTGATGTCTTTTACTCACCTGTCAAGATAACAGGAAAGTCAAAAACATCCAGTCATATCTGTTATCTGTAACACTAAAGGTTACTTTTCCACACAAAAGGTCTTATTTGTCACAATCAGCATGTCGGTCAAAACTTTTTCAGTTCAAGTTTCAGAGTGCATGGGTGTGATACTGTACGTAGTCAGTGCTGTTGCAGCATAGCAAATTCATGCATTTAGTTGAGAGTGAACCAAAAACTGATTTTGAGGCTGATACCTAAAATGTCAGTGTGTGACATTGTTGAAATGTCTCCTCCTCACTCCTCATGTGCACTGGATGAGACTGAATTGCATCCTGGCTGCACTACAGCTCTATAATAACTCTATCGCAGTCTCAATGTCCATCAGAGCCAAGACCTACAGCACAGGCATTGTCTCCACAGGAGGCATTTCAGACACGCTTTTCTGTCGTTCATCTCATGTGCGGTTCTTTAGCAAAATGTTTTGTGTTTCACGTTTCTGGCTCATTTATCATTGATGTGGTAACAGATACTTCTTAGCTGTACTTTCCCCATTTTTATTACTGTATTACATTGGGTTTTCTCATCTTTATTTAATATCTTTCACTTTTGTAACAAATTAAACACATCCTTTAATATTAATTTCATGTCAGTTGTCAGTAAATATTGTTTATTTGCTGTAGTTAGCTGTCACTGTAGCTACAGCAGGCACTCATAATAAACTCAAATTATAAAAACTATAATATATACTATATTATGTTTTTGGTAATTCACAGTTATTTGCTAACATCTCCTCTGAGGTTTCTGCAGACACATTACAATTTGTCAGTAGAAAAAACTCTCTGACATTATTACCACTGGTATGAGCTATAAGGGGTAGATGATGGGAAAATGCCAAAAGATTCCTCAATTTCCAAGTTGAATCAGAATGGATAGAGTAAAGCAGTGGGAGAGTGCATCCAGGACATATTATCCATACAAATACCTCTAAAGCACCAGGTGTGTGTGTGTGTCTGTGTGTGTGTGTGTGTGTACTGTATGTATGTGTTCAGTTGTTGTTAAAATCAATAAAGACAATGTTGGGGGAAAAAAAATTGGAAGTAGTAGTTAATAGTAGCAATCAATAATTATGTATTTCCTCTGCAGTATTTTATGTCTTTAATTGACCTTTAGGTTCAGCAAAAATGTCAAAGTATTTGTTATTATTTTAATTTTATTTTAAATAGGATTTTAAAAAGCTGATCAGAAAAGGATTTCTCCTATTGGCCAGCGGCACTTTCCATTTCCATTATCAGCTAATGTTTATTATTTACAGGCTGATAACAACACAAGGCACCATGAATCCCTTGAAACTACCCATACTGATGCTTGGCTTCATTTTCTTTAAAAGGCTTTGGTCAAGAATGGGGGCTCCCTTTGGTGTTCATCAAACTATTGACTTAATGAGAGGAAGAGAACCGTATGACTTCCTATCTCATCTCACCTGGAATTTATCTTCTTTGAACTGAAGCAGGTCCGGATGGTCAGAGCGGAGCAGAAATTTGCGCCTGCTGGTGTAGGGGTTGGTGTAGGTGATTTTCCTGGAGCTGCCACGCCCACTACCAACCGGGACACACACTTCGAACGCCTGCACACACACACACATGCAGGCAGTTAGTAGGGCTGTAAGAAAATATCTATACTTTTGAATATTGCAATATTATATTTTTTAATACTGTTTTGACTCTCAAAAACACATGTATTTTTAATTACCAGTATACATGCAAAAATCACAATAAAATAACTTACTTACACTAATACATACATTGAATCGTAACCCCTGTATCATGATAAATATTCTATCGGAAGATTCTTGCCGTTACATAGCCCTTACAGCTCGTGCCATAAATGGTTGGTCACACGTACAGTTCCGATTAGACCCTTAGCTGTAATGTGAACTTAAGCTTCGACAGTCACTTGGTTTAGAAAGGCAGACAGCAGTTATAGAGGGGATTGGCTTTGAGTGCTGGCCTGGGATCAGCTGTCCTTAGCCTTTTTTTGACACTTGCCATAAAGAGGATGGTTATGTCCAGCTGACCCTAGAAATCACCAGAGTGGTTCAATAAGCACTGACTGTGACCCTGAGTCACCATCGGCTTTGAGTTAGATGGACCTTTAAGGGAGCTGTCCATCATATCGCTCTTCTTCAAGTTAAAAATTAGAGCCCCACTAAGAACTTAACTAAAATCATGTCAGCAATTATCACATGAGAGTTAAACTGAAGACATGATAAAAACACACATAATACCATTTTGAATTGTCAAGCTGCAAAAAAACCCACTCCTCATACCTTGGACAGCACGGGCCGGTGGACGTTCAGACAGAGCAGCCAGGCGGTGACCAGCCGCCGGTGCTCCACATCCACTGCGTGTACATACAAGAAGCGACTGCCTGCTCGCCATGGTTGCACCTTCAGCTGGAGCTCCTGCACCGCTGCAGAAGGCAAAAGGAACACACCCTCTGGGTCCACCTACAGAGAAAGTATTACAGGAGGGGTGGTTAAGGGTGATTGGGTTTCAGTAGTAAGGTGTGGAGATGTTGATTGGGTGGGTTGGGGAGACATTATATAAGAAGAGGTAAAAAATATGGTATTGAAAGAAACAGAATTAATGGGAAAAGGTGGTTAACAGAGTCAGAAGAAAATAAAGGAGGTGTACAGATTACAGGAAAGAGTGGGTGAGAGAGGGCGAATGAGAGTCGCTGAAAAAGGTAAAGAGAGGGGTGGCAGACAATGAAATGAGAGAAAGTACAGGCAGAAAAGTGACAGAGACAGAAGGATGTGAGAATGAGATTTACTGTGCAGCTCCTTTTCAATCTGTTGAGAAAAGCAAAGCTATTCTCTGGAGGGGAGCTTTATCCTGTTTTATAAGACTCCTCCGATGCATTCCACAGTGAGCTAACCTGCCGAGAGTCAGATCAAAGCACCCGCTGATGCATACGGTGAAATCTTTAAAAAAAAACATCTGTCACATTTTCAGCCTGTACCCCGTTTCTTCAGTGAGAATACGTTTGGGTCATACTGTATGCAGCCATGGTGGCTGTGAAAGTCCATCACTAGTTCTTTTTTTTTTTTTTTAAATCTGAGTGAGTAATAAGAAATGCCCTTTGAATAAGAAACAATCTATTTTGAAATAGAGGGCAATCTGACACTCCTGAAACATACTTTTACAAGTTCAGAAAGCCTACAAGCAATGCTAATTTTCCAGATTGTGTCAAATTGTGTCCCAACATGACATGATTGCAGGACGGGTGATCTCATAAAATAAAATGACATGAAAAGACCCATTATTCTGCATTTGTACATTCTTGAAAATAACTTGAATCTTAACCTGGGGTTAATACAAAAGAGACTGTTGCCATTCCATTGTTCCCTGCTGCTAAGAGAACAATTTGCATTAAATCGTTTTTGAAAATGCAGTTTGAAGATTGCTAGTACAGAAAGAAATATATCAAGAACAAAGCTCTCAACGTCTCATTAGATTTGAAAGATTCGAGGTATGATTTAAACTGTTTAGATTCTACTTTTTCTCTTTTCCGTACGTTGCTTCACATTTTCGTCGGCTCTGTTTTTTCCCAATTAAATAAAACTACATCTTTAACAAAGAAAAGGCAAAAGTAAAGACAGAGCGCACCTCATTTAAATTAAACACGGAAAAATGTATGAGCGGCAGGGAGGATGTGGATTTACCCCAAACACGTCACACACTCTTGATATCTTTTAGAAATTACAACTTCAAGTTATTATGTAAGTCAGTACAGTGCTATGAATTCTAGATGGTTTTCTCATACTCTTCATGGTCTTTATGGGTCCCAAATCAAAAACAGTGCCACGGACAAACTACCTGAAGGTACTGAAATTAGTTTTCCATTGAAAAGACCTGATCCAAAAGGAACTGAGTCAGACTCAATCCAAATAGACCCAAATGCAGTTGAAAACAAATACAGAAAAAGCAAGCAGTATTATGCTTCACCAATTCATGAGCAGCTGGTGTCCAAAAGTCAGTTTCTCTTGGCTTAACACTCTCCATGTGCCTCAAAAAACTAGATTTTAGTTTTACTGCATTGATTTTGACACACAAAACATTAAGGTAGAGGTGTTGCTAAGATCCAGTTGGGTAGTAGCCATATTGGTACTCAAATTTAAGACCCAGAGCAATAGAACAAGACCCTCCCTGACAATTTGGACTTGGCGCGACTTGGGTACCAGGTTGGGTCTCAGTTACCACAAACTGTGAAGACCTTTTGCTTTCCACACTGCTGAGAGTTTGTTTTTGTTTTGATATGTCTCCATAGGGGGGCGTTGCCCAGATTGGAATGAAGGCGAGTTGCCGTTCTGCTTTCTACTTTCAGTTTATTTATTTACTTCTTAGGGACAGAGAATATTAATAAGCATTGCTGTAAATATGCCAGAATTAACCAAAAGGCAAGTTTCCATCTGTAGTCAATGCCCGGGTGTAAAAATTGGCAGCCAACGTACTTCAGTATGATGCAACATCACTAATTTCTTTTGGGACGACAGTATAATTAAGTTAATGTATAATTAACTGACTCAAAAACAGTGGGTTCAGTGTTAAGCTACTCATGAAGATGTGTACCTCAATCTCCTGGGGGTGTGATGAGAAACATTTGACCTTGCGCACAGCCTGCTTCCCCCTCAGCACCATTGATTGACAGTTCCGCTGGCCAGTCACACAGCTGACATCCACCCGCTCCAGGAAATGCACATAAATCTGCCAGATCTGGGAGGGCGCCGCCATCCACTTATCACTGCAGAAAAAAACATCATCAGGAACAATTAAGCTGAGGCTCCCTGGAGACGCAGCGGGAGCAGCATGAGTTTGGAGACGAGGAGGGCTGATCTACGGCTGTGCTAGCATTTTAATAAGCAGCAGCATCATCAGCATCCTCCTCTTCCTCCTCTCACTGCTGAGAAGAAGGGAATTCAGTCTCAGTGGCCCTAGCTGACTCTGAGAGCTGTGAGTGGGAGAGCGATGTAGTCACCTACTCAACCCTGCTCTGTGACAACAGCACTCAAGGAGCATTTGGGGATATTTGGAATAGAATTCAAGTGATATGGGTTTTTGAAGGCAGACACAATATCATTTGTGTTGGATTTACAGCGTTTAGGGATATAATCAGATGATATTCAGCATTTACATATTGTTTTTACAATTTGTGTTCCTGTATGGCTGGATTATATTATATATTATATTATTTTAAAACATCAACTACAAATTGTCCTCCATTATTAGCTCATCTTAACGGGGGGGCATTTTGACACAGACAGGATAACTTTGACTTTATACTGGCCTCACATGGCACATATTCCTGAATAGCATTTTGTTTAACCTACTTACCACACATTAACTGACACAGAAAAGCTTAGGAGCAGCTTTATTATTTCAGCATAGAAGGACTGGACGATGGTGTCTAGGCATATAATGAAGCTGCCTTGTTCTTGTTAATGTGTCCTGTACAAAATCTCACATTAGAAACAAAGTAAAGGTGATCTGACCACTTGTACCACTATGGAACAGTGGTTTTTTGAGTAGGTACCTTTATTGGTTGTATTTCGTATACTCCCTTTAGGACACACAAGTGTATGAGCACCAGCGTGCAAGTGATGCAATCCACACTTATGCTGAATAACTGTCAGATAGCTGCAGTAATACCATGTAAAAATTTGGACTTGCACATTTACAAGGAAGAGAATGCATTAAACACATTAGTCAGGCCTCAAGGATACATTTGTATAATGTGCTTTGCTGAGATACACTGAATGTAAACATAAATGTGTTTGTTTATCAGAAAACTCCACAGGGTAACTTTAAATAAATGGGACAACCATGTAACCCGTCAAAACTTTATCATACCCGGCCTATCAGACATTGGTCCTGCATATTACACATAATATTGCTCTAATCCTGATGGAGATTTGAAAGACTTCAGGATGGGTTCTGTAGCTTCAGGCATTCAGACCACCAAACCTTCATGTGATTAGTTAATTAATTCAAGCCTGCGTGAACAATTTAATTAGTCTAAAATAGAAAGCTTCTTCGGGCTAAGATTGTGTGTGAGAGAGTGTAAGTGTGTGTGTGTGTTTGTGTTTACTGTGTACAGTATGCCTGTTCAGTGTATAATACATACGTAAAAACCATCACAAAGAACATTTTTATGTGTGGACTGGGACTCCCTGGCACTTTCAAGTACACATCCTGAGGCTCCCCTGGCACCTAGACAGAAACAGAGTGGAAGGCGGAACGATGGTAAAACAGAGAGGTAAAGGGGGAAAAAAAGAAGCAGAAATAATAGAGACCCCACATTAGTACTTTAAAGATGTATGGTATGGTATAAGAGCAAGCCTTTTATGTATTAAGCAGCTTGAAATTCATGATAGGAAAGCTACAATAAAGTGCTTTCCCTCTATGAACAGGAAATAGTATTGAAGCTATGAGTTCAGTAATTAATCCCCTGCTAATATTAGTGTGGGTTATTAGAAAACGTAAGAAAATAATGCCATATTCTCACCAGCATCCTTGTTTGGCAAATGATGTTAGGGTCACTGCAGCGGACAGAAATGTGAGTCCTGGCATCAGCGTCAGCAACTGGTGAGCCCAATGACAAGGAAGAGAAAAATGGTTCATATACAGGCAGTAAAGATTGGAGCTAGATGGCATTTTTAAGCAGTTTTTATGAATCAGTTTTAAATGTCCAGCTTAGTCTAATGTGAAAGATTTTATACATGCTTGCATGTACATAAACATGCATGTGTGCTGAACATGCTGTGCTATTTTCTCCATTTTCTCCATTCCATTTTTTTCTTGCTATTCATTTCCTACGCTGGAAATAGATGTCTCTTTTTTGTTATTTCTGTGTGTGATAGATGTTTTATATTGTAAGATTATTTTTGTTGATGTGTAAAAACACAATAAAACGAAGGTAGAATACATTATTCATTGCCATCCACCATGTGTAATATATGTTTTTGTATACAAGCACATATATGTACGTGCTCCCCCGGGAGGGTATGTCAGTGTACCAACTGAAAATGTAATAAACCAATACTAAAAATGCAAATCAATCAGATGCAATAAATCTTCCTATCTAGACAAGGTCAGTGGAGGAAGAGTGGAAGCTGTGGGACAGGGAGTAATGGCTGATGGGGGATAACTGTAGTAACCTGCGTTACCTGCTGGGTCATGCCAGGGTGGCAGGCGTATGGCTTTCTTGAGGAAGCAGAGCTCGGGGTGGTAAAGCCTGAAAGTCTGATCGACAACGTGAGGTGTCGGCTCCACGTTCACCTGGCAGATGGCCATCGGTTTGCCGTCTTCTGCTTTGAATGTAACCTGTGGAGTGAAGGTGAAAAGTCAGCAGCATGCCACTCCCCTGCATGATGTCAGATATCCACTGCAATGAAACAGAATGTATGTCATCATGGACAGTAAAACTCCTCAAATCGAACTAATATACCAGTCATAGCTGGATTATAAGATCTTTAAAGGACAATTGCAGTTTTAATTTAATTTTAATCAACAAAGCAACAACAAAGTAACAACAAAGTCTGACAGGCCAAAACCAGCCAACAGTTTTCCCAACCACTAGTTTCCAACTTTTAGCTTGTTACCTCTTGTCATAAGTTAGGGCCTTACTCATTCATGTTGCCATGTTTTCAGAACTCAGCAACAGACTTGGTGAGCACAATTCATTAATTTTTACATAATAGAGGAATTGAGAGCCATAATAATGAAAGTACAACCAAGGTTGTAATAATTGAGAATTTTTCTTCAAGGCAGGGTTAGACAGGTCATGTATATTAATATGTATTCATTAGCTCATCTGTATTCCTGTTTTCTGTGTGTGTGTGTGTGTGTGTGTGTGTGTGCGGTCCTGTGTCATTAGACATTTAGAGGATACCTACATTCTAATTTATTAACTCTATTCAGTGAAATACAGAACTGGAATTGCTATGTTTTCTTTCTGAGGCATTTCGGCTCTAAACAACATATACAGCTTTTTTTTAAAAGCAGCCTTTGAGAAGTTTTATTAAAAAATTCACCAGAGAGCATGACGATGATGGAGAATACTGTACACTAGAATATAAAAGTTGGCTTTAATCCGACTACTAAAAACCCCACAGACCTGCTGAATGTGCTTTGAAGTTTGCTGCATTAAAATAGCCCTCAGGATCTGTGCAAATCAACACAAATGTGTTCATACATATCCACTAATTAAATACAGTATGGTTGCATATGATAGCTGGTATATACATATACGGCAGCATATGTAAACATATTGGAACTGCTAACCTTCTCACGTACCATCATGCCCTGGACCTTAAAGGTGACCCATTATGCTCATTTCTAGCTCTATATTTTCAATCTGGGACTCCACTAAAGTAGCTTTGCATGAGTTAAAGTACACAAAAAACATTATTCTTATACTGGCCCTTTATGCAGCTCCTCAGTTCATCCTCGTATTAGCTCCTTTCTCTTCAAGGCCCTCGACTTATAAGCCCACGTTCTTCTGATTGACCAACTTCCTATAAACCTGCCGAGGGGCAGCACCTGGAGCTTGTGGGCACCGCCTCTCGTCTTCTTGCCGGTGCTTAACGGCAAATGACAAGCTACAGTGATTTAGCTTGGAAAATATGCGATATGGAGCGCAGAATTTGGTAAATGTACTATTTATCAAAACTCAAATGAGACAACAATTAGGTTGGAAAAATGATCAAAAAAGCGGAGAGTATCTGTGGGCCGGGCCTGACTAACCGATAATAACCGATAATAACTTTGTTCACTGATTTTGGTGAAACTGGATCATATTTTATTTGATTTTTTCAAATATTTTTTTGCCTTTATTGACAAGACAGCTCCAGATAGAAACAAAAAGGGGGAAGAGAGAGAGATGATGTGCAGCAAAGGGCCACAGGACGGACTCCAACCTGCAGCAAGGACTTAGCCTTTTGTACATGGGCCAGTTCTACCAGGTGAGCTACCAAAGCACCCCAAAACTGCATCATATTTAATGGAGAAAATATTTTCTGGGTTTCCCTCTGATGTCTCCCGGCTGCCCTGCTTCAACTTTCTGTGATGTACGGAGTTTCCTGATGGACAGATAGCTTTACTTGATGTTAGGAGTTAGCTTAGCCGCTAAGTACTGCTAACTGTAGCTGCCATTAGCTAATTAGCTCATTGCAGGTAGCTGTCCTATTAGCTGACTGTGCCCGGACTGGAAGATCAGAGTAGACAATTTGCCTTTATCCAACACTAGACAAGGTTATCTAGAAATTTCATGGACTGATTCACATGAAATCTGCTGTGAACATTAATTTCTCCAGTGGATGAGTCCGTATGTTTCAGCTGACTCCCTGTCCTTTCCCGTTGTGCCAAAATTAGGCCAGAATTTCCACTTGGGCCAGATTGCCAAGAAATGAACTGAGCACACTCAATTCCACAACCTTTCCTATCACGTCAGTTTTGGGCCAAAATATGTTCCAAATATTTCTGAGTCTAACTGGCAGATTGCCATCAAATTCACACATTGGGATGACCTCAAGGCCTTTCCTCTGCTGCCACCATCAGGAAAACCTTTATAGTTTTTATACCTTACTAAAACCTCACTACATACTCCAGGAGAAACCTTAGAAACACTAGTAGAAGTACTACTCATTGTGTTCTTACCATCAACTTCACATTCTCAGGTGAGATAAAAGCTTTACTCTTGCCGTGTTGTTGTTGTCTTGCCTTTAGTTGCATGTTCATCAAAAAAATCTGATTACATTGTAAAATACTGTTTTCACTGCTGCTTGGGTGACAAATTAGTAGTGCAGACAAACCAGGTGTTTATTTCAGTAAACATAAATCTCTTACAATTTTTTTTCTTCCTTTGTGGTTATTTATAGGATTTTTTGGAGGAACTAGTCACAAATATTCATAGTTTTCCAATCCAACATTGTAAAAACACACACAAAGCCATCTAAAAACATATTATGGTTTATATATGAAAATGTTTTTTCTGAGTCTGTTGTGGAAGAACTTGACTGGCCCGCACAGCGCCCTGTCGTCACCTCATCCAATACCGACTGTGAACTAGGCCTTATCGCCCACATCAGTGCTCGACCTCACTAATGTACTTGTGGCTGAATGGGAACAAATCCCTGCTGCCTGGGTCCAAAATCTGTTGGAAAGCCTTTCCAGAGGAGCAGAGGCTGTTGGAGCAGCAGATTAACAGTCATCTCTTTCCACATATGGGAGTAATGTTGGGAGTAGGGAGTAATGTACGAATGCATGACAGATTTAAATATCTAGTAATTGGTAATGGACTATACTATGAAGTCAATTTGGCACATTTTGGTCACTGATTTGCAAACTCAGAAGTTGATCCCTGCCAAAAAGGCGCAGTCCAAATTGTGAATGGGTCAGATTTGCAAGCCCATGCTGACCTGCAGGAGTGGCCCATATCTGGCTCTGGTGATGTGTGCTGACTGACAGCGGTGCCAAAGCTGGCATCCTGACAGCTCTGCTGTTGGGGCTTGTCAGTTATAGCGGGACACAGATTTGATCCAGACCCGACCTCTTTGACCTCTTGACAGGATTTCTGCTCAGAGCAGCAGTGCTGACACTGACACACGAATACACACATACTGTAGGCAGACACACACGCGCTTGGCAGACTGGCAAATATTTCATCACCCTGTGCAATGGGAGTGCTTCAGGGTACTGTACTCTACACGAACAACAGGATTATTGCGAGGTACTGCAGGTTAGCGCACAGTGATGGATATCTTTTTTTTTAAGCAGCATAAATGTGCCAATAAGGTAAGCTCACGTCTGTAGAGAGAGGGACAAAATTTCAATTTGAATGGATTCATTAGGAACAGAAGTTAATTTTGGTGACAGCTGTAGCACACAGGGACTGCAGAGCACATTATGTCACATACAGATATGGAGTGTGTTGTCTTATCTGAAGTACATCCGAACCAGCACATTCACATTGTTTCTCCCTCATCTAAACTTCTAACATATTATAAACAGTCGAGTAAGTGCATAAAATGGGAAAATAACTTCGGATATAATACATATGCATGGTTTATTTAACGTAGATTAGCCAGACGTGTTAAGTTGTCCTCCAATCGGAGATCGTTTAACTCTCCAGTCTGACATTTGCCAGTCGGAGAAGATAAATAATGTTCAGTAAGATAAAAGTGATTTCCAGCATATAATTTTGCTTGACAATCTTGTCTGGCTAGTGTAACTTTTTAAATAGTTGACACTTCAAAGCGTTCTTTGTGTCTGAGCAGTGACTGTGTGGGAGAAGAGAGGCGGGAGAAGGCGGTGCACTGCCACTCCACAGAGAGTTGTCTGGGAGTGTGTGTGTACACTAGATGTTGTTCGACTTAGGGATGTACCAGAGGTTTAACCCGACTACACTCCAGATTGAAAGCTTCATACTATATACTGAGTTTAGGTAGCTTTATCTTCCTCTACTCATCTGAATCTAACAATCAATTCATATGCCCTAAGATGCTAAAAAGGTTTAAAATGTACTATGTTAAAGCTCTTATCATGGCAGAAAAACATTCTGTACATCCACAGTACATCTCCAATCCATAGCTTACTGTAATTCCAGCCTGGAGACAAACAACCAAGGGAACGAGGAGCAGAAGACGACAGAAGGAGATAAAGATGGTCCAACATACAGAAAATGTTGCACAAAGCATAAGTAGCACACTCTGTACCTTGATAGTCTTGGCAGCAACAATATTGGACAGATTCTTCTTGGCCACCTGAGAACCTTTGCCTGTAGGTAGGAAGCTTGGTCCCTGTGAGGATTTGATTGGAAACAGAATAGTTATCACAATTGATTATCTACCAAAAAACAGCAAATGGCCGCAAAGATAATATTACATCTGCGCATCAGGCAAGCAAACCGTAAATGATCACAAGAATAAGAAAAGAACCAAAGGACGTAAACACCCCCAGTCATCTACAAGAGATAAGAGCACAACCTACATAAATGACATATATTTTGAGCTGTCCTTTAGCTTCAGTTGCTGTTACAGGCGTATGACTTGCCCTTGGAATAGATCAGTTATAGTTAATAATCCTTGAGGTGTATTTGACATTTATACTTAATACTTAAACTTTTATCACTGCTCCATCTCTTATTCCCATGGTTTTCTCAAACCAGGAGCACATTTTTGGACCACTCAAGGCCAATCAATTTGAAAAGGTTTTCTTAAAATGGAATCAATAAGTAGAAATACTGTTTTATCAGGAGAGAGTAATTTTGATCGTTCATCTGTGATCATCTGTGATGAAGGAATATGCAGTGTAAAACAAATCCAACCTTTTTCAAGGGTTCAAACATAACATCTGACAGCTGAAATACAATTCGATTGACAGAAATACTGCATCCTGCAATAATTACCATTCCTAAAACATGGTTTACTATGTTAACCAGTCCTAACCGTTCCATCAGTGTCAACCTATGGTCTTCACTGTACCTGGAGGGCCATGGTGTGGTCACAGAGGAAGCTCTGGTATTTCAGGGGGATATGGATGCTCTCCTTGGGCCGGAGGTAAACCCTGGGACCTGGGGCACCTTCCTCCAAGTGGAACATGTTCTCCTCCAGCAGGGTCGGAGTTTTGGTTAGTGCTTTGAAGTAACCCCACTCCTCCGTGTTAGTGATGACACTGGGTGGAAAGATTAAAGGACATGAATGAGATGAAAGCAGGCCCCTTGTATATCTTTAAGAGATCCATCCATCCAGGATTAGAGCTGGACTTGTTACGCGATCAGGAACACATCATCCTGCGGTATGATAAGAGCAGAACAAAATGGAAATGACTCATCCTATTGAGAGCATGAATGTGTTCATTAAATTTCATTTGGTGTCAGGAGGTCATGAAAAACGTTATGAATTTCCAATTCACCCTCTGAGCTCTGAGCATGAATATCCACAGAATACTTTGTGGAAAGGTGCCCTGTAGTTGTTGAGATATGTTGACAAGTTTTGGATGGAATAACAACTGACATCACTAATTCCAAATTCTAAAAGGTATTAAGTAAATCAAATTAAAGCAGTATTGCAGAGATTTAGTATTGCCAAAAAAAAAGCATGGTTGAAACTGATGAGGCTGAGATATCCTGACTTTTCAGTAATTGGTCAGGATTGGTCAAGCTCCAAGATCACTGGATACTACCCATAATCCAATTCTTCTGTTATTTTTTCACACTGTTATTTGATTCATTGTTAAAATGAAAATATTGATATAGCTGCTTTAAAATATTAGCTATGTTTGAGAGGGAGGAAAAATCCTTTATCTTTGATGTGTGGCCATGGTAAACATTCCGTACAGATCTCTCCAGGGGATCCAGAAAAGCATCTAAAATACCAAAATATAGTTCCCTTTAATACAGACAAACAACACCGATTTCCAACTCTTACAAAGTGATTCAGTCAATGTTAAGTAGACTGTATGGCCAGCAATTGAAGTGAGCTAATTCCACGGTCGAGCAGTCAACACACAAAACACAATGCTTTCTTTTTAATTACTGATAGTAGCTTTCAAATGTATAAAGGTCAGTGAAAGCCCCCTCCAATCCTTGGAATGCAAACATTTCACGCACAAATGCATAAAGGGAAGTGCTGCTTTAAACATCAAAGGTTCCAACCCATGGGCATGGAGAAGGGAATTTCTCTCAATAGAAGAGCGAGACTTTATACATTTTGCAGGGCCCCACCTCACTAACATTAGGTCGAAATGCAACAGTCAATTCCGTGAAACTTATTTGGAGATTCCCACCTGTGCACGTGGAATAAAACATTTTGCCTGTGGCTTATCATGACAACAAAGTGTCTATGTGTGAGCGCGTTTCACCTGAGCCTCCATAAAAAACAGCATGGGTTGATTCATTTTTGAAGAAAGAAAATAGAACAAGGTAGGAGGTGAAGAGGACAAACAGACGGAGATAAATACAGATAAAAACAGAGAAGGAAAAAAGAATAAAGATGATTAAAAGGACATCAAGAGAGAGACCTGAATGAAAGCAGAGCTGAGAAAGCACAGAGAAGAAGAGAGACAAAGAGAGGGAGAAATACTGAGAGAGAAAGCAGCAGCAGAGGAGCTGTATAGTCTCCTATCTCTCTGCTAGCCAGCAGTCATGGCTCACACTAACCTCTTTGAGGCCAAGTGTAAAAGGTAGCCATGCAAAATGGATGGCAACAGGTAGCGTCCTCCATGTCAAGTGGAGCCGCTGGGCTTGAAACCACTGCAGACATCAAAGCTAAAGCTAGCTTAGCTTCTCTTTAAGCATCCTCCCTTCAAAGCCGGACGCTGGGTTTCAGGTTGAGGGTCAGACTTCTGTCTGTTTGTTTCTGTAGAACAAAGAGCTAAACCAAGGCCTTGCTTGTGTTCTCAAGAAAGCTCCTTGTCAAATATTGGTTGAAATATTGACAAGGAAGTAACAGCAGAGTAGCCTCAACCCAAGCTATGGTTCAAGCAGTCCAGGATAACAGAGGTAAAGGGGCCAGATTGGTTGTTTGTGTACAAATTTCCTTAGAACTTCATAAACTTGGCAAGTCCATGTAAGAATATATTTCATATTGCCTCATTAAACAAGCACAGCAGGGTTGAATACTGGCTGAATACCAGGAATTCAGATGATCCATGGATTTCTTGGAAATTCTCAGCAAAATCAACTTTTCCCCAAAAACATAAACAACACAACAAGTGTATTTTTTGTATTTGTGTGCACCTGTGCGTTGGCGTCCCACAGACTATTGTTTGTACTGAAAAAAAACACTACAATCCGACCTTGAAATGCATTATTACGGTTGTATAACTATATCAATCTTTAAGCTGCAGCCGTCTCTAACTACTGCTTATCATCCTAAAATGCCAGCTTATAGTTTTTGTGTGAATGAGTGAAAGGAAATTATTCAGGTGGTTCAACAAGTGGATTAATCAAACCAGATTGCAAAGCAGTGTCCAACAGGTGGAGGATCGAATGCAGACGATTGCTCTAACATTACAACTTAATCCTGAGAAATCCTGAACTAGGTGGTAAAAGGTGACATAAACCCAGAAAGCAGTTATACAACTCAAAATGATTTAGTTGAATTTTTCTTCCACAACCTGCTCATCTCTTCTATAGAGATCACATTCACATAGGCCTATATGACAACAATACACGTAACAGTACTGACTGACTCTTGAAATCCAACATGCTATGGTAGAAGCACATCAAATGCAAAAGCTTCCTTGCTAATTTACACATTTCTGGCTCTTGGTGGAGGTGGCAGACGGTTTGGTGTAAAGTGTCACGCTGCCTCATCAGGAAAATAAATATATAAACCAACAGGGCGCTAAGCCGACGAGAGGACAGATGCTGGGATTGATGACTCTCAATTAGACCTGGTAGGCTCGGTGGCCGGGCTAATGCCATAATGATTCATCCATGGCGCACTCCAGCCTTTGTTGATCAACGTGATATATGTTAATCCAAAGCTCAGGCATGAGCAGAATCTGTAACAAAAGATTCAGTATGGGGGGATTAACAATGATGCTAACTGAAGGAAGCAAACACAACATGGATACCAAGAACAGGTGATCCAGGAAACGTCAGTCATAATGGCTGCTATGTGTGGATTAAAGGGGGTATTTAGCATCTCACCAGCATTATGCTTGCATCTGTGTCAAGGACAACCGATTGTGCTACTGAAGGAGCTGGAATCTTCTTTGTTTATATGCTTACAGTATTATAATTACACTATTATTACACTTTATCTTCCTTATTCATGCAGACATACAAATACAAAATGTGTTTGGAAATGCGGCTGCTATTTGCACTGAGCAACTAATAATTTAGCATGTTTATTCATAAATAAAAGTACACACATCTCAAAAGTGTGAACAAAATTAAAAAGTGTAAGGCAAGCGCGTGCACACACACACAAAACATGCTGTCTCAATTTAGAAAATTCAAAGACTAAAAAACGCACCCACCACGTACAAACAAGATGTGTCAAAACAGTAAATAAAACCAATTTCAAATCCTTAAACAGGCACACATGCAAACACACACATTAGTACACACCTACACCTACACTTACATGCATCATATCAAAACAGTGAGCAAGCTGTGAATCCAACACAACTCCCACAACCTGAATAAAACACAGTCACACAAGGAAACCTCTTCATGACTTAACTTCATCTTGATATGCACAATTCCTTCCTTGAAATGTCTCCACCTGGAGCCTTTCCTTTACAGTATCCTTATATTCTATCTATATTCTATATTCTTTGATATTGTTTATTGTACTGCAAGAACCCTACAATTTATATATATATATATATAAATACATCTTTATATACACCCCAATCAGCCATAACATTATGACCGACTGGGCACTCTGGTGGTCACAATGTTATGCAGCCCCATACCAACAAACTGTGATAGGTACTGACCTTTGCAGACCGGGAACCACAAGAGCTGCTGTTTGGAGATGCAGTCTGACCCAGTCTTCTAGCCATCACAATTTGTCAAAGTCGCTCAGATCCTCACGCTGCCCTTTTTTCCTGCTTCTAACACATCAACTTGAGGACAAAGTGATCACTTGCTGCCCAATATATCCCACCCACTGACAGGTGCCATGACCACCTGTCAGTGGTCATAATGTTATGGCTGATTGGGGTGTATATAAAGATGTATGTATCCCTCGCCATGTCTCTACAGTAGTGCCACCAGAGTAGTTTCTCCATTGTGCTTGAAAGGAGAGAGTGAATTGCGATCTGCAACATTGCTAAATGCCACTAAATGCTACACACTGGACCTTTAACATACAAACACAAGATGACAACTGACTTTAATAATAATTATGATATTATAATGTATTTGAGCTGCCCTCTGGCCTGTGCGAGGAATCTGGCAGTGTCTGAATGCAAATGGGCCAAAAAAACAAACAAACTTCTTCCTCTTGTGTTAACGATAGATCATATCCAGTGCAATGTTGTTTTACTGCCATCTACTGTTTGTATTTACAAAAGACCAGCATTCTCTGCATCGAGACTGAACATTGTTGAGGAACAGGGGAAGAGCTAAGCTGTCACTTGGGGAGGGTCAAGTGTGAGGACACTGCATTGTTTCCTAAAGCAGGATGAAAATAGGTTCTAAGAACTATCTCCAGAGCTACACTATCACCTTTGGAAACACATTCAGAACGTGTGAACACAGTTTCACGATTTGGGCATGGTTTGTTACGGTCTGACAATGGAGAACACATACAGTACAGAAACCACTGCTCTCAGCTCTCAGTTGGTGTGTCAGACTGGGGACACACATACAGTATAAACTTGTAAAATCCACCCAATTTAAAAGTTGAAAAGCATGACTAACAAACACATTAATAGTTTTCTCAGATTACATCTTTGCCAGTGGAATATACAATCACACTTATCAAACAGTTAAGGGCGGTGTGCCAGACTGACACCCCCTCAATGTTTGCACTGCAGTCTTACCTGAGCTCAGGGTCATCACAGTGAACGGTGACGGTCTGAGGTACATTAAAGGGATTTTTAAGGACAAACTCCATGTACTCAGCAGAGCCCAGGCTGGCATAGAGCAGGTGCTGGGTGGTGATGGCCTGGCTCAGCATGTTGGCGATGCCCTCCGCTTTGCTGAGCTCTTCGCTGGGTTTGATATGACGAAGTTCTTTAGCTAACCGGGCTTCCTTAGTCCGATCCTGTCACCCAAGAACAATGGCAAATACTAAAAGATATGTTACAGTGTAACACCAGGCAACACAATATCATAACAATCTTTAAAATATATAGACCCCTATAGACTTTCCACTTTAAAGATCGATCATGGTTTACAGACCGACTTCCTGGTTTAAAATCAACCTACCCTAGTTTGGTGCGTACAATATTATTATAACTGAGAGAAATTATGGCCAAAACTAAAAAAATAAAATCCAGGTTGCAATAAACCAGACATTTCTCTTTGACATTTCAGTGACTATTTCAAGGCATACAATAACACATTCTTGATGAATACATTCACGGCTGCGTTCTGATTACAAGTTGGAGATGGAACACAGTTGCTCTGCAAGAAGGGAAAGGCAAGCTTGATGTTGTTTTGTATTAATGTTTTTTTTCTTCAAGGCCAAGCTTTATGAGCAAGAAATTACCTTCTCAGAACCTCCAAGACAATTATATTTTTCTATAGTTCGTCAACATTCCATAGGTCCACAGTTTCACTGTGGACATATTTCACCCTTGGAACACTAAGCACAGTTATTTGGAAAGGAATCAATATCATCTAGACTCAAATTTTTAGTTCCTTAAGTTTGGCAGCCTTGTTCCAAAGCAGATGGTAAAGTAAACAACAGACACACTTTCTCTACTCAGTTTTTTCTTTTAGGACAATCTAACAGTTGGTGACAAAAGGAATCCATCCATCATTAAATTTGTATTTGTCATAAATTTCACTATGCACTCACAACTAAATTTGACCCTATGAGCATACTGTGGTTTTGTTCCCTGCACTCTAAATATTACAAAGGGTACAATAAACTGCATGATGGCAGGGATTCTGGCCAGTATGCACACTCATTTAAATATAATAATAATGATTAATTAATTAAACACATCAAATTGAATTTCAAAATCAGGGAGGTAAGTATAAGTGTAAGAGGAAAATATAATATTTAGGTTCTCAAGATGTTTAGTGCACTGACATTATGAACCTGGACCAAATTAAGTCACCACTGTCAGCCCTGAAAATTTAATTGCAAAGCAACTCTTACAATTTTCTTTGGGTGCAAGCAGGAAACAGTTATATTCCACATAGTATTGGCTGTTATGGAGGTGTGAAACAACTAAAACACAGGTCTTACCAGAGGAAATGTAATGTGCAAAATGTTTCAGACAGACATGCACCGCAGCCAAAATCACATTTAGCATGTGCACCCATGGGTGAAAGTACAAGACGTGCCTTCGGGTGGAAGAACAATTAACACCTTCTTGTACAGTCACTAAAACAGAGAGGGTTGAAGGGCACATCGCCACGAGAATTGCAACACTGGCGGGCTGTCTGGGAGCGCTCCACACCTCTACGAAAGCTCCCTCGTGACATGTTTCAGAGCCAGAACGAAAGCTGCTCTTGCTCTGTCTTTGTTGTCCGTTTGAGATTTAAGTGAAGAAGACACACGGGGACAGACTAACCGTGGCTCTGCTTAACAGATAAGAGGCTATTTGTGACTCCCCTTTGGGCTATGCTCAAAGTTTGACCTCACCGTGACCGTAGGCACTTTAGCATCTTCCTTGCCCTCCCTCTGATGCACGGCAGCCATGCAGTCGAGCTTGCGGCGGCCGCCGTCAGGCTCGTTTAGATTGTGCTCTCCGGGCACGATGGCATCAGCTCTGATCCCGCGTCTGAACAACGGCACCCGATCCCCATCTTTTTCCAGTCGGTGTGCTTGTGCAGTGTTCCTCGCTGTGAAGGAGAAACAGGCCACAATCGTGAATATATTTACTGAACAGAGTGGAATCTAATCTCTTCGCCATTTTGACCATATGTTCTAAAAATCCTCCAAATGTCCAAGGGAGAGAGTTGTGACAGATTAAAGCATTGTTGGAGCAACAGAAACAACAGCTTGTACACAGACAACAGTCAAACAACTGGCACCACTACAACTGGGCCAAAGCCCTACTGCTGGGAAAAACAGACTTGCTCTCTCCTCCCAAATTATTTTTCACCTCCATGGCAGTGTATCCTCTGCAAAATATCTAATTAAAATACCTGATTCATCAACGAGTCACCAAACACTCCATCCTCATTTGGGCTGGATCATGCAAATTACCCATGTTCTTTGTAAGCTTCGACAGGAGAATGTGCCTAATGCAACACTCAGACATGAACAAACCCAGAACTGCATCCCTGAAACGGAGTTTTTGTTATCTTAAAACAGATTTACGTTTCCCCGACTCAGTTGGTAGCTATGTGATGGAGTACGTTTTGCAGCAGGCAGGAACATAAACCCGCATTGACTAAAAATGGCTACAAATCTTAGAGAAATGAGCAGTGCAGCATAGACAGAAAAACTGAACCCTACATCAGTTCATCGGCTGATGAACACAGATGATTGGATAGAGGAAAAAAGAGGATGACAGAAAAAGAGACATGAGGCTTATGCAGCTTCATATTTAAGCTCTTCAGGAACATTACTTAGCTTAGGGTTGGACAATAAACCAAATGTATCCAGTTACAGTCATTATGAAACTTTCACTAACCTAGAAAAACATGTATATTTCTCAAAGTAAGGTATAGGAATAGTAAAAGAGGTATATTATTGCTGCAGATATGTAAACCTTTTAAATGATAACCAACCCTACTCACATTGCAACTTTCAATAAATGTCACTCACCGAGAGCTCAATGCACCTCAACTTAGTAAAAGATTTCCTGAACAATTCCTTCCCCACTTTGACAGTACATATATTGCATTCAGGAAAACCCCATTTTGAAAATATATAAAACACAAGCAAATGAAGAAACACCTTCAGCATTACTGTAGATATATGCTATATATCAAATGTTTTGTAACTCAGTTATGCCTTGTTCTGTACTACTTGCAATGAGTTTGCAGTACCTTTAGGTTGCCTATGTGTTGCCAAATTGGTGAATGTGTTACTGACTTACTTGTTTTTGCGTTTCTTTTTTTTGTCATTTCCGTGTCTTTTATCAATTTTATCAGTTTTCTTTAGCTGCAATGAGTTGAACTCTCTCTGCAACCATAATGAACTTATAAAAGCAATGATAACCAGTACAATCTAACCAGAAGTTCAACCAACCACTAAGCAAACAGCACAGTATCTTACATATTGTAATCAAACAACACATCAAAGAAAATACAATCAATAATGTATAAAGAATGTAATTTTTGTTACATCACAGTAACAGTTTTCTGTGCTTGTGTATATTCCCTCCACTCTCTGTTTTTCTTTCCCGTTATCACACTTTATCCCCGGACAGTTTCCCCAAGCCTCCTTATCACAGAGGCACTGGGTCGACTGCCAATCACCTAACCAGATAGTGTCTGCTTACACGGCTTCCTTTAGAGGCAGAGGCAGACACGAGTGGGACAGGAGGGGGACGGAGTGCACACACACTCACACATACACACACACACACACACACACAATACAGCTTGAGTGTGGCTTACTGTTGCGACTGGACTCCAGTGAAAGCAATTAGGCGCGATGTATGTTTAAATGGCACGGGAAAGTGGAGTGGAGAGAGGAAAGAGTTCGATGTGGAAGAGAGACTAGAGTAATGTAGAGCTGGCGGTGGGGAGGAGGGGGAAGAGGAGGAGGGTGAGATAGGTAAGAAACAAAGCAAACAGTGAACAGACACTGTTTGCTCAGTAACAAGAGCTGTGAATAAATGATTGCAACAGTTTAGGGAATATATTCTGAACATGCGCATGCATTCATTTGTCAACATGTTTTATACAGTCCATGTTTGTTTGTTTGTGCTTCCATATGCATATTTTTTATCGGTGTGTTTGTATGTAGTGTGCTATGAGCTAATGTGTGTGAAAGATAATTACACAACATTTATAAGGTCTGTTCTCCACTGAGTGCGCTGAAATTCTAGACCTGCCAGACTTATTTTATATCATTATAAGCAATTATCTGCTTGTTTTCAACTCTTTCTAATGTGATTCCTCTCATTGTGAGTGTGTGTGTGTGTTTAAGTCATAGTCCACATTTTAAGGACAAATTTAGGAATACACGCCAGTTGACTTGCGACAGCTTCTCTAATTGAGGAAAAAATTGGTTTCCCCAGTGTGTGTTCCTCTGCTTGGACTGTACGCACGCATGCACACACACACACACACTTGCACACGCACACACAAAATACAAACAGGACTGTGGCTAGCCACCAGAGATGCTTCTGCAAGCTCAATTAGGCTGAAAATTGAGTAGCTCAGTGGTGCAGCCAACAGACTGAATGTGAAATGGATCAGGTTGAGTTGATCAAGGCAGGAGCATGGTCACCGCCCAAATAAAAGACACTAATTGCTCCGTAGTGTAGAATACACACATGAGTATGTGTTTAAAAATTAGCTGAAAGGTGGGGAAAAACATGAACTACACGGTTACTGAAAGTGAAGTTAAATGATATGTCAGAACATAAACACAGACAGGAGTCAGTGGGCTGTGGATTAAAGTGCTTGCCATTGAGTTGGAGGATGTTTCTGGAGGACAGGCTCCCTCCTCTGAAGCCACCTGTGACTTCACGAGGTCTGATGATGTGAGAATGAGACGGCATCACGTCTGCTGCCCTCCTCCTGCTAGGATCCACTGGGCACCCTACAGAAGACAAATACAGGCTTTAGTTTGACATTTACTATTTGTTCTAATTTGCCTTTCATCCAGAACTCACAAAACCGTTAATTCACAAACACGTGCGCCACCTGCAGGCAATGAGTGTTAGTGCTGCTGTTTTGTGTGTGGGCTTTTGCAGGCTTACATTAACCTGTTAGTGAAAAAAATAATAAATCATATAAGGCCTGCCCCTAAAAACTCTACGATTCAAGTCATACGTATTTCGCATTTTGTCAGTCGAATCTCTGCACTTTTGTCTTTTAGCTGCATCACTGTACACAGAGCAACAGCATGGCAGTCTATAAACTTCACAAACAGAGTCTTAAAATGACCACAAACCACAAAACTAAACTAACTGCGGAAGCGGAGAAGAGTGATAGTGTGATGCCAGAGAGAGAGGCACTCTGTGGTGTGCTGGGATTTTATAACTGAACTAGAAGCAGGACGCACACATTTACTTTTTCTGACTGTGTGGAAATCTTTTCACATCCCAAATTGACGAAAAAAAGGCACAAAAACGTGAGGTACGCTAAAACATGAGACTCATGTACCATCGTTTCCACCACAAGAACTACTGATATAGTAGTTTTGTGAAAGTTGAGCTGAGAAAAAAGTGTTAAATAAATAAATTTGCTTCGGAGATCCAGCTTTTACTGTTTTTGTTGATGGGGGCAGGTCGGCCTACAACTGCAGGTCAAACACTGCTGGGATTCAGAGACTGAACCTGGGTATTCCAAAGAAGAGCTTGTTAAAATCCAGAACGGCACCTCAACTGACTGAAACTCAAACTCAACTGGCTCCCCTACAGACGTTTCAGTAAGTAATATTCTCTTGCTTGTTGTTTGATCACACATTATCTGAGGCTATCTCTGTATCAGTATGAGGATAACATCATAACTGATAGAAGCACAGTTATCTCTGCTACTCTTGATTTGATTTGTTCTATTTTTAGACCAAATCTGTGTAGCTCCAGCAATGGCTGCTTGAAAATGGGTGTTTGCCACTTCTTGAACTAACAAGCCAAACTGAGATCTGAAGCCAGATCCGGCCAGTTTGCCAGAACAAAAAAACCCCACAAAAAATCATCAGTTTTATGCCAAAGTTCTCTTTGAAGACACATGTGAAATAATAGATTTTCATTGTAGACAGCACCAGAGTGGACACAGTCCAGGTTAAACCCTGGCTTAGAACACTTGAGGCAGGATCAATACATGAAGACAAGCCTACAGCGGTTAATTAGTAGCTTGAAATTGCCAGAAAGGTCTGGACACAGAAAGCTTGCAATGTGTTGAGTGTCATGCTGATTGATGGTTAGTGTTGGCCTCTGTGTGGCTGAGTGCTGGGTGTCAGAGATGTGGAAAGCCAATTCAACATAAAGATGTTTAATATCCCCTGCAACCAGCTTCCAATGTTTCTGGAGCAGGGGTGCTGACAACATAATTATAGATCTTTCTTTTAAAAGACATGTGTAGGATTTAGTGGCATCTAGCAGTAAAGATTCAGATTACAATTAACTGAACACTGCTCGCGTCTGTATTTGACGACCTGGGAATGAGAACGGGCCGTGAAGTGTGTAGGAGAAACTATGGTGGCAAAAAATGCAAAAGTCCCTATCTACAGCCAGTGTTTGGTTTGTCCATTCTGGGCTACTGTAGAAATGCAGCAGTTCAACATGGCAGCCTCTATGGAAGGCGACCTCGCTCGTCTGTGCTGCAGCGGCCATGGGCTCATCTCCGACTTGTGGCCCTTTGTTGCTTGTCATCACCCCTATCTCTCCGACTTTTCCAGTCAATCTTCTGCTGTCACTGTCAATTAAAGGCAATAAAAGCCCCCCCCAAAAAATATAATTTCCATGAACAAAAAACATTTCCTTATGAAAACCATTTCGAGCAATAGAGCCTCCTAAATGTTATACACTGGACCTTAAAAGAAGAATTTGATTTTTGAACTGGCCCAGGCACCTTAAGTCATGTCATTGCAGAAGCTTTATGTCATTGTTTTGGATGGCTAAGCTGACAGTTTGGGGTTATCCTGCAAAACCTGCCTCTTGACAACCAGACTGCCTTCAGCATTCAGCCTTATTTGTCTCCCTTTCTGTTCCTAAATGGCAAAATCATCATGTCCCTCCTCTTTTTAAAGGTAAGTGGATAAGTAAGCACTCCAGGGTGCACTTGTACAAAGACAGTGAATGATGGTTGATATTAGTTTTTCTTCTAACATTAATTCATCCTGTGTAGAGCCCCTGCAGTACAATAGCTGAGGGAAAGGCTTTGCTTATGCTTTTGAACAGTGCTTTATACACAACATGCCTGGTAATGGCAGTGTGACAGATAATTGCTCACAGTCACAACCACAACACCCGCCCACAGCCACATACCTTCTTCACAAGAGCATTTTCAAATACCACAGGTCAAAAGACTTGTTTTGTGCAATTTACAGGTATACTGAGGTCAACACTTGGAATCTGTTGGATACAGTTTACAACAGTTTATTGAAGAAGTAATTAAAACTAAAGTTTACGGCTCTTTAAATTACAGTGCACTTTGACACAATGCTCCCATCAGTTTCCAAGCTTTGGAACACAACAACATACCCGACTGAGGTGCTTAATTGTAGTGTAATAAGTTTTAGCATTTCCTGAGAGGCTTTGGGATACCTCATCCGGGATGCTTATATTTGAAATATGGTGAGTGCAGCAATTAAGTGGCTTTACCGCCCAGAACTGACACCTCAGTGAGCTTGTAGGAGTTTTAGAAGGGGAGGCAAAAGTACCCTCCAAATCTTTTAGAGGCAAAGTCCTTCATCAACAAACTGATAATGGGCGGCAGCTAAATGAGTAATGGGGAGCTGATGTTACCATGCAAACAGACACAGACAGCGCAGTTCTGCAGATTAATGGGTGAGGTGTCTGCCGTCCCAATGCATTCCCCTCATCATCCATCACCCTTCCCTGGCCACACGACTCAGCCAAATGTATTTGTTTGAGTTATATTTCCAAAATATTACTGTGAAGACATTACTTCTGCGGTCGCATAAACATCTCCAATCAATAACAGAGCCATAGAGATCTCATTCCCAACGCCTCATTATGGGCCTTTCAGGCTGCTTTCTTTTGTATCATGAAATGCTTTGATGATGGATAGAATTATAAAATAAGCCTGCAAGGACGCGATAAGATGAACACCCGGTGCTACTTGCCCACAACAAAACACATGGGCTGATGATGAGCCCAATTGTGACCCTGTAATTTAATCATTCAATCATTTTAATTAATCAGCTATCACTAGAACCATCATTAGGCTCATCAGATAATACCTACTTTAGTGCTAATCCAGGTTGACTGGATGCCTTGCTCTCGGTCACATTATCCATCCCTAACTGCTGAATCACACTGACAGATTGTTAAGACAGAGCTGATGATCCTCATCACTGAAATGAAAGCTAATACTCTGGGTTTGTGTTGCTGGGAGAACGCCCAGCACAGCGTTTGCTGCTCGATGTTGTCTGTGCGGAGGAGAGTAATTGTGAACAAAGTGCCAGGGGGCTGAACTCTATCAAATTTATTGACTACCTCTCTCTGTTGCATGACAATAACACTACTCGGCACTACCCCACCTGCCCGCCCTCTTTGCTCTGCTGGCAGTTCTTGAGGTTAAGGCCACAACAAACCACTGATTTACTGGCCCTCGGAACAAATGGGAGCAAGCACTGAGGGGGTTTCAAAGTAGTCTGCAATATTCGATTTCTTCTGGCTTCCCGTTCCAGGCCACTGACCTTTCAGAATAAGCAGATTCCCTCTCACCTCAGGGCTAAACGCAAGGTTGATAAAGTCGGGCCTTAATGTGCCAACAGCAAGAGCTTTTAATGAGTGAGACATACTGTATGTGCATCCCTTAGGGAAGTCACCTAGCTAAACTAATTGTTAGGTAAATTTCACTGATATTCTGTTCCACTAGGGCAGCTTTAGGCAGGATTCTCTCTACTCTCTCCTGCTGTAACAGTCAGTCTCTCCAGGGTTTATCAGGCTGCTGCAGATGAGGAGCACTGTGAAATCTGGAGAAGGTTCTAATCTGTCTTCTCCACTGTGCTGAAGCAGATACATGCGTTCTGTTTGTGTGTGTGTGCATGTGTGTGGACAGAGCAAAAGACAGCAAGAGAAAGTGAGAGTTAAGATACAGACACAAACCAGTCAGCAAAACGATTTTTATATCAGTAGGCTTTCCCTTCTGTCACATATGGGCCTTTCTACTGTTGGCAGATATTACCAACATGTTTCCAGATTAGATATTAGATATTATAAGTGCTTGCTTTATTTTTGGCAGTGTAGCTAATATTACCTTTTTATAAAGCTAAACTCAAATGCTATGTGCAAAAGATAGAGTTGGACCATCAAAAGCTATTATATAAACTGCTGGCAGAGACATACTAGCTTGGGTCCAGTCACGGAAAATTATGTAATTTAAAGATATCCGCCAGATTTAGCACCAATTTGTTGCATAAAAGCTGCCCTAATCAATATTTTATAACAATAATAGATCAAGTGACGATAATAGTGTTGAACCCATAGAGGATAATCACCCAACTCTGCAGTTCTCTTCAGCCCTATGCAGCATTTTACTGTCTTTTAGCTTATAGATTTGCTTTTCTGGCCTGCAACTCCTGCTCTAAACAACTGTTTACAGTCAGAAGAGGCAGATTTGTTTAGTCACTAAGGTCTGATAAACCATCTGAACACTACCCGTCCTGCAAAAAACAGCTAGTGGACATAATGGAGAATCTATTAGCTAATGGGTCAGATATTTTCCTGAGGATTTGGTAGAGACCTAATTTCAAATGAGTGGTAATTTTGCTCCATGTCTGCCCGATGTGTGATTCTTAGTGCCTACTAAAAATTGTTACAATACAATGTTTGCGAGTCGTTCCGTTGGGAGAAATATGTGGTGTCTTGTCTTTAAATATGCGCTGGCCAGAGCAAATACATTGACATTTACATACGTCTTTGCATTAACTTTATATGCAATCACACCACATCCAACATTTGCTGGATGTGGTGAAAACAGCTGCCCACCTGACTATGACAACCTCATCTGATCTGACCCAATTGTGGCACAAAGCACATAGTTAAAGGTTGTCAACAAAATCATTAAGAATTATCCTCCAGGGACCATAGCTGTATCAAATAATATGGTGAGTTGATTCTAAATAACAGGACTGGACAAAGAGACAACATTGCCATCTTCAGGTCCCACTGTTGATGGTAATGTAGACACAAAGAAATAAACACATCTGCAGTACACAATACACATTTTCAGGGCATATGTGATCATACAGAATCCCAATGAAGGAATCATTGCTTCTGAGTTCTGAAAATACAGTATCTACCCCTCTGTCATGTAGTTATTTAACTTGCTTTAATTGCTTGTCTTTCCTTGCTCTTTAAATGCTTTCATTTTTATTCCTTTACTTTCTGTCCATCTCTTATATATCTAAGTCGCACTTTCTTGCCTGTTTGTATGAGATGAGACAATATACATTAATCTCTGTTAACAGACCATCAATTAGACCACAGTATCGGTATCTTTTGAAAAGCTCTGGGCTTTACATCATAATGACATCATGGATTACAAAGATAATTTAGTGTTCTCTATTTTCTATTTTCAAGTTGATTGATGATTTGTTTCTGTTTGTCTCAGCTGACTTTGGCCCAAGTGATAATTTCAACAGGTGCTACAAAGTATTAGTACCAGCTTCCAAATGTTGCTTCCAAACATGGCTCTTGCAAAGTTTTCAATTGTGTTAAGATTAAACATTTCTCTTTAATGTATCTCTTCCACTCAGAGTTCATGTGGATTTAGCAGATGAAATCAGTAAAGCATTGTAGCTTTTCTCTGGAGTCGATCAGTTTCATGAGATGCGCAGGCGGTCGTCATGGCTTATACACTCCTCATCTGCTCCTACAGTTCTCTGTGTGGGAGCAATGTTTTTCCTTCCTCAAGACCTCATACCGCAAAAACAACCTCCCACCCCCACCCCATGTTCCAGCGACAATTTCAAAACTCTCTATTATTCTGATTAAGCCACTTCCTTTGGTCCTTTATGACGCTATTAATAAAAGCTGCTTTACAGAATGATTGAATAGGGCTGACAGCGTATATCATTACCATTTAATTAATTACTTGTCAATCCCACCTTGTGATGATTAAAAAGGATATCATTTGGTGTTTCACTCTTTTTCATTTGGAAATGACAGTCTGCCACTCATTTTTTCCAATAAATCCTAATTCTGATGAATTCCCAACGGGGCGAAGTTAAGACATGATTAATAGCATGCATGACTGAAAAAAAAAAAAAAAAAGCTAGAGAGCAGTATGTAGTCAGGACTGCATTGCTTGTGAATCATAATGGCGTAAGTTGGGGAGAGAGGTCCACATGACTCTATAAACATATCTATATAATATATATGACCTTAAAACTAACACATTTTCACCATATATTCATTTGAGGGTCACTATGTAACACCATGGTACATGTAGAATAATTGACATATGTACAGCACTAATTTCATCAGTACAAAAGCAGAGTCATGCTATTCTCACCATTCTGCTGCTCTGAGACATAGAGGAACTTAGAAACAAAGGCCTCTGTCTTGGTTCTGGCAGCAACACGGACAATCAGCTGTTAGTTGAGTCAACACAACAAAAACAAATTTCAGCCTCACTGAAAAAATATTTTGCTGCTTTAGCTACTCTTCCTGCCACACGGCCACACACTTTTCATCTCTCACTCTGCGTCATCGACCATTTTCAAGCAACCTTCCTTCACCTCTCGAGCTGAAATCCAGGAGCTGTATCTGTACCATGTCAGCACAGAAATACAGCCTGCCTTTCAGCCTGGCCAGCATGCATTTTGAGTCCATCCAGTGGGGATTTAGGAGTCGTAGAATCCATAGAGAAGCCATGTAATCCTTGTATTGAACTCAAAAATCACAAAAAAATTGAGTTACAGGGTTCTCACATGATATCAGTGATATACTCTACCTGTCCGCCTCTCATTTCTGCCACCCTGCCTCATCGCGCAACCTGTCCACGCTCTGCTACACCTGCCTGTCTATATGTCTGCGTGTACTGTATGCATGAGTGCACGCCTTCTTGGCATGTGTGAGTGATCTGATATGCACACATGCTTGTTTTGTGTGTGTCGAATCTCTGTCAAAGTCGTCATACAGCAAATCCATCTGTCGTACTGACGGTAACTTCTGATGCACCCACCTCAAGTGTGCATTAATTACCGGGCTTCACATCCCTTCACCACCCACCAAATAAGAGCGCTGATTTATAACAGCTTGATGACGGACGTGGAGAAAGAGAGAAACACAGAGGAAATAGGGGGTGGTGAGAGAAGAAAACAAACAGCCAGATAGAGGGTGGAAGAGAGAGCGTGTGATAGAAGGGTAAGAGGTAAATGGATGAATAAGAGAAAAAAGGAAGACAGTGATAAAGAGCGAAGAGAGAAGTGTGAAAGGCAGCGACAGATGGAGGCAGAAACAAAGAAAAGTGCCTGCGAGTCCACCCTCCCCAAATTGATTCTGACTGTCGGCCAGGGCGCCTGATGGATATCTGAGCCTTGATTGGAATTTACATGCCAGACACATCCCTCCTCCTTCCATCCCCAGCACACCCAATAACCCACTGCGCTCTCAACCTGCTTTGAGTGATAAGTGCTGGCATATTTAGCCCCAACAATGGCACTCTGCAGAGTTTCTGAGGCCCGGAGAATGATGCATTGTTTATGAGAGGGAGTATCGTTTCAACAGTTGATTAATGGCGAGGAAGCTATCGTCAGCTGCCATCGCACCGCGGGGGCACGTCAGGCCCAAATTGGATGAGTGCAAGGCAAGAGGAAAGGTGCTCAGTTGCTAGACGGAGTGGAACTATCACATCAAGATATTTCGTTTTGGCACAGTGTTTACTTTGCAAGCCTGCACACCTCCAGAAAATGGGAACTTTCAACAGCAGCAGCAGCCCTGGGGATTCACTGTCATTTTCCAGCTCTAGACATCAATAAAAGTAAACAGACAACATTACTTCATAATCTGAGGCTCCAAATGGAATATGACCTGAATATAAAACACTCTTGTAAATATTTCAGAAGAAGAAGGATATTGGGGTGATATTGAAACTGGATTTTCTTTTGAAAGCTACGACAAATAATAAGTTCTTTTCCTGGCTTTCCTTACATTTACCTTCATGTTTTGGTAATGCAACTACCCAGCTATTCACAACAGCCCTCATCCCATGCATTCACTCTCAACCCTCTTCTGTGTCCCAGTTGGGGAAGCACTAAATTCATTTATTTATTTGATTTAGAAGTTTCTCCATAGGCAACTTATCAAATACTTCATTCAATACTCTCTGAAAGTGCATTAACCATGCAGCATCTTGTGCTCATTCATCAGTCCCTAGTGCTGAATCAAGGTACACAGGCTTCATAAATATCCATCAAAGGAATGTAACATTTAGAAGGACCTATTGGCAAAAACTGAATAATGCAATGTTTCCATTAGTGTATAACCACCCGAAAATAAGAATTGTTATGTTATTGTTACCTTAGAATGAGCCTTTTATATCTACAGATGTTGAACTGCCATGTTTCTACAGTAGCCAAGAATGTACAAACCAAACACTGACTCTATATAGGGCTGTTTGCATTCTTTGCAGGTTTTGCAGTCATCATAGTTTCTCCTTTGCTCTTGGAAAGGGAAGACGAAGCGAGGGAGTTGCAATCTGCAACTACACCCCTGGATTCCACTAAATCCTACACACTGGTCATTTAACAGTCATGACTTGTGCCATCAGCAAAATCACGGAATACAGATACTGAAACTGATTTTTAATGCAGAAGACGTTGAACATGGGAGTTTATTTTTAGCCTTGAGATCAATATGGAAGACAGAATAATATCAACCAAAGTTCCATACTTCCAGACAGTTCTGACAGCTAAAAAGTTTTGAGAAAGGTCTGTGGACCCTATGTTGAGATCATTTTGTCACACTTAAGGAAGATATTTGGTTAGCCAGTCCATGTGTTGATGTTAGCCATGGTCAACAAGAGTCTCGCAGTACTTACCTATGTTGCCTGTGCGTATGTGCAGCCGGCCCCTGACGATGGTGTGGACCGTCATGGGGCTGAAGGCTGACTGTTGACCTAAATCTGCGCTCGTCTGCAGGGTGTCCTCTCCGACGTAATCAGTGGTCAGCACCTCCACCTCATGAAGGGCCTGCACTGCCGATTTACCCTGACGCAACATGTACTGGATGCAAAATATGGTGTAAGAAAAAGAAATGAGACGCATCTATTCACAAGCACAAATGTAGTGATCATGACAAAGGGGGAAAATGACTAAAGGAAGATTTGCAACAAAATGAAAGCATATATACGCTAGGAATGGTTGGGGAGTTTGAGTCATTGCTAAATGAATATGGTCAAGTTCAAAACAGCTCTGCCCAATTTTAAACCACTCCCTTAATTTTTTTCTCATAAACAAATCAATTCCACATCAGGGCTGGCAAAATAGTTTCTGTCCAATCAATGAATAGCAGAGCTTAAAAAAACAAAACAAAATTGAAAAGCCTTTAGTCTTTGGTTCGCTTGTCTTTAGAAGTTAAAATAGAAAAACTGCTTGGGTCGAATTCTTGAACACAGAGTACACGGAGCAGCGCTAAATAGTACTTTGGTTGTACTATTTGTTCAATACAGAGTCGGCCTCACTCTGGCACTTTTTTTTTTTTACAGATTTTAAACTCATATACCACTTTCCTCACAATCACATTTCACGAATCACATTGTCTTGTGTTTATGTTTATGTTTATAAATCTCACAAAATAAGCTCTGTGCAAGCTTTGTACTTGTTCCAGCAGACATAGAGTAAAACCATTTATTTAACAACGATGATGACATGTCTGTATTGTGTTTTCGAGCAAACCTGGTTAATATGGAGTGAAGTGTTTTTGTATTTGACATTCTATTATCAGTAGCAGTTTTCTCTGCAACGCCTGGTTCACTCTATTAAATGTGTTAAAACAATCTGCAAACGCTGCATGAATCCATGACAGATGCACTGCGTTGTGATGAAGGTGTGTCAGAAGTTGACAATGCATGTGTAAACAGAATGCGTTTTTTTTTTTTTGATGCTCAACTCAAGTTCTTGGGGTGGGAATCAGAGTTTTTGTTGTAATACTGCAACTAATAATCACAAATGATGACTTCCATCCCAGTTCATTTGAATCATAGGTCAACCTCAGTCTCCTACCTTGAGCTCGATAGCAGTAGAACCTATGAGGAGCAATGAGTCGCTGTCCCAGATGTCGATGTGCAGGGTGTGGAGGGCCAGGTAGCGCAAGAACCATCGTTTCTCTCCTGGCCTCAGGAAACCCTCATCTACTCTGAACTGCACCTGTAGGCCCGGAGAGCCTGGACAAGGAGAGAGGAGACATCACCAAGGAGGAAAAAACACATACACGGTTCAGAAATTTGAAGGGTCATGAGCACTACACTGTTAATCTAATATAAATGTGAAGACCTTGAGCACTGGGAGTACAGAGACAGAACAACAAAAAAATGTCCACATCTTTAATGGACTGCAATATAACACCATCCTTTGCTGGCATTTTGCTGTGTTTCTTGCAGCAGCACTGGCACCAACTGTCAGTCAGAGGCATAGCATTAAACTGTTGGCAGGGACATGAAGGCCGCTTCACCCACATCCTAGCATGCATGCATAAGATACAAACAAAACGGGAACCAGCTCATTAAATCACTACTAAATAGCACTACTAGTGGTCAAAAACTGCAGTGTACCTGACAAGCGCGCTTGTATTGGTTGTCGACTTGCAGGAATAACAACTCCTACATTGGCATATTTCTTTGATTGTTTTATCAGGATTGGTTTGGGCGAGAATCTCAGAGCCCAAGCTCGGATGTAGAGATAAAAAAAATATTATGAATTAATCAATAAGTTTGAAAAGAAGAAGAAAAATAACAATTATGTTGATCAATGATACATCAACTGTGGAGATTTTCTGCTTTTCTTTGTTTTATCCAATACCAAACTGAATATGTTGAGATAGTCCAGCCAAACTGTTTTGATACAGTGGTAATTTATTCTTTGTATACTGTACTTTACAGTCTCAAAAACTGAAGTGTACAGTGTATTTATGTCTCCTCTGTCAACAAAAAATGTAAAGATGCACAACCTGGTCATCTATCTGATCATTATTTTATCCTTTCCATCAATCCAGATGGTTTTAAATTCATGAGCAGGAGCCATAATATCTGTAACCAGCTGTCAACCTTGTGGACTAGTGCAGCAGCCATCTACTGGGAGTCATTAGGTCTGATGATTGCACTGCATGGGAGTACAATAACCAGGGAGTATGAGGCCATTTCACAAAATCAGAAGCACCCCAGGGTTCTCATAATTCAAGGTGATAACAGCGCCTAACACACTAAAAACCTCAAGAGTGATTTTATGAACAGCAGGATCAAATCATGGCTTTAATCAGCACATCAACAATCAACACTTTCAGGGCCTTTAAGAGGAGTGGATTTCCCTCTTCATAACTCAGAAGAAAAAAGGTTATTTTGTCTACTCCTGCAAGGTGACACACTGGGACCACCACACCAGCTGGAAAAAGATTTGCTTAAATAAATTATGAGTAAAAGCCTGGACTCATTTTGAGAATGTAAAACGAGTGCCCTGTGATTCTCTGATGACGGCTCCGCAATGTACCGACTTGAAATCTGACTCATCCTCCAACTCTTAGCAGATCAAATGAAACTGACCCCATCAGTGATCCAACTCAGCTGGTGAGTGGGTACAATGTACAGTCAGCTGCAGCCCGAACCCAACCTGCAGCAGCGTGTCAATGCTACCGTGTGTGAGTGTGTATTAAAGGCGTAAGTGTGGGCCTGTGTGCCAACTTGACTCCCAGAATTCTCTCCCACAGCCTCCCTCCAACTCCGCATCAAAGCCCCCACGCTGTCTTTATTCCCATAAGCTGAACGTGCAGAGATGCAGCTGGCTGGATAGAAGTGGAGTAATGAGGACCTTTGGTGACAGCCCTGCTGTGTTAAAGAGACCGGCAAGCCCCTCTGACTCTCTCCACATGACCTGATAGAAAACTCTATTCTTTTTTTAAATACACACACGTATTCTCACATTATGAGTGTGTGTGTGTGTGTTAGTGTGTTACTGGTTCTGGTCTGGGGTTCACAGACAAGTGATGTTGTCTGTCTCTCCGAGATGCAGTTGAAAGCATATACCTTGGTAACGTTCTGTTTTCTTCTTATTAAGGTAGAAAAGCCTTCGAAACAACATTTAGACCATCATGAGACACTAACCCTCTGCAGTGAAAGGCAAATAAAATTAATCTGAGTGGATTGCAGCTGCTTAAAGCGAGTTGAGGCAGTAAAGGTTTCACAGACTGCTGAGTAAAATCCACCCACACTGGAATGTTTTTTTCGGATCAGGTATCCAAGATGAAAAAAAAACAAAGCATAATTTTGACAACATGACTAGAGGAACCTCCATTTTATCGAAAGTAGACAGCAGTGACAACAATAGAAGAAACTTGTTTGACGCACAAAGACCAAAGCAGCTTTTATATTTCTGTGCTGCTTAAGAACTCCTTTTCCTTAAACCTAACCTACCCAGACTAACTTCACCTCCCCCTCTCCTTCCCCTCTCCCCAACCACCCGCCAACTCTCTCCGCTTGGACCATTAATTCTCCCAGCATGCTCTGGGCTTGTGTGCAACGGACGGGTGGCAATGAGAGCACAGAGGGAGAGCGGGAGAGGGAGAGAGAAAGAGAGAATGCACTGTGTGTTTGTGCTCACAAGCGGAGAAGAGCTGACAGATCTGGCCCAAGGGTTGTACAGGGTTGTGTGCGTGTGTGCAGCTAGGTCTGCAGACGAGGAGCGGACCCCCCCCACACACACCCTAACCTGAGTGGCCTGCCGGGGATCAACAACTCTCAACAACGCTGTGAAGGCTGTTGGCAAAAAAAACAATGAGGATGCACAGGGTGTACAGATAGATGTAGAGACTGACGCAAACCAGAGCACTGCTGTAGACCAAGGCTACATTTACCAATATATCCGCAGGAAAACATGGTGGCCACTTAGGATTTCTCACTGCAGTGTCAGGGATATGATACATGTCATTAAAAGCAGCTAAAAGTTTTAATCCACAACATCACAGTTACATTATTCATTACCTAAAGCAAGCTGCCTTCATACTACACCAAACACATGCTCTATATTTATCAAGACAACTATTTCAAATCCAGCATTGTTCACATCTATGTTTACTTTCAAGCAGTCTTCTTTTTCCCTGCTTTTGTCGGTGCATGGCAGCAAATGTTTGCACACTACTGCCACCTGTAGATCAGTGGAAAAGTTAGAAACCATTGTCAGGGATGTGTATCACATTCACATATGCACAACATAAACAAAACAGGGACTCACCCATAGAAAAACAGCTCCACAGTGCTACCAGATTTTTTTAAAAACTCCAAAGGAAACCTTTCATTTTCAGGTTGTAGCTACAGATGCTGGATGTTAATTAGACTGCCACTAAAAACTGTGGTGTTTCTGACAACTGTATATTTAACTCTAGTTAAAGGATTTGCATTCGAAAGCAGATTTGATATTGGATTCAATGTGATGCTCTTGTATTCTACCGAACCTCAACCAAGTTCATATTACACAGTAATCCTAACAAAGTTTTGACTATGCAGTGTATTTGATTCACACTGGACAAGTGAAAAAGTCCACAATGCAATGCTCAAATAAAACAAAAAAGCTGCTCACAGCTGCAAAAAATAAAATGGTAAATGGTAGTCAAACAGCCTGAGGAATATCCCAGTCAATCAAGAATTTTTTTTTATTTTTTTACACTATTACTATGTGAAGTTTCTCCAATTTTAAATTATTCTTAGGACACTGAACTGTACGGCTGACCAAAATGGCAAAGGCCCTGTACACCCACACAGTCGATTAGACTACAAGTTGTACTACAGGAGTTTTCTGAGGTCACTAAACTCCATGTTGCTGGTAGACTGAGCTACCACACAAACCCAACACAGAAACACTGCATAGACATAGGTTTACTGCATCCATTGGTAGCCATTTAGAGCTAACGCCTGTTAGCTGGTACTTTGTTTGTGACACAAAGCAAAAACTGGCTTTATGTTCAATATAAGTAGACCTTTTTCGCAGCAGCCACTTTGACGTGAAACAGTAGGGTAAACACAGGTGTTTGAGCCATCATGCAAAATAGCAGTCCCCTGACTCTGTTTGACCTGAATGGGA
>NW_023339707.1:7131650-7132455 GCF_004916995.1 Morone saxatilis
ATTTCATGTCAAAATGAATGCTGTACACTATTCACCTTAACAGATACAACAAAACCACCTAGAAAGTCACAGCTATGTCAGTGAAGTACAGTCTGTACACAGTCCTGAGAAGAGTTCTAATCAGGAGGCAAATGAAAACAACTATGTGGGTGGACCCTGGCTTTGTAGGGCATATACAGGATTATTCCCATCCCTGGAAAGTAATAAAAAATAACACAGTTCACATATTGATCTGTTGTTACCATTAGCTAGTCAAAACTTCCAATGTGCCCCAAACAAAACTAACAAAACTATCTCATTGCGACCTCAAAAAACAAATTCCAGGAAGCAAACTGCATTTTCCTTTGCTCTTCTTTTAATTGTTACTAACTTCAGCCCCATTTAATTGCTTGCACATAATTGTAAAAATGTTTCACCTATTCCCTAAGCGAAATCAGTCGTTGAGACAGAACACACGGCAGCAGGGTGCCAAACTGTGTCTCACCCTTTTCTCAGTCTTTGAGTGTTAAGTGCCACAGTTGGAAAGAGAGAGGTAGCGAGTGAGGATTTTCTTCTAGTCTATGTTCTGTAAAATGACCGGGACAGTCATACTGTCTTTGCTGCGGAAAAACCATGGAAGTTGAAAATGCATGAAATGCTGCAGAAGGAATCCACCAATAGAGGCTAGTTGTTGCAATAGTTGAAGTGAGATGTACGGACATCAAAATAAATGCCAGAGACTGTATTACAGTATGTGGTGGAAGCTCATTGGGTTAGACAGGACTCTGCAATCATTTTCACAGATTGAGACATGAGACTGAATCAG
>NW_023339707.1:7132508-7137080 GCF_004916995.1 Morone saxatilis
GGGGGGGGGGGGGAAGAACAAAAAAAACCCCACAAAATATTACTGCTTATTTTATATTCTCTCGAGGCCACGCTGAATACCAGCAGCTCATCTCTAAAATGACGCATGGAGGGAGTAGCAGGTAGCACTGCCTCAGGGTACGAACACTCACAAAGCACTAAATACAGACAACAGTCTATCAACTCAATGCTATATGTTTTACAGAAGAATATCATTTTACCTGTTTCTGGGTCACACACCTTCACTATGACCCTGAGAAAAGTAACAGGAAGGCTGTCACAGAAGAACTTAGTGAAAGTCAAAATCATGACTTTAAATCTACTGAAGTACAGTGACTCGAGTGGAGCCAATCATACACACAATGTTAATGAACTACACCTGCTCTTGAAGGAGGAACCGTCACAACGGATTGATAGAGTGTAGCTGCGACTACTGAGTATTGCTATAAGAAGGAAATTCCACCAGTTACGTTTTTGCCTAGACCAGATTTCCAGTCATAAACCTTTCTTCAGTTATTTATTCCATTGCCTATATGAAAATATTAGTGCAGCTTATTATCAAGACTAAATCACCTTTACTGAACAGCAATCACTGTGACTGCAAGTGGCAATTAGGATAATAGCACACTGAGTGGCCCCTAATTTCCCAAGATTGTCTTGACTCAGTTGCTTCATAGACATTATCATTAGGTGACCTGACTGAAATCAAGCAGATTGAGACCACAAACAATTGTGTCTCCTGTTGAGGTACTGTGTTCGTCTCTTGTTTTATTTTTGATAAAACCTGAAATGTTTATCTGTGACATACTAAAAGGTGAGAGCAGATAAGAGTCATAAAGTCAGCAAAGTGACAGCAGTGTCAGTTTTACAGGAACATCTATCTAAAGCTTGCTAACATCAGCCACTATGAGCTAGCGGTCATACCAGACCAAGTAAGGCTGTCGTGACAAAAATCCAACAGGGAAAACAGGGAATTTTTATTTAAATAGTTATTATTTAGTTGTTTAAACACAGGCGTTTTCCATTGTCTTTTCTGCTTTATTTAGCAATGAGAAGCAAAACAATGTTTGTTTTCCATCTTCACTCATTCTCTCCTCCTCTCACCATCTATTTATCTTTTAATACCCTGGTTATATAATTCGCGTTTAAACATCAATACCATTAAACAAAATCAGCATCTCTCCCAATAAAATCAGACACAGAGAACCTCCAGGTCTTTAAATGCATGTTCAGACTATGTTTGTAACTTGATATATTCAACTGATGAGACTAGTCATTTTGGGAGCAATTAGAAATGTTGATAATTCCCAAATGTTGATGTTGTGTCTTTCTCATATCAGTCTGTAATGACCCAAAAAAATAAAAAAATAAATACAATTTAATATCACAGCAGAATTTCCTCTGGATCCACTCAGTTTAGCTAATGTTTTCATGACAAACTATAATAACATCTCAGAAAGGGTAGCTCTCTTTTGTACATCAAGATGACTCTTTTTGGAGGTTCAGCAAGTAAAGGAAAATACAGATTACTCAGATTTTGATTCCTAAGGAAACAATTACGTGCTTAAACACTAAGAGAAGCTGTGAGCGAATAAACTGTTAAATGATAACAGTAGCGCTTAATCCTTCAAATACGGAAGGGAAGCTTTAGTAGTTCAGCAGTTATGAGTAAATAGGTGGAAAGGCTCCCAGCCTTAGAATATATAGAAGGATTTGTCTGAATGTAGGAGGGCTTTGTGGAAGTGCACACTGGATGATATAGACTGAGGGAGATGCAGAGACAGACAGAGAAATATTGACGGAGTTAGACCGGAGTGTATGTCTGGGGAATGGAGAATATGGGTAGGCGTAGGAACGAGGGAGGGGGGGATTGTTTGTGTGTTCAATATCACGCTCTGTCAGAAGCTGTAATATCTCTTCCATTTCATTAGTTGCTACATGAATAGACTTGACATCAATCAGCGCCCGCTCGGTTGATTGAAAGAGAAGTGCCTCAGCACCAGAGAACATCATGGACCATCATGGAACGAGCTTGCAGTTTGTAGACACTGATTCTACAATGTAAACCTGGAGAGCAGTACAATAAATCACAGCCCGGCTTATATCCAGAATCCGTAACGGAGACACGACTCCAACAATGATTGTAATCAATGGCAGGGACTTACCAGAGTGGACATACAATGTGTTTTTATATAGATAAATGCATTTTTCCACATTCTGACATAGACATGAATGCACCAGACAGCAAGAATTTGTCAGTTAGTGTTCTCAACCGTATAACTGTGCATTGATAACATAATTCGACATGTTTGACTGTGATAGATTAGTTATCTCAAGAAAGTTTCAAGTCTTTTTAGTTTCATAATACGCTAATACAAATGGAAGTCAAAAGCTGAAAAAAAACAGAAAGTTTAAAAGTTGCCTTTAAGAAGCTCAAAGTGCATTCAAACTTTTGCCTCTCTGTTTCAGTGAGGAAATGAACAGCATTTTTTTTGCAGCCGTGGATCCTTACCAGAGTTGACAGCGCCGTCTTTGTTGATGGAGGCCAGGACACAGGGAAGGGGATCGCTAGCTTTCTGTTGAACCTTGTCACTGGTCAGTAGTTTGAGCTGCTGAGATGTGACTGGTGGGAAGCGATAGAACTGGAAGGTGAAGTAGACGTTGTCAGGCCAATCGCGACCAACACCCGCCGTTGGTATTCTGTCAAAAGACGGAGGCAGATGATTATTCAGAAAGCAGTGATCACTCGCAGCGCAGTAATTGACAGTAATACGGCAATGCTGCATGTAAATAAATGCACAAGTGATTGATTTGCTTCCCTAGATATTATCAATTAAACAGTAACTGTGATATTTTTATTACAAAATCTATGTGGGGAGTGGAGTGGTGTGCATATTTGAAAATGAATGGTTGAGAATGTCATTAACAACCTGGGAGAGTAAATCACATTTCAGCTAATGATTTACCTCAGACAATTCCAGGAAAGAAAAAAATCAAATATGCATGTCTTGCACGTCCTACTGGAGCTGGTAATTCAGCTTTACAGCTTCTTAAAAGTGAAAACCCAATAATCAAAATGAGGATTAGAACTTAAGGGGGTAAATCACACCTTAAAAGTGGCTATAAATTGGACCACTGATTGAGTAGGTACAAACTCAGCACTATACTTTTGATCCATAATAAGTGGATAACTTGGCTCCTTCTTAATAACGCGGCATGAAAACTAGTCATGTGGAAGACAGGAAATCTCGTCTCTAAAAAAGTGTTATATTCTGTAAACACAAAGGAAATTGTATGCATTTTTTTGTATACTAGGACTCCTATTGAAAAACAAAAGAATTTGTGACTAAGAGAACCTCCTGATGGTGCGTATTACAAACACCATCCTCTGAGTGTGATTTCACACACACGTATGCATATCTAAATATCCACTTCAAACTGCTGATGGCCCACAAAAAGTCCCGGCGAGCCTGCAAGCACTCGATTTAGCACAGAACACATTAAATAATGACGAGTTTCAGGATGAGCTTCTTTCTGTTTCCGTGTGATGAGCAGATTAGCAATCAGTCATCGGGTATTCAATAATGAGGGAAAAAAGGAAAGGCGTTTGAAAACAAGCAGGGAGTTGCTGGGAGCCCCCCCACCACGACCATGGACCTGCCGTCATCAAAGTGGAATCTAATAAGAGAGTTGTGTGACCTTGCAGTCAATCACATGCTCTGATATTCCACTGTTAAAGATGCTGCTGTGCTCATTCTTCAGAGAGGAGCGGGCATTAATATTCATTCTGTAAACAGACAATATTGATAATTATGGCGCCTGGGTGAGAGGTAGAAATTACATTGCCATCCACGCTTGCCCAAGTGCTGCTGCTGCCTAAACCCCTGCCATACCTGTTTGTCATAATTATGAGGTAACCCCCAACCCACTCTGCAGTGAGCCACAGATATACGCAATGTTATATGGGATTTCAGGTTTCACTTTCGATTGCCTTAAGGTGGACTCAGAAAACAACAGAAGAATCAAATAATGCCTTCACAACACACAAATTAAAGTAAAAATCCATACTTTCTGTTATTAAAATATCTGTTCTGTTGAAATATTCTGTTTCAACTTACCCAAAGGCTTTAAATATTTGCTGTTGTGATTTTACAGTATAACTAGATTTTTGCTACCAAACTTCCTTCCAACTCGCCTGCAGAAAGGAAGTGATTTAATTGCCAGCGTGTATGGGATAAACAGGATAGGGATGCTGTGCTGCAGAAAGCTGTGCTGGAAACAACTGACCGCTCTGCTCAGTCTCAGTGGGACAAAAATGAATGTCTTGTGCACAATGTGTGCACGTGCAACTACAATAGCATGGTGTTTGGCCTGTCTGATCATCTGACTGCTTGTGTTCCTTATTTTGTATGACTTATTAGTCATGTCACCGTGTCCCTAAACTAGAACTGTTCTATAAGGGGCTCAAATTACAGCGAGATGACACAGTACTGCCCACCCATTCAACTAACACACTGAATTTACATAAACCATTAACTGAAGAAACATTTAAATGTTACAGTTACAGTAGCTG
>NW_023339707.1:7137131-7147316 GCF_004916995.1 Morone saxatilis
AAATCATATGGAATAGCAAAGATAAATTCAAGTCAATGTTATGAGTCTTCTAACATTTTCCTGTCTCTCAAGTTTGAGGCACCCTGAGGTGAATCTACATGAAGTAAATGGCATCTATTACTACACAGGAAGAGCCTGTGGAAGTTTTTATCATGGTGGTGGGTCTATGATGAACAAGACAGATGTGAGTTGGGTTTATCAAACTGCTGACAGTGCTGATGACAAGATAGCAGGACACAAAGAGTGTTGTGTTTTGTACCGATCCCTCAGCAGACCTCCTCCACTGTCAGCCCCTGACAGAGGGGACGCTGGCTCCAGGGTTTTTGTGACGGGCCACTGACAGAGGCGCTATTCAGCCTGTGCTGAGGGGAAATGTGTTTATGTGTAATTTGTGTATGTATGTCTGAGTGATGTGTATGGATATGTACTTGACATGTGTGTAGAGGATGACTGGCAGGACTTTATGCCTACATAGTCTAAGTGGATTGGAGTTTTGGCTGCAGTTCAATATACAGGAAAAAAAAGAGAAATCTCAAGGCAGGCAGGGTGTTGTCCTTGGCTGTCAACCAAAATGAATAAAGGATGTATTCATTCCTGTATAAAGTTAAATGGCCACTGGCTCAGTGTACAGTAAGTAAGTGCTGTCAAATCAAAGATTGCAATGACAACTGACAATTCTGGAAACACGAATTGTTATAGTTACAGTAGTACCTAAAGAAGTACTCCACACTTAAACATGTTTTTTGGGCTGTAAAATCAATTATATGTGCCTGTACTGTGATGACACACATCAGTGCCTGTGTTAATATCCTTCACAGGAGTTGATGCAATGCAAATACAAATGCAACGCTCTCATTTTTATATTTTGTCGCAATTGTTCGGAATTGCCCTTAAGACTGCTGTAGAAGCACCGGACTGCAATCTTTACATTCATCCTACACGCACTGACAGTTCCTACACCAACACACACACATACACCTACAACACAGGAACCACACAGAAACTTTTACAAACTGCAGTGAATATGCTTCTAGTGACTGTGAAAGCTCCAGAGCAGACACACAGGGTCTGACAGCAGCTACTCATGGCTGGTTAGCTTTGGCTACCAGCTCGCTGTTCCTGCTACACTGCCACAGCCTGTCTGACACTCAAAGCCACGCCCCCTAATGTCACTGTCCTTTGGAGTTCTCTAAATATTTTTTTTAATTTGAGAGGAAGGGAGCTAGCTGAGCTGAAGGGTGTAGCTACACTTAAAGGAGCATGTACTCACATATACTGTAAGCTATCATAGCATACAGGCTAAATCTATACTGATCTTTATGACAACAGCAAATACACTGTGCAGTACATGAGCTGCTGCTATCCGTCATTAGCAACACAACACCGCAGGTCTCACCTGGTAAATGCCAGAAACTGCAACACCAGCAGGTTGCCCTGTAGAGGGTCAGTCTCTTCACGCTGGGGGTCAAAGGGCATGGGCTCTGTGGGGTCCAGGACTTCCGCCACCTGTCCACTACAGTCCACGATGTCAGGAAAACCAGCGGAGTAGAGGTGGGCCAGTGAGCTCCTAGAGCTGACTGAGCTGGATCTGGAGGAGAAAACTTAAATTAGAGAAATGTTCCAGAGTCATGAACGCACATCGATCATTCTGCAAGCCGAAGAGACTTCAGAGAATGCCGTTCCTGGTGCTTTACAAGCAGCAGGAGGTAATGTGTTTAGTCCCTGATGTACCGGCCTCACTTGGGTGATTTGTGGTTGTAAATGAGGCAGAACAATTTTTGAGTAGATCTGAGTGGAATAATGTGGTGTTTTATCATTTCAGACTCAGCTCAGTATATCTTGGATCAGTTCCATTGTGACTCAAGATGTTTATCTTTTGGGAGATAACTTCAATTTACTCACTTCATCCTGTTAAGCTGAAACTGAATTTTAATACCTGGCTGGACTTAACAAAACCGCAGTGAAACAATGATTAGACAGCATGAGGATGTCAGCAATATCCGTCAAGCAGCGGCACCACAAGAACGGTTACAGGGGAGAGAGAACGGGTGCCAAAGCACTCCCTCAGGAGTTTCAAGCATAATTGGCAGTTATCTCTAATCATGGTGGCCACCTGTTTTTCCACAACTATGGTAACATTCATACTTTATACTTTCCACGCTGACACCAAACACTCTGGGTATGATAAACACAGTGCACAGATGGCTGGCTAAAGTGCAAGCACAGGAAAATGAACGATAATGTTTGGGGCTTATCACAACAGTAACGCTGCCTGTGTCCAGTTGGTAAACAGTTGAGCCCACAGCGTCGTATTTGTAAAAGAATGAAGCCTTGATCAAACTAATTAAGGCAACAACAGTGAAGAAGACAGCCGATTGGGTTTTCCTCTGCGGCTCTGTCAATTTCATGCTTTCCCTCTCTCTTCTCCATCGCTCAAAGTTATATCTTAATTTAGCCCCGGTGGATTAATATTCAAGCCATCATTTGTATTTCAAAAGGGACTCAATCAGATATGCAAAGAAACTTCAATTAAACTTCTTTAGACTTCATTGTTCTTCTCAAAGAAGTGGGTCATTCCATACTGAAAACAGTGAAAAAGATGTTTTGGCTCCGAGTGAAGAGGCAGAGATGTTTCAGCCCACTGAACTGAACAGCATCGTGTCTGGATCCAAACTCTGGGATTGGGAAACTGTTTCGGTGCCAGCTGCTTATTTACAGACTCTCTGCACTAATGCAATGCCTTGTTTCCGAGTTACTGTGCCCATTATTTGCAGGATGTACTTTCTCATTCGATGTCCCACCTCAACAGACCTGGCTGCGATTATGATATCCTCTCCAAACTCTATTATTAGTTGCAAAGTAAACTGTGAGCTCATTTCATTGCATTCTGTAACTCTCAATCAACTTCAAAACCTCCTCCATGCAGCTGGTTATAATACAGAATTTTCACACTAACAAACAATGCTGAGACCATTACCCAAAGTGGGATGTAAAGGCTGACACAACGATTTCTTTAAATTGGCTCTGAGCTGAGTTATCCTACGCTTACTGACAACACCGCTATACCAAGCAACGAACACATGCTGCCAATTAGTGAGCCAATCGATATTCCTCTGTAGACAGCAAGACAGTGTACTATGGTGGTAATGAAGGACTATACTGGTGTTCACACTGAGATACCGGGCCAGATAAAATGGTAGCATGTTAAAAGGATCTTTAAAGTGGTTTTATTCAATAATGTCTCCTACCTCCTGTGCTGCAATGAAGAGGTTATTCACACCAGAAACTGTGGTGAGATGCTGATCACAGAAAATACAACAAGGAGATAAGGAATAAATATGTAACAAACTCGAGCGCCATGGTAATCCAGAGAGGCCAGGTGGGCAATCATACTAATGTCATATATCCAGAATACACTAGAACGACCTTTTCTACACTCAAGTGCTGACCACCAAATTAATTCCATTAAAGTCAGTATACGGCTGCACATCATGAGTATCATTATACTGACAAGTGCTTATCATTTCACAAATACCAGCTGGCCTCTTTATTGTGATTCATGTCATACAGCTGGTGTCAACAACAACATACATGAAGTATGTTAAGAGGTTCATGGATTGCTTCAGGTTTCAGAGAGCAGAATGGTCCTAGCTACTGGATTTAAGACCAGCTTATGCAAATAACTGACCTAGTAATGATGATTCCGGGGCAAAGAGGAAAGCATGAAAACGGATGTCTCGAAATAACACGTTTAAGGAAATAATAATCCAGCATGTTTTAAGTCTGTCCTGTGTTACTCTTGGAGTAAAATACATTTATGAGAGCTGTATTACAATATAATATTCCTCTGGACATTTGGCTTCCCATTTGTTTTCAACATTTTTCATGCAACTATCACTGAAAATAGCTGAATAGGAATGAACCCCCAAAACTCTCAGAATGACATTTCATAGTTTCAGACACTTCAAGAGACTTTGGGATTTCCAACCATCTTTTTAACCTGATCATACAGTATTTCTTAATGGTGGCTTCAACTAAAACTGTTACTGAGGCTTTTTGTAGAATAAAAACATTCAGATTTTCTCAAACAGATCATCGCCCACGCCTGAAGAACACAATAGATGGGGCTCACCTAGGCACATTCATCCCCAGGGTGATGACAGGGGCATGGACAGGGGTGAAGGGCAGCTCCTGAAGTTGGTCTCCTTCGTCTTGAGCTGAAGGCGACGCCTCCCCTTGCCGCTGAAGGTCCATTTCCAGGTGAGCGATGTTGCTGACACCTGAGCAGGCCTGGACCAACGTGGGATGACACATACGAGAAATAATCGGCTGATAAATAAAGAGGTTATCCGAAAATTGCTATAGAAAACTCATTTTACTCAGGGTGGACCATAGTTAAAGTGTAAAAAGAGTTCAGGAAACCTCAAGTGAAGGTGTTTGCAGTTCAGGATGATGTTTCTGTTGACGGTGTAAGATGGACATAGTAAACTAAAAGCAACAAAAAAAGATTTACTGCAGAGAGGTCTACACAAACCATTTAAAATCATGGAGCAGGATTTCTTCCTCACCTTCCTACTGTATAGCATATATAAAGGCAACCCTTTGAATCAGTATTGCTGCAATAAAGCAGTACATGATTGCTGTTACTTTACACCCACAGTCTGTCATTTTATTTCTGCCAGAAGTGGACTGGAAATAAGTTGATTAAATGTGTGGGACAACATGAAACAACTGCACTGTAGTTACAGGAAGAAAGGATTTCAAAACTTACTAAACATTAAAAGTGGCTGCTGGATGTATGGATGCAATGCACAGTGGCCATATGTGACAGGGGGCATAAAAAGCTGTGTGAATGCCTGATTCTGATTGCCCACCTTTAAGTAACAAGGCATTAAACAGCTGTGTTCATCATCATACAAACCTAAGTTTAGCCACTAGTATTCTCCTCTCAGTGGTATGCTCAGTGTGTCGGAGCATCGTCATAGCAGTTTGTCAGGATGTGAGTCAGTGTTTAAAGCTGCAGGAGGCAACCTTTCTAGATTATAATTTACTTGGAACCAACAACTGTAAATCAGCATCTCTGGTAGCAAAATATGAACAGGATGACGCATGAACCCCAGAAACGCCGCTATTCTTATTTCAATGTGTGGAAAACCAGGAGACGTCTGAGGCAGAAGGTGTGACTTTGTCTTATCAGTCACTCCCAACAAGCTGCCTTGTCAATTATAAAATCATTATTTACAGTAGAGATTTCCTCTGGGATGTTTCTCTTATGTGGAACTGTTTTATTGCTACTGTTTTACTACTGGATTTTATCTGTTTTCGTGTCCCTTTTTATCTGCAAAGACCTCTATGACACACCTGTTTGTTAAAAATGCTCTATAAATAAACTTGGCATAAAGACAATACATCAACAAGAGAAAGCAGTAAGGTGTGCCAATGCAATTGATCAAGCTATCGAAGGGCAGAATATCTGGGAAAGATTATAAAGAGATGAATCAGCTCAGATAGTATACCCTTAAGAACCAGGAATACAAGGTATGCTAGTCTCATTAGACTCATTGCATGTAGAACATTTTTAAAACTCCAGAGACCCGCTTTCAGTCATTTTCTACCTAACATCTGAATCAGGCTTTTACATACAGCAGGAGCTTATGTCAAAATGCACATTACTGTGTTAAACTTCCCACTTCATTCTATAAAATTTGTAAGCAAATCCCATGAAAATACCAATACCAAAAATGTGTTAGTCCATCTGTCTACTTTTCCTTTTCCCTACTCTACCTGTGGCCCCAAGGCCATTAGTTCCTAGTTTAGATGCAAATCTTTAAAAGTGGGTCAGACGTTCCTAGTTTTATTTCTAAAGAAAGCTCAGTTATTTCCAACAGCTGGTCGCTGTAGTTTTTAGAAAATGTTACTCAAACAGGAGTAACTAGTGCATTTGTTGGGGACTATTAGTGAATTAATACACATTTTGTGCAAGTATTCACTGCAGCACGACAATGTATGTGGGATTGACTCAAAAGAAACTGGAATGTGTGTTCATGGTAATGAAGGAGCATGTCACCCAGTGCAACAGTGTGGTTCACTGATGTGTCTTAATAGTTTTTAGACAACAGTGGAGCTCTATGGCACAGAGGATAGATGTGTCAGGCTTTGGACACAGACAATACAAGGATCATCCCACTTTTGTTTTAGTCATGGGATTTGCTGACAAAAAAACAACATTATTTTGTATGTATTTGGTGGTTCAATTTTCTGATCTGTAATTTCCTAGAGAGAACTATGTCATTTAGTACTAATTGTATGATTCAGTTGCTATCAGTTTCAATGAGTTAATTCAAACAGATAGCTAAGGGGTTTAATCAGTGCACAGCAGATCAGTTGAACATTTCAATTTGTGACATTTGTCTACAGGCAAGAACACAGTTCAACAAATCTGACAAAAACATTTCCAACAACAAATTCAGACTGAATGAATATTTGCTTGGGTTTTGAAGTAGATTTTCTTTCAAGGACATTCCAAATTAGTACCAAATTACTTCATTCTTTGTAGGAAAATGGCCACACATAAAGTGTTAAGCTCCTTTTTTGTTGTGTGAAGATTATGTATTTTTGTGTAACCCTAGAGTCACTTCCTGCTTACAGAATGAAAACAACAGTGGTAACGTTTAATTTAAACCCAACTGCCATCCTAAGTGATGAGTTAAAAGCCAAAAATGTATTGTTTATGTTTGACTTTGAGGCAGTCTTTTATTCAATTTGCAATGCAGCTGCAGACATTCTTCTTCTTGTTATCAATTTTTGCTTCTTTCTACTTCACAATATCAGTTATTTAGGAAAAGAACAAGAACTGTTAATGCCTGTGGATCAATTCAACATTTCAGATTTTTTTTGACAAACATTAATCCCCTCCTCATTGTCATTGACAGACACGCAGCTGGAGGGGCATTAGCACAGATAATTAGCTAAGGAGGGCTAATGGTGTCATTTTCCAGTCAAGTGTATCTTATTCTGGTCTTTGATACATGTGCATGGTTTAGTTGGCCTATGATATGCATGGCTGTGCATTATTGGCTTTTCCATCAAACATGCTTGTAATAACCTCGACCAAAGTCATTCTGCAACATACACATCCATGTTCCTCCTCTGATCAAACATCCTGCAACGTAATAACCTCAGAGGATGCAAAGGCATGGTGTAGACGCCTTAACATGTTTAAAAGGCTCACAGTAATGGCTTTATACTGTATCTGAACCTGCTGCCATCAAGCCTGTGCTGCGTGATGACATACGAGTAACAGCTTTTTATAGGCAGGTGTGTTCAGGTTATGGACAAGGACAAATGGAGGTTTAAACAATAAATTCTGCAAGCTGATTTGATGACTCAATATATGCTAAGAGAATCTGACAGAAACTCACTTACAGTATCATAACTGAAAACTAATGGCAGCCAGCGAACTAGAGATATAATGCATCATACTTATTCACGACTTTAATGTTGATGGTGTTTATTCAATTTCCAACCGAGCATTGTACATTATCAGCAGCAGAGTATGAAACAAGCAACCACTGTCGCAGAAACTGTCACCTGAATTAAAAGAAAATATTTAAAGCAGTGTCAGGTGTTAAAAGATGAGTTTATGGAAAGAAGAAATACAGCATTCATTTGTTTACTGAGGAAAACTTGAATTCATAAGCAATGAAATACACCCATCCTCAAATCAATACACAGTATATACAGCTACAGGCTTATTTGCTAAATTGTAGTTTATGGAAGAGGTTCCCAACCTGTGGGTAACTCAGATTACTGTTTCAGTTTATTTTATGACTCCTCGCTATTATTGCTAGGAAATACTGGCTTTATATAGGGTTGTTCGCATTTTTTACATGTTTCACTAGTCATCATAGTTACTTCCACATGCTTGGAAAACAAGTTGTTCCTGGCTAACAGACAGGTAAATTGTTGAAATTTTAACAATCTGTAGTAATAAAAAAAAAAAAAAACACGTGGGTTATTCCAACTAAATAAAACACACAAACCAATCTCATTTCACTTGTCATACTTCATGGTATAAAGAATGCACATTGCTTGAAAGTCAACCAAAAATGCCAGTGATACATATGAAATAGATAAGTTGTTCTGACAGTTCCACAGCACGACCTAGTCAGTCTTTCAAAACCAAATTCAATTGTGCCTTTTTTAGCCATATTGTGTGTCTGATTATATTGTTATCTCCAGTAAGCCTGATCCACGGTTCCTGGATTATTCCTGCAATATGATTCATAGCTTAAGCTATATGGATTCCGAGCATGAAATACGGGAAAAACCCATTAAACCTACTGCTGTCTAGTTAGTATATGAGCAAAGTACGCCACAGCAAAGTGCTGTGGTGTACAAGCAAATATCTAGACATCCCCACACTAGCAGGCTCATGGAGTTGAAAGGCCGAAGGCTGTTCAAATGCTCAATTCATCAGGTCTGCAAGGGGCCTCAAACACAGTGAAGTTGAATACCTGTAGCTAGGCGTATGTTTTCAGAAAAGTGCTCAGAGATGGATTACAAGGTCAACATATCTGCATTTGACATATCCACATCATTAAATAATGTCTGAAGATGTCTACTGAATTTTATCCCGATCACAGTCCAGTGCCCTCACAGACCTGATGTGATGATAGTGAGCACAGTAGGTATGCTCAAAATCCAGACTGCAAGTCCCCACATTTAGATTTACCTGATTAGGTAATTGACATGTTGGATGTTATGTGTTTCCCAAAGTTATCTGTTGCATACTACATTCTGACTACAGTATGTGCACAATTCTAGCAAAGCTACTTTGCATCATATGTGGCATGAAGAAGGGCAACGGAGATCAGCTGTACTGTTATAAGAGAAATGCTTTAGCATGTGAATGAACTGAAACCGTTCACAAGTTCACAAATCCCTATACTTATCAAACACTAGCAATAATTGCAGTTTTTTCTACATCGATACATAGTACATCATCACATAAGAAGGTGCAAACCTCTTTTTGATAAGCAGAAAAAGATTGAGTTAATCCCAGGATTACAGCATTATGACTTCTTCTCCATTCTGTGAGATTTTACCACTGTTACTATTGTGCAGTGTGCTGATTCCCAAATATATGCATCTTTGTGGGTGAACATGGTTTAAATTAGCAAAGACTGCCTGCTGATTCTCAGCAGCCCACACCTACAACTGGGGGTAACAGGTTTCTCTCACGTCATTTCAGGAAATTATTCAGAGCTATTAAAATCAGTGTAGCTGACTTCCTCATTTTATGCTATCCCCTGGCTGCGATCATAGGACTTTGTTAAGATGCATAGAGCTTGTCAGCCAGTCAGATATTTTCTCAGATATTACTCCATTATCAACCACACGCTACTTTACTAGGATCTATGTGGCTTCAATTAGACAGAGCTGGGTTGAAACAGCATTTACTAAAGACACTGGGTTTGACCTCCTAGTAGTGCTGTGGTGTGGTTTGGTGGTGTGATACTTCCTAGAAAAGTTCAATAAATTATTTAAAAATTTAAAACTATGGTATTTCACCTACAGTAGGTCTGCAATTAAATACTACCGCTGTGACCCCCACATAGGCCATGAATTACATTTCAGAATGGGAGTTGTTACCGAAAAGCTAAATGTGGGAAACAAAGCGCTAAATTATTATTAAAAGTGGTCCTGAACAAGGCCAATGAAACACATTTTCCCAGAGGGCAAAACACAAGGTTATGTAGGATACTGGATACCTTAAGAAAATTGAAGTAGCCTTTGTAGAAAGATTTGAAAAGCTAAGTCAAAGAATAATGTTTCTTTTGATTATAAAGATGAAACAGAGTAGCTCCAGCACCTCCAGCAGCTCCAGTAGCTCCAAAGACAAAGAGTGTGCAGGGCTCAGTTCAGTTCAGTTTGGAGGTTGTATGTGTGCGTGTGTGTCTCTCCATGGGTATGAGGCTGAGAGCAGAGTGCAGTAAAGGTGAGTGTGTCTTTGAACTCTATTGAGTGACTGTCTGCATATCCTGGGGGATGTATAAAAGCTTACTGTGTTGTGTATTGCTGTGCACATTGTGTGTAAAGAAATCTACGACACCCTTTTGTTAATGCTTGTGTATTTTCCTCAGCATGTACGTGTATGAGAACAAGGCTGTGTGTGTGTGTGTG